>NW_028270158.1:11101188-11401188 GCF_037043375.1 Chiloscyllium plagiosum | reverse complement strand
CTCTTGAGAAGGACCTCCTTGAATCATTACAAACCATCTATTGCAGAGACACCCACGCACTGTTAGGAAAGGAGATGCAGGGTTTTAGTCCAGCAGCAGTGAGGACAGAAATATTGTTTCAAATCGGGTTGTTGTGTGGTCTTGGAAGGACACTTATTACATATTGGTATTCCTGTGCACTTACTGACCCTGTCCACTGAGGTGGTCAAGGCCTTGGCTAAGGATAATCCCTTCAAAGAACGCTCAACGAATTTTTGCAGTGCATCTTGTATATAGTACACCAGAGATTACTGTATGTTGTGGTGAAGAGAGTGAACATTTAATGTAGTGCATAGGATGCCGATCAAGTGAACTGCTTTGTCCTTAACAACATAGAGCTTCTTGAGTGTTGCTGGAATAGTATAAATGCAGACAGGTGAAGAGTTTTGCAACATACTCCTCATGGATGGTGGACTGCAGAATTCCTAGCCTGTGAACTGCTGTTGTAGTCAAAGTATTAATAAGGCTGACCCAGTTCTGTTTCTGGCAGAGCCAGGGACAGAAATTCTAGGCGAATGTGCTTGCTTTCACCACCTCCTAGGCAATGCTTGCCAGGCACCCACCACCCTTTGTGTGAAAAATTTTCCCCACACTTCTCCCCTAAAGTTTCCCCCCATGCCCTCTTGTAGTTGACCTTTCCACCTTGGGGGAAAAAAACCTCTGACTATCCACACTGTGTATGCCTCTCATAATTTTGGAAACCTCTATCAGGTCGCCCGTCAGCCTCCATCTTTCCAAGTCCGAGCTTATCCATCCCTTCCTCATAACTGAACCCCTCCAGACCAGGAGCATCCTGATAAACCTTCTCTACACCCTGTCCAAAGCACCTATGCCCTTCTGGTAGTGTGGCAACCAGAACTGCATGCAATGTTCCAAATGTTCTAAGTAAAGTTTTATATAGCAGTAACATAAATTGCCAACTTTTAAATTTGATACCCCTGTCAATGAATGCAAGCATGTTGTATGCCTTCTTGACCACCTTGTCCACCTGTATGCCCAGATTCCTCTGTACGTCAATGCTCCTAAGGGTTCTGCCATTTATTGTACAATTTGAACCTGAATTTGATCTACCAAAATGCATCACTTCGCATTTGTCTGGACTAAACTCCATCTGCAATTTCTCTGTCCAAATCTGCAATCAATCTATCCCACTGTATCCTGTAACAATCCTCACTGTCTGCAACTCCACCAGTTTAGGTGTCATCCACAAACATACCAATCTGCCCACTTATGCTTCTCTCCAGGTAATTTATATATACTACAAACAAAGGTCCTGGCACTGATCCCTATGGAACACCACTAGTTACTGATCTCTATTCCAAAAAGCACCCTTGCACCACTACTCTCTGTCTTCAATGACAAAGCCAGTTTTGTATTTATCCAAGATCCCGTTTTACCTTTTGTACTAGCCTGCCATAATGTACCTAATTAAAGGCCAACCTTAAGTCAATGTAGACAACGTCCGCTGCCCTTTCCTCATCAATCATTCTTGTCACCACCTCAAAAATCTCAAACAGGTTGGTGAGACATGGCCTTCCCAGCACAAACCCATGCTGCCTATCACTATCAAGTCCATTCACTTCCAGATGTGAACAAATCATGTGTCTCTGTATCCTCTCCAAAAAGTTATCAGTTGACCAGTTTTCTAGTCAATGATGAGGATGCTGATAATGGAGGATTCGGTGATGGCAATGCCATTGAATGCCATGGGAAATCTTTGATTTCTCTCACATTGACAGTGGTCATTGCCTGACTCTTGTGTGGTGTGAATGTGACTTGTCACAAACCATGAAAATGTTACAGCGTAGCAAGAGGCCATTTAGCTCCTCTTGACTGTGCCAACTGAATAAACTAGCCACCTATTCTAACCCCACCTCAGCATCTGGTCCATAGCCATTTTGTATATTTACTTGCAGGTATCGTTGGCTGGCTGGCCAGCATTTATTGCCCATCCCTAGTTCCCTATCTGCTCAGTCCAAGCCTCTCTACTTTGAGCACCTCAATTAATTGACCCCTCATTCTCCAAATTGTAAAGAAAACAACCCCTGCCAATCCAATCTTTCCTCATAATTCCAATTTTCAAGACCCTGCAACAGTCTGTAAGTCTCCTCCATACTCTCTCTAAAGCAGTAATGTTCTTATTGTAATGTAGTGACCAGAACTGTACACAAGTCTAGCTGTGATGTGGCCAGTTTTTTGGATAATTCCAGGGGTGCATTCCTGCTTCAACATTCTCTCATGCTTTCATTACTTAACCTGCCACCTTCAGGGACCTGTGGGCATGTGCACTCCAAGATGTATCACTTCCTCTAACCTTCTTAATAACCTTCTACTTACTGTTTATTCCCTTATTTTGTTATCCTTCTCCAAACATCTCACCTTGTGCTTATCCACATGTCTGCGCAGACCCAAGCCATTGAAATAATCTTGCATCAACATCCAACCTGTTGACTCTCAGCTACCTGCCAATTGTTGTGTCATCTATAAATTTCCCAACCATACCTTCTACATTAAATCACAAATATCAAAGCACATAACAGAGTCTGTGGGACCCCACTAAAACCACTTTCCAGTCACACAACGTTTGTCAATGGTTACCTTTTTTTCCTGGGAGGGAGCCAATTTTGGATCCAACTCACCACATATCCCTGTATCTCATGAGCTTTATAATTTGTCTGACCAGCCTGCAATGTGAGACCTTGCCAAATGCCTAATTAAAACCATAATAGAATCCCTACAGTGTGGAAACAGGCCATTCAGCCCTATTAGTCCACATTGACAGCATCCCAACAACACTCACACCTGCTATCCTTGTAACCCTACATTTCCCATGGCTAATCCATCTAACCTACACATCCCTGGTCACTATGGGCAATGTAGCAATGACCAATCAACCTATCCTGCATGTCATTGGACTGTGGGAGGAAACTGGAGCACCCAGAGGAAACCCACGCAGACAGTGGGAGAATGTGCAAGCTCCATATAAACACTTGCCCAAGGCTGGAATCGAAACCTGGTCCCTGTCACTGAGGCAGCAGTACTAACCACTGAGACACCATGCCAAAATTGGACAATATCCATTGCACGACCCTCCTTGTTACTCCCTCAAAATAAATCTATTAAATTAGTAATGCACAAACTCCCCTCAACAAAACACAGTGACTATTCCTGATTAATCATGTCCTTCCATTGTAAAAGTTATTCATGATTTTTCTGTTTGATTCCCGTAATATTCCCAGTACCGAGGTCAGACTTACCAGAGTACAGTTATTTAGCCCATCCCTCACACCCTTTTTGAGTAATGGTATAACGTTTGCAGAGCTCCAACCTTCTAGTATCTCACCTGTATGTAGTAAGGATTGGAAAATGAACCTTGTTTGTTGAAAATATCTTCTCTTTGGCAGTTAAAGGAAGCCAAGGACACAATACATCTGGCCATGATGATTATTCGAACTGCAGTGAGATCATCCTTCCATTATTTCCCTTCTCATTATGCATGTTTTATCTAATATTTCCAATCCTTGTATTTAACTAGAATTGTCTATATCATTCCTCCTCCTTGTGAAGACAGAGACAATATGCTCATTTAAAAACCCTGCCCACATCCTCTGTATCTGTGCCCAAATTATGGAATGCATCTCTGAAAAGCCCAATCCTTTCCTTTGTCATCGTCTTGTTCGTAGCATTCTTTGGATGTTCCCTATTTAAACCATCCCAAAAAAAGGAGTACTGAAATCTAGCCATAAATATGTAAATGGTATTTTTTTTGTAGAAATGCTTAAGAAGGAGTTAACAAAGTGAGCTCAAGGTGATAGAAAGGAATACCGGAAAATTAGTGAAAATTAAGGGAATGAATGGCAAATAAATTGAGCAGGTATTTTTAATTAGCCTTCACCAGAGAGCATATGTTACATTCCAAAGCAGCAATAAATCAGGAAATGGAAGGGAGGGAGGGACTCAGAAAAATCTCATCGCCAGAAAAACAGTACTGAATAAATAATGGGCCTTGATGGACTTCAGCGTAGTGTAGTTGAGACATTGCTTTCAATTTTGTGAAGCTCATTGTTTCGGGTAAAATTGTACCAGATTGAAAGATAGAGAATGTAGCGACATTATTCAAAAAAAAGAAGTAACAAGTAGGCCACTTAGCTTAACATGTCAGAAGCTGATATTACAGAAGCTGAGGTTTAACAAGGCACTTGGACAAATTCAAAGTACAAGATTTGTGGTAGAGTTCCCCAGGGATTGGTATTGAGATCCTTGCTTTTCATGATGTGGATAAATTGTCTATACCTTGGTGTACAGGGAACAATTTCAAAGCTTGCAGATAACAGAAAACTTGGGAGAATTGTAAACTGTGAGAAGGACGGTTAGAACTTCAAAAGTACATTGATTCAGTGGAGTGGAAGATGAAGTCGAATGCAAAGAACATGGAGAGACAGTATAAAGTAACAGGTGCTGTATTAAACAGGGTGCGCTGCTAGTTTTGATTCAATGTCTCAGTCAGAAATGTCACTTTGTTCCATGTATCCAACTTTGGTTTTGCAATGCTTGTTTGTGTATGCTTAACGTGAAACCAGAATTCCAAAATAAACATCAATGCCAGTGCTAGCTATTACGTGCCCTAGCTGATTCTGTAATGTTCTTTACAGTTTGATTGTTTACCCCTGTTGTTCCACCTGACAGTGTCTTGTGCTTGTGGTGTATAAGATGGGGAAATGTAAAAATCAGACCTCTTCTTCTACCCATCCCCACCAAGCTGAAGAAGACTTTGATGGAAAGGGAAGTACCTGAAACTTAATTTATTAAATAATGTCGACCTGACAGTTCTCTCCTTCACTGGATACTGTTTTCTCACCTCCCCATGACCACCCCCACCCCCAAAGGTGAGATTGATGCCACTGAGATAGCAATTATATGAATTATATCTTTCCTGACTCCTCCTCATGTTTAACCAAACTTCAAAGCCATCAAAAAAGAGGCAATCCAAATTTCTTCAATAACCAAATCTTTTGTACATGTTCCCTCTTCACAAATAAATTTTGGTTTTGGAATGTGAAGAAACTTTCATTAACCGCTTTAAAGCGTGTGTTGAGTTTGGAATGTGAAATGGCACACCATACCCGACATACATTACTTGTTCAGCAGTGTCATCTCCTTAACCTGAAGCAGTTTGCAGCACAAAAGAGTATGCGGACTGGATCCACCCTGTTTTTGAAATGTTTTATACTTTCTGGACAGTCCCTTACATGTTCTATATTGCTAGATGCAAATTCAGTCAGTAGTTTGACAGATTTACAGTATTGTGCTATGCAGATGTAAAGAGAAACAAATTGAAGCCAGGCTAGGGAAGCGAGACCAGATGAAGGGTCCTGCTCAAAATGTCAATTCTCCTGCTCCTCTGATGCTGCTTGACCTGCTGTGCTTTTTCCAGTTCCACGTTTCAGTGAGTCCGACTTTCCAGCATCTGCAGTCCTCACTATCTCCAAGTGAGACAATTGTCAGGCCATTATTATGCACTTTTCAGCTGCAGCAAGTATTAGCAAGCCCGAGAGGCCTGGGACAGGAGAGAGAATGACAGATTGAGAGCATGGGAGCAAAATCACATTTTGCTGAGGTCTTATCTTAAATAGTCAGCTTTTTGACATTAGTTCACACATTGCTTGTATAAGTCATCTTCATGTTTCATCTTACTTCTTTATTTTTGCTTTTCTATTTTGCTTGATGGTTATTTTCTTTCTCTGCCTTGCTGTCATTAATTTTGCTTTTTTTTAAATCTAACAGGAATACTCTCTGTGAATGTAAAGTTAAGCCTTATGAGATTAGATTAAATGTTTACCAATAGAATTTACTTGAATTAGCTTTCAAATGAAGACCTTAGAAATAAATATAGAGTTGATGATTTGTTAACGACTGGACATTTAAACATGAAAGATGTAAAATGTAAATAACATAAATGTTCTTGGTCTATCTTTTTATTTTGATGTTATGGTTACCCCTTTGGAATACTATATTGGCTACAATCTCTTACGATTTCCCTGTAGTTCTGATAAATGTCTAATAACTTCAGCATGTTGCTGGAGTATTTTGGACATTCATCTGTCTCCTTTGTCATAAACAAAAAAAAGTTTTAAAAATTCATATTTGACAAGTACTCTAAGTATACTTGTAGTTTAGTAATTTCCAAATTAAGCTTTTGTGACTGTGGTTAAGCTTAAAAAAAATTGCAAGTGGCCACATATCTGGCTAAGGGTATTTTTTGAAAGGAAGTGTTATATAGTTTTAAGTTGGAATTTTACTGAATGAAGAGAACCTACAATGTCTTTCTTTTTGATATTAGATGGACCTGACATCCAAGAGCAGCCCCATTTGACTCCAGGTGAAGTGGAGTTTGTAAATGAAGCCCATTCTTTACCACTTACAACAGAGAGCAGCTCAAGCAGAGAGCATCTCTCCAGCAGTTCTGAACCTGGAGCAACTAATCTGGCACCAAGCCTGACTCCAGCCCACCAACCGACCATATCCCTCATTTCCGATGACAATGCAGATGCTTTGAGCACAGAGTCATTGACACTTCTGCCGCCTGCTGATGCGCAGCAAATCCGGAGTGTGAGCACTTTAACCCATCCCTCCACTGTATCCAATGGGATAAAAGACAATGAAGCTGAAGAAAATGAAGAATCTGAAGCAACTGTGCCAATAGCAAGCCATTTGCAATGAATGCAATGTAACCTTTGAATCATCTAGGTTTGTGTTGAGTGAAGCATGGAAATTAACCCAGCTGTCTTCACGCAGCTGCACAGAGAAGCTAAAAGATTTGTGGAACCCCAACAAAGTAGAATAATTGCTTGTAAGTTTCTGTAGATTCTGAAACAGGGAAGCCATGGTCCTTCAGTTGCTATGGAGTTACAGCTAATACTGAGATATCTACGTTTTGTACGTTTGTCTTTTACTACTGAAGCCTAGTAAAGTACTGTCACTGACTCAAACTCAGTAGGTAAGAGGATAGTTCTATCTGCTTTGTTCAAATATGTACAGCCCAGGTCTATACTTTTTTCCACTCTGCATTATATTATTCACCTATTTTGAATTTTTATTCAGCTAGATGAAGTATTTTATGAAATTTAACATTAGAAACTAAGCTTCATTTTACCACTTTATCCCACCTGAACAATTTTATTCATTTAATTTAATGAATTTAGTAGATTTGAAAATGAACTAAAAACACACTGGCACTCATTGTATCTAGGCACAAAATAGATTGACTCTCAAGTTGTAATTAATTTTAAATAGACTTTAAATGTTTCACTAATTGCACTTGACATTTATCTGCAACACATTAGTTTTTTATTGGAATATTTAACGATTTATAGAAATAACAAATTCAGAGATGAACATGTTTCATGAAGTTTAAAAATTAAAATATTTGTCACTGCCACCAACTGGTACAACACTAGCATTAATTGTAGGGTATGTCCATTGTAGATGTTCTGTATATGCAGGGTGCTTCTGAAGGCCTGAGAATCTCAGCATTTTCCAGAGAATTCTTCCATTAACTCATGGACGTGCCATGAGTTGGTTAGATTAATATTTTTGGACTTCTGCAAGACAGCCAGTTATGGGTGTAAGTTCACATACCATTGTTTCAAGACTACCAGACATGATGTATTTTCTATTAATGGAGCAGTATATGTTTCAAAATACATTAGGTCATGAAAGTTATGGGAAGAGGAGGACAACACCAGGTAAAAGGACTGTTATCTTCCTGCAGAAAATGAAGATTAGAGAGTATTCATTGTGTGTTGCATGCTTGCACTTGTCTGATCATTGCAGTGGGCACGTGTTGTATGTTTAGGTTATCTCTGGCCTCTAAGCTAGAAAATGGATGGAGTGAGAGAAGGGACAAACTAAGAAACATTTGTTGCTTTGACTGAAGCCATGTACTCCACTATCGTAGCAGTAGCATGTGAAAAATGGGGTTTACAAACACACAGGAATACTTTGGACTTCTCCAGAAACACAAGTGGATTTGTGGGGTAATTATAAGACCAATTTCAAGTTTGGATTGGGTTATTGTTGATCCTTGCAGTGATGTATGTACTTTGTTTGGCCTCAAATCCTCCACTGATTGCCTGACTTGTGCACAATTTCTCCTGGGACGACTACTGTATTTATGTTTTAGCATGATTCCATCTGAGGGAAACAAATATCTCCAACTGATTATGCGGGGGGGGGGAAGAACTTATAAATGCTAGTTACGATGTTTCTTGGGACTCCGCATTAGTGCCTGCACTGTTTGAACAGAAACCAAAGCAAGCTGAAAAATGTACAAGGGGAACAATTCTCAATTATCATAGACGAACAATATGGAATAAAGTCACCAAAATGCAATTACAGTGAGATAAATAATAAAAATAAGTGAAATTATCCATAGGATGGATGGATGTGCCTGATTTTTATCTTGATCTCTCATTCTTGCAGATTAAATAAAAAAGGAAATTATTTCATATTTGCAAAATCTAACTCTGCAATGTTCTGTGATTAGTTTTACAATGTTTGTAATCTGATATGCAGCTACAGTCTAGAAAGTTCAGTGGTCCAGTATTGACCTTTATTGGCCATCTTGCCAATTGTTGGAAGCTTATTAATATTATGCAATAGATTTATGAGCAACATTTTCTCTTTTATAGACACCATGGTCAGTTCTGACATGAAATAGATTGTTCCGTTTTATCTTTTGAATGTTTTTCTGTGCTGGAAACTGCTATATGTTGGAGATAATTGTTATAGAAGCTGAACCCCAATCCAGTACTGTTCCTTATAAAATCCTTTTATTTAGTCCCTAATCAAATATCTAAGGTAACCAGATGGTGCCAGTGTTCCCTAACCTAAAAAAGTCAGTATCTAATTAACCTCAAAGTATCAGTACTCACATCCTCTGGAATATAGTACTGTAGTTGCAATGGGTTGATTTAATCACCTTATAAACAATGTTCTTAAAAATATTAACACCAGAATTAAAATATCCATGGGTAATGATTATCTTAGAAAAGTCATTTAACTTTGGCTTTACATTGAGTCTATAAAACTTCAGCAAACAAAACCATGGTTCAAGCTTCCCAAGTTTATGCTGTACACGTGCAACAAAGAAGTGGTGTAAAGAATTCCTGCAAATTTAAAACCCAGACCTTGTCCTTAATTCTCAATTAACATTTGCCACGGAAATTTTAACCCAATCTTTAATTCTACTATATGTACAGTGTTAGAACCAGGAATGTAATATCATTGCCTACAGTACATCTGACTAACTCAACAGTCTAACTCCAGCAAATCGCACGATCACCATCAACTATTCCCCAAAAACAAAACTAAGCAAGTCTATGGAATGAGCTCCTATTATGAGTCACCTACCACAGCACATTCACATGACCTTGTTAATTTCACAAATCCACACAACAGTAGAGAGACCAGAGATCCACTTTTACAGTCTGTCCATCTGGATCTTGTCAAAACCTCACAAAGAATTAATATGTATGCTATTTTTAATATTGAAGGCTTCAGAACAATATGCATCTATAATATGATCAGTGTGAAACTGTGCAGGAAGGAAGGTCACATAGATCAAGATCAAAGTAAATGTTCAGCCATAAAATAAAATGTCTGTTTCATAACATTTGTCACAGAATAAGACAAAAGGAACTAAAGTCAGAAGGAAAATATAATTTGTCCTTTCACATTTGTTGCCATCAGACTAATACACAAGTTGACGAATCTGTAGAGTTCAGAATGCCTAATGAGTTATGACTCTAAAATTACTTTTACCAATACTGGACCTTTACTAGCAACAGTATAAATTACAAAGCTGTTGTCCAATGTCAAATTTCTTATGGAAAGTTTAATTTGTGATTTTGGGTGGTAACCATTGGGAGGTCATCTGAGGATGTTGAATCAAAACAAAATGCCAGTTCTGATAATTTCTGATAAGATGACAAATATTTTAGTACTGGTGTGAAGTTATCTTTCTGCTTTTGGGTCAAATATTGACATGGTATTATAAGACACACATCCTGCAGCACGTTAACTCATAATAGGAGATTGGCTATTTGAATTTCACCAATCCTACCAATTTAGATTGATCACATTAACTATTTCATTGAATCACTTGGATTCAGCTAATCAACAGACGTAATGTTCACAGAAAGATTTAGCTCAGTGTAGTTGAGTATAACTTATTCTGCTCCTGATCAAAAACAATGATGCATTTTCACCCCAAGGGGAATGTTGATGCATCTTTTTATTTCCAAGTTATTTACCAAGCTTGAGGTATGCATTGCTTATTCATTCAGGCATCCATAAGCAGCATTGTCTTCACAAAAGTTGACATGTTCTGAATATGTAGCAGCCAGTATGAACTTCAGGATGAACATTGGCTGCATTGAGTAAAACTGTTTAAGAAACAGTGCACAATAAACAGAATATATTTTGTTTGTTGCATAACAAAGGATAGGTTAGTACAATATATGAACTTAGTGTACAGAACACATTTTCTCAGCCCTCAATGAGTTTTGTATAATAGATAAAAAAGAATCATTGTAAATAAAACATTGTGTAGATTGTTTTAAAAAAAAGACTTTCTTTTTCAGATTAAGCAATACTAATATTTACATTGATGTTTTCTTTTCTCGTTTAGTTAACAGTGCAGTATTTCAATCTAGAGTTTCTTATGTCATTACCTTGATGGGGATGTGTAAAAAGAAATTCTAGACCATGTGTATATTGGAAGGTTAGGGTAATGTTTTAACTAAGTAATTTGCCATATGTGTATATGTGAAAAGTTACTCTTTTTTTTAATTTTCAAAATGAAGGTTCCTTTCAGATTCAGGCTTGTGTTTGCACTATGAGCTCAGGTAGCACAAGCAAGGGTCATGTGACCTCGATAATCCACAATGCATGGAGAGAGGCAGAACAGAAAGACGTACAAATGTAAACTGTTTGTCATCAAAGCATTGGCAATAAATGTAAGTTTTCTTTTGCATTTCAAATGTGTTTATTTTTTACTGCACCCTTGAGGCAGTGTACCAAGTGTGGTATAGCATGAAAACAGATCTCCAGGAAGGCTTATGAGTGGCAGAAGAGGCAGCTAACCCACTCAGTGGATAGGTTCTTAACCATGCAATCAAATTAAGTGGCCACTGAGGAAAATACCAATTTTGTTTTCAGTGTGTTGCCATTCACTCAGAGTCTGAGAAACTGTGGCAACAAGTACTTTTACGAGCAGTTTAAGATCTGGAGCTATCAGTAGGGATAGTAAGACTCTAACATTCTTTCCATCACATGGCTGACCAGAGATCTATCCAACACTTGTTGCCTGCCAATGGGATGTGTTGGGAAGAAATTGCAGGTTGATCATCTAGTTACATTCCAGTTCTTTGGTGGCACTCAAGCCTGGAACTTCTGGGTCAGAAACAGGGAGGTTACTCGCTGCACCACAGAACCTCCAACTTCCTTTCAAAGCCTTTTCAATAAACATTGAGTCTCTGCCTGAAATGGAATTTGCGTTGGTTGCTCCAGTGAAGGAAGGACAAATTTGCGAAGTTTACTAGGTAATATACAGAAGTGATTTAATCCAAGGAAATTCATGTACTGTAGCACAGGTAACTGGATTTCAGCAAATTGTTGTTAAATTGTATGCAAACAGACTTTGACTCTGAAGCACATTTAACATTCTGCACGTGTGGTCTGAAATTGCAATTGGGTTCTGTGAAACCAACCTTTCAAAGATCTAGAGTGATGGGGTGAGTTTCATAATTTTCAACCAAACACCCAGTGAATTATTACTGGACATTAATTTATTATTCATACTTCTTTCATTTGTATTTGTTAAGAAAACAACTAATTCGTATATTGTGTATCTATTATGTTACAACCAGCATTGGAGAGACAAATGAAAAACCCCTATAAAAGGCCATCAAATTATTTAAAACTGGAAAATGCTGAAAATAGCGGCTCAGGCAGCATCTGCAGAGAGAAATAAAGTTACCGTTTCGGGTCAGTGGCTCTTCATTTCAGACTTTCAGAATTTATAGTATTTTGTGTTAAAATTATTAAAACATTTTGTTTGAAAATTCTCTCAGCTGGTGTCTTGAATTCCTGCTAGTTGTGCTGGAAATAAGGTTTCAACAAAAAACATAAAGATTGATATTTAACCTTGCATGTGTATTTTCTACATTTAAAATGTGCCTAAAAGTGTGTTCTACAGGAGGAAGTATTGCTGGCAAGCTGAGTGCTTGATTTCCTGGTCTTAGCAGAGCTACTCATGATTCTTGGCATCTAATAATAACTAATAAGTCCCAATAACCAGCTGTACCAGCAATTCCCAGCAGCTCACAGTATGAGTTTTGAAAACTCCCAGTATCTGTCGGTTAGATTCTCCTGCAGATAAAGTATCTAATTTCAGAAGTGCTATGGCAAGCAGTAGGAGGCAATGACTAAAAGCTTGGTCAAAAAAGTAGATTTTAAGGAAGATCTTTTAAGAGAACGAGGCAGAAGGGTGTAGGGTAGAAATGCCAGAGCTTTGAGTCAGAACCATTGAAGATAGAACATGAGGTCAGATTATTTAAAACAGACCTGAGGGTAGTTCGTGTGTGGAATGAACTGCCAGCGGGAAGTGATAGCTGCAGGTGCAGTTACAATATCTAAAAGGTGTTTGGACAGGTACATGAATAGGAAAGGATATGGGTCACACGCAGGCAAATGCCACGATAAATTTGGGAAACCTGGTTGGGATGGGCTAATTAGACCAAAGGGTCTGTTTCAGTGCTGAATGACTCCATTTGGAATAATGTAGAGATCTAGGAGATGTAGAGGTGGAAAGTTTTAAATTGGAAACCTGGATAGTCAGGGAGCAGTATAGTCAGGGATAATGGGCATTGGGACCAAGGAGTCACATTGGTCTTTGATGGGGGGTGGAACAGGTGGGGTATCAGGAAAGCAATTAGGGAAAGTTGTTTTTTTTTCCTATCAGAGCAATGCCATAAGCCATAACCTGCACAATAGCAAAAATTAAAATAAAGCCTTCCAATTCACCATCAGTAATGTCTTTGGGCAGTGCACTGTAAACGATATCTATACTCTACAGCAACACTATCAAAGTACTGCAGATGCTGGAAATCTCTAATAAAATGCACTCTGCACTGGCAGCACCTGTGGAGAGGGAAAGGATTAACACTTCAAGCCTGTGACCTTTAGTCGAGTCTTCTCACCCACTCTGTCTTGCCACACACACACACTGTGAAGACAAAGATTTTGAGTTGGTTAAATAAGGTACAACTACCCATCCGAATGTTAATGTACATTTTTGAATAAAGTAGATACTTAATGTGTAACTTTCAAAGTTGTTGATCAAAAGTTCAGGTGGTATCATAAGTCCAAATGGTACTCCAGAAAAAAAGCAAATTATTTATCTGAACTTGCATCAAAAGTTGTCTGAATCATATGATGGGATTGTTGTCTTTAACTCACTCCTACACAGTTTATGCAATGCAGAAAGCCATTTAAACTCCTCCTTAAAGAGTCATACCAAAACTCTCTTCAAAAGGGTTTTTTTTCCCTCTGCTGCAGTTATTGATTCTTTGCTGGTATACAGTTTCAGGTGTGCTGAGCATCCACTGATGCTGTTCCACGGCTGCTACTCATGTTATGAGCATTGCTACAAAATGCTGACTGGTTATTTGATGACATGGGTACCACAGCTAAGCCCAGTCCTGTCACTCTGCTGGAGTCTCTGGTAATCAGGAATGTGAATCCCACCTGCGGTTTTTGCTGTTTTTCTTAAACCAGGGATGTTAAACTATTTTATAGCATAGATTAAAACTGGTACTACTACTACTTTCTAATAAGCTTGTTGAACCACAAAATGTTATGGATCAGACCAGACCAGACCCCCTCAAAGTATTTTAAGAAGGTAGCCTAGACCCAACTTTTTCTTATTTTCCAGTTGGATGTGAAGTGAGTGTGCCAGATGGTGACGCAACTGGTCAAACTACATGACATTAAGCAAAACGCTATTTATTTGAATTGTAGTTAAGATGCAAGCAATATAATGAGGAATTTAGTATAACTTGACTATTGGGAAACTTGACCAAATAATGTCTGCAATAACTATTATTATTTAACTGTTCCAATATAGTAAGATCCCATAAACACATACCTTGGCAAAAAAAGGAAAATTCAGATCCGATTCTCACTTGCTACTCTCCAATCTAGCAGGGTCAGAGACATTCAGTGACGCTTCCAATGTTTTTGAGACCCTAAAGGCTTAAACCTAAAAACTTCAATAAAAATGAGAAAGCCTGGTGTGAGAGGGATGGCTCCTTCCAAGCTGCTTCCATTGTTACATCATCTTTAAAAAAAAAACCCAAGACCTTGTAAATCATTTACTTGCTTCGCAACAGCTCGTCACCTCTGCCTGATACCCCCCCAAAAAAACAACAAAATAACCTCTTAAAGTTAGAGCATCGTCACACAATGGGACCAATAAAGTTCTTGTCAATGAAGGGAAGTGTAAATCAGATGGAGTGTACCAGCTACAGCATGCACTGCAGTAACTGACCTTTAACAGAATCTTCGAGAGTGTGGTACCGGAAAAGCAGGTCAGGCAGCTTCAGAGGAGCAGGAGAATAGACGTTTTAGGCATTCCTGATTACGGGCTTATGCCCAAAATGTTGATTCTCCTGCTCCTCGGATGCTGCCTGACCTGTGTTTTCCCAGCACCACGTTCTCGACTCTGATCTCCCGTCCTCACTTTTTCCCAGTTGTTTTTGACACCATCTTCCAAACACATCACCTCTACCACCTCGAAAGATAAGGATAGCAGATGCATATGAGCACGACCTGCAAGTTTTTCAAGCTACACACTATTTTGAGTTGGAACTACCTCAGCCATTCCTTCAGTGTCACTGTGTCAAAGTCATGGAGCGCCCTTCCTAACCACTTTTGGCGTACCAAGAACTGCAGTGATTCAAGATGGCAAAACAACATCCTACCTTCTCCAGGGCATTAGAGTCATAGCGATGTACAGCATGGAAAACAGACCCTTTTGTCCAACTCATCACAACCCAATCTAGTCCCAAACAGCACCGGCCCATATCCCTACAAACCCTTCCTATTCATATACCCATCCAGATGTCTTTTAAATGCTGTAATTGTACTAGCCTCCAGCACTTCCTCTGGCAGCCCATTCCACACACACCACCCTCCGATCTTTTTTATATCTTGACCCTCTCCCACTAAACCTATGCTCTCTAGTTCTGGACTCCCCCACCCCAGGGAAAATACCTTGTCTATTTACCCTATCCATGCCCCTCATGATTTTATAAACCTCTATAATGTCACCCCTCAGCCTCTGACACTGCAGGGAAAACAGCCCTAGCCTATTCAACCTCTCCCGAGAGCTCAAATCCTCCAACCCTGACAACGTCCTTGTAAATCCTTTCTGAGCCCTTTCAAGTTTCACTGTATCCTTCCGATAAGGTGACTAGAATTGCACATAATATTCCACAAGTGGCCTAACCAATATCCTGTACAGCCACATGACCTCATAACTCCCATACTCAATACTCTGACCGAGAAAGGAAAGCATACCAAATGCCTTCTTCACTATCTTATGGAGCTATGAACTTGCACTCCAAGATCTCTTTGTTCAGCAACACTCCCTAGTACCTTACCATTAAGTGTATAAGTCCTGCTAAGATTTGCTTTCCCAAAATGCAGAACCTCGCAATTATTTAAATTAAACTCTATCTGCCACTCCTCAGCCCATTGGCTCATCTGATCAAGATCCCATTATACTCTGAGGTAACCTTCTTCGCTCTCCACCACACCTCCAATTTTGGTGTCATCTGCAAACCTACTAACTATATCTCCTGTGTTCACATCCTGTGTTTATATAAATGACGAAAAGCGGTAGACCCAGCAACGATCCTTGTGGTACTCCACTGGTCACAGGTCTCTAGTCTGAAAAACAACCCTCCACCACCACCTTCAGTCTTCTACCTTTGAGCCAGTTCTGTATCCAAATGGCTAGTTCTCCCTGTATTCCATGAGATCTAACCTTGCTAATCAGTCTCCCATGGGGAACCTTGTCGAACGCCTTACTGAAGTCCATATAGATTACATCTACCACTGTGCCCTCATCAATCCTCTTTGTTACTTCTTCAAAAAGCTCAATCGAGTTTGTGAGACATGATTTCCCATGCACAAAGCCATGTTGACTATCCCTAATCAGTCCTTGCCTTTCCAAATGCATGTACATCCTGTCCCTCAGGATTCCCTCCAACAATTTGCCCACCACCGAGGTCAGACTCGCTAGTCTATAGTTCTCTGGCTTGTCCTTACCACCTTTCTTAAATAATGGCACCACATTAGCCAACCTCCAGTCTTCCGGTACCTCACTTGTGATTATCAATATCTCAGCTAGAAAACCAGCAATCACTTCCCTAGCTTCCCACCGAATTCTTGACAATAAATATTCGCCTAACCAACAACACCTGCATCCCGTGGACAAATAAGCTAATACACACTAACAGAAATGCATTGTGCATTTTGTAATTATCAGTGAGATTAGATTTGAAGACCCCTGAGAAGTTCTCTGTAACTGACAGCAGTCCAATGAAAACCCCACTCAATGCTTCCCCCACCCAAAAATTGGTTGTAACAGGTCACTGCCATTGTTAACTCATGTAGCTTACAGAACATTAGCGAAAAGCTTCACAAGATCAATGCGGAACAAGGTGTGGGAACTCCCTGGCCCTCAGATTCTTACCAGCCATTCTTCACTGACAACGTTTATTCTGACCCATCTTTTGGCATTTTCTAGGAAGAAGTAGGTTCAAAGGAACTAAAATGTCCTGGGTTTCATAGGGCAATAGGTTATTGTCAGCCCTCCAGTATTCCTGATGAAGGGCTTATGCCCGAAACATCGATTCTCCTACTCCTTGGATGCTGCCTGACCTGCTGTGCTTTTCGAGCACCACACTCTCGACTCTGATCTCCAACATCTGCAGTCCTCACTTTCTTCAATATTGCCTTTATAAATGAAAGATTAATCTCTAGTAAATTTTGCAATTAACTCTGAAGAAAAATCAAGATGACATTCAAATTCTAATTGTTTTCTTTTAACTCTTTAATGTAGTTCTAAAATCTTTGGAAATCAAAGTAAGTCACCAAACCATTGAGTAATTGAAAGTCTGCTTTCCAGTTGGTGTCAGCAAATGATGCACCACAAGGTAAGACTGTCAGATGACTGTCAGGTTTATTAGACTAATACCTAGATTGGGCATGTTGTCTTATGAAAATAAAATTGACAGGGCTAGGCTTGCTCTGCTAGAGTTTAGAAGATTGGAAGATAAAGCAATTGAAACAAAGTCCTGAGGGCTAATGGCCAAGCTGGATGTGGATCTTCAATAAAGGGTTGCCCATTTAAGACAGATGAGAATTATTCTTCTGAAGATTATGGGTCTTTAGAACTCTCTCCATCCTGAACCTGACTGAATTTTTTCAAGGTAGAGATGGATTGTCAATAAACAAAAAGTTGAAAATGTTATTGGGAGCAAACAGGAAGATCAACTAATTAGACCAGTCATTATTTTGCGTGGTGGAGCAGTCTACCTTCCTATTTGTATGTTTCTACAACCAATAACATGAGGATGCGATTCAGCCCCCAAAAATAAACTTTATACAAATTGACAACAATGTGAGGCAGAGGGTACGTTTCCTACACACCCAACCAACCGCCTGCCCAGAACCGGTTCCCCAGGCTATAAGGACCATGCAATTTTAAGTTTTAAATAATAGGTGATCACACATAACACGACCCTTTGTTCCATATGTACATTGTGTTCTAGTCGAATTGTTCTTCTATAAGTTTAGTTGCATGAGGCATTGAAAACATTGCTTTTCTTTCAATTTTTCAAACTGCATTTGAAGAAGTAACTATAACATTTCATGGAAATTGTTTTCTGCTCACTCTTGCAAATTGATGGGGTTTTTTAAGTCAGGAATTGGGGACTTTTTAATTTAGTTCCAAGTAATCTACTTAATAGTAACTTGTATTACATGGATTACATTGCATTTATAGTATCATAAAACATTGACAGGTTATTTTTTGTTAATTTCATTACCTTTCCACCTACTCTAAGAAAAGGCTTCAAACTGTTCATGACACTGATCAAATTATTAACTATCCCACTGAATTTTCAGTTGTACACAAAATAAAATGTAGGACTGCATTTAAAACAGAAACCAAAGACATAGTCCTTCTGAACTTCTAGTGTTCAGTTTCACAAAGCAAAAAATATTCATCTACCACTCCTTAAAAGTTTCATTGAGCTGGTCTAGGCTAAAGCATTAAAAGCAAGCTATCATATCATTATTATATTGCTGCTCATGGCATGCACTATGTGCTGTTGGGTTTCCTATATTACAAGAGGCCTTGGCTTCATAAGTACTTTTCGCAATCTGCGGTCATTTATTTTTAAATAAAACAAAGAACTGCAAATGCTTGAAATCTGAAACAAACACAGAGAATGCTGGAGAAACTCAGCAGATATGGCGGCATCTGTGGAGAGAGAAAAACAGAGTAACATTTTGATCCTGGTGACCCTTCATCAGAACGGAAAACCGCTGAGGAATAGAGGTATTTATGCTGCTGACACAGTTTTGGGCAGAAGTGAGTCAAATACAATAGATGGTGATAGTCCTGAGTGAGAGAAAGAGAGCGCGCACGTGAAAAAGGGCAAGTAGACAATGGGATTGCTGATAAGCTCGGAAAGGGATAACAAACAGGAGAGATGTTGACCTCATCCTCACCAGTCTACCTACAGGGGTGAGAGGGGAGTTGAATAGATGGAGATGGTTTGATTTGATTTATTGCAATTACATGTACCTAAGTACGGTGAAAAGTTTTATTTTGTGAGCACTACAGGCAGAGCATAGCAAACAAGGACATATAGATAATAGGGCACTTAGACAGAGTGAGGCATACAGGGTTATGGCTGCACAGGAGGTGCAAGATCAACATTATTTGAAGTTGGAGAGGTCCATTCAGCAGCCTAATAACAGCCTGGAAGAAGCTGTTCTGGAACCTGTTGGTGGGTGTGTTCAAGCTTCTGTATCTTCTGCCTTACGGAAGAGGTTGGAAGTGACCAGAGAGAGAGAAAAAAAGAGAAGCAGACAAAGGAATTACTGATGGAAGTGGGTACTGCAGATGCTGGAAATTAGAATCAAGGTTAGAGTGTTGCTGGTCAGCACAGCAGGTCAGGCAGCATCCGAGGAGCAGGAAAATCGATGTTTCAGGCAAAAGCCCTTCATCATGCTTTGCCTGTAGTGCTCACAAAATAAAACTTTTCACCATACTTAGGTATATGTAATTGCAATAAACCAAATCAAACCATCTCCATCTATTCAACTCCCCTCTCACCCCTGTAGGTAGACTGGTGAGGATGAGGTCAACATCTCTCCTGTTTGTTATCCCTTTCCGAGCTTATCAGCAATCCCATTGTTCACTTGCCATTTTTCACGTGCACGCTCGCTTTCTCTCTCTTCATCAGGAAGGGCTTTTGCCCGAATTGTCGATTTTTCTGCTCCTCGGATGCTGTCTGTCCTGCTGTGCTTTTCCAGCACCACTCTAATCTTGACTGAAAGGAATTACTGATGATAAGCCATCAGCTCTTTTTCTCTTTCTCTCTGGATACTGCCTCCATCTATTCAACTCACTCCTTCTCCCAAACCCAGGCACGGTCATCAGCATTAGTACCATTTCCCAGCCTCATTCCATTCTGATGGAGAGTCACTGGTAGTGAAACATTTCCTCTCCACAAAAGCTGCCAGAGAAAGAAAAGCCAAAACTGAAGGACAGTAATCTTCCTATCAGAAATATTGGTGCTGTCACTGAAAAATGAGGCGAGTTATCTGTAACAGACAGAATTAAGTGACTAAGAGAGGTAGAATCGGTTATCAGCAAATAACGCAGGCAGAAAGGTGAGAATTGAAAACTATGACATCATAGTTTAAGAACTCATTTTGTTCTCAAGCTGAAGGATTTTTCGAACAGTTAGAAATGGGTAGTGACAGAAATTCTAACTAATCTATACACAAAACAAAACTTAGGAAGTGGAACTCCAAGAGTCACATCAAATTGGAGTGAATTGACATTTAAAATAACCTTCATCACATTGATAATTTTCAGGGAGGAAATGACAGATGTTTCTACACTTGGCTCACTCTCACATCAACTGGGTGGTTTTCTTTTGACTGTTTCATGTTTTGTAGAATTCGCAACAGGAGCCTTTTGCTGGGCATTGTTGTTGCAGCATACAAACTTAGGCATTTTTATAAGATCAATGCACCGAAAGTTACAATCCCTCATCTCTTCCCCTGACATTAGGTGATTAGTGTTTTGTCAACTGCCAAGCACGGGTCCAAGTTGCAACAGAAAGTTGGCCATTGTTTCTAAGTCTAATAGGAGACCTGGGATATTGTCTGCACTCCACTCAATTCTAAACTGTTCTTATTTATCCTCAACCAAGCCACCAAGACAGCATTAGATTGGGCAGATATTAATGTAGTGTCCAACATTAAGACTTTCAGCACCTCTATCTTAACATCTTCTCCCAAAGCTTTTCACTCTCCCTGCCATAGTTAGCATTTATATGTCCATGTATATGATTGCATTTATCATTACCTATTTTTCCCTCTCCACCACCCGCTAAGTCTCTGACTTGACCTTTACTGTAGATTTTACGATGCTTCTCGAATGCGCTTTCTTTGGACTTGGAATATTGGTACATATTTGAGCTTGAAGATGATTAGCTTTGATTTGATTCTTGACTCTGAGATCTGTAATATATTGCCATTATGACATTCATCACTGGGTTCATCCCAGTCAACCATCAATAGACGGAAGGAGACTAGCCTCCTACATACTCTTAGCTGTTCAAACAACATACAATCACTTAGGGCTACTGCCTCTTGATTGACTGCATTTATCCTGTTAAGGTCTTGTGTCCATATCTACTATGTGTCAACTGTCATGCACAGCAGTGTCTATTATAATGAGTAGCTTAATGCTGATTGATCCCTGTTACATACATTCTTAAAGACTTAATTATTTAGGCAATCCCTTTCACTGGGTAAGTCTTCAGTTTTCTACCCATCAGTAATTCTGACAGCTGTAAGCTACACTGGAAGGGGGTGTGCTCTAGTAATCTAACAAGGCTGTCCAAAAGTCAGCAGTTTTCTTTGAAAGGGATTTACACTTGGCTTCCCCAACTGTCTATAGGTATCTCAGCGAGATTATTATGTATTCAAATCCAAACCTGACTGCAAATCATCTGCATGCCTACTGAACTAATCGTGGTCTGTTATCTGACACAATCACAACAGGCATCCTACGAACAAGCAAATAACTCACGCAAGACCCTGACAAGGGCATGTGTTCTGATGTTTCTAACATCTTCACTTTTATCCAATGTGAACTATAATCAACTAGCTTCCAAAATCAGCAGTTAATAGGCAAGGCAAATGGAGAGTTGAACTTTATATAAAGAGAATGAAGTATAAAAATAAGGAAGTCCTACTTCAAAGACTGTAATTTCCCCTCCCGTGTGGTCAACAATGCCTTCCAGTGCATCTCCCCCACTTGCCGCACCTCCAACCTTGAACCACATCCCTCCGATCGCAACAAGGATAGAAACCCCCTTGACCTCACTTTCCACCCCACCAATCTCGGGATACAATGCATCATCCTCTGCCATTTCCACCACCTACAGTCAAACCCCACCACCAGAGATATATTTTCCTCCCCACCCCTATCAGCATCCCGCAGAAACCATATCCTCTGCGTTCCTTTGTTTGGTCCACACCCCCCACCAACCCACCCTCTCCTCCCGCACCTGCCACTGCAAGAGATGTAAAGCCTGTGTCCAAACTACCCCCCCCCCCACCTCCATCCAAGGATCCAAAGAGTCCTTCCACATCTGGCAGAGATTTTCTGCACATCCAAACACCTCATCTACTATGTCCATTTCAGGGAACATCTCTGGGACACCCGCACTAACCAACTCCACTGCCCTGTGACTGACCACTTCAACTCCCCCTCCCACTCAACCAAGGACATGTAAGTCCTGGGCCTCCTCGACCACCAAATCCCAGCCACCTGACGCCTGGAGGAAGAACACCTCATTTTCTGCCTTGGAACGCTACAATTGCATGAGATCAATGTTGATTTCACCAGTTTCCTTATCTCCCCTCCCCCCACCTCATCCCAGAACCAACACTCCAACTCGGCACTGAGCTACCTGTCCATCTTCCTTCCCACCTATCTGCTCCACCTTCCGCTCCGACATATCATCATCACCCTCCCCACTTGAAACCACCTGTCGCCTTCCCAGCTACCTTCACTCCCATCCCATGCCCCACCCATTTATCTTTCAGCTCCCTTCCCCGTCCCCACATTCCTGATGAAGGGCCTAAGCCTGAAATGTTGACTCTCCTGCTCCTCAGAGGCTGCCTGACCTGCTGTGCTTTTCCAGCACCTCACTTTTCGACTCTGATCTCTAGCATCTGCAGTCTTCACTTTCTGCAAGTGAGGGGGTAGTTAAGAGTCAAATCCATTTCCATGGATCTCGAGTCATATTTAGCCAGGCTTCTGTCAGTGCTCATCAAGAATGAAAGCATTTTTTTTTAACAAATGCAATTGAAAATGCAATATCTCAAAAGTGGCAAAGCTCTCACTCAAATTCCAATAATAAAGAAATTCAAGAGAGACCAGCATTTCAAAGACCAAAAGAGAAAATGCTTGAAAATCTCAGCAGGTCTGGCAGCATCTGTAAGGCGAGAAAAGAGCTGACATTTCGATTCTAACTGACCCTTTGTCAAAGCTTTGACAAAGGATCAGTTAGACTCGAAACGTCAGCTCTTTTCTCTCCTTACGGATGCTGCCAGACCTGCTGAGATTTTCCAGCATTTTCTCTTTTGGTTTCAGATTCCAGCATCCACAGTAATTTGCTTTTATCCAGCATTTCAAAGAGTTCATTTATAAAAACAGAAAAGTGGTGAATTGAATTATATTTAACGTTAATAAATGTTAAACAAGCCATTTGATTAAATTCTATAAGGTTGCCATGAAGGACTCTCCATCTCAACCTCTCCCCTTGTCTGAAGAGTGATGACCCTCAGGTTAAGTCACCAGCAGTCATCTCTCTCTAATGAGAGAGCAGCCCTATTCTCTGGAAAGACGAGGGTGAGCTTATCTTTATAGAGTCATAGAGATGTACAGCACGGAAACGTATCCTTCGGTCCATGCCGACCAGATATCCCAACCCAATCTAGTCCCACCTGCCAGCACCCGGCCCATATCCCTCCAAACCCTTCCTATTCATATACCCATCCAAATGCTTTTAAATGTTGCAATTGTACCAGCCTCCACCACATCCTCTGGTAGCTCATTCCATACACGTACCACCCTCTGCGTGAAAAAGTTGCCTCTTAAGTCCCTTTTATGTCTTCCCCCTCTCACCCTAAACCTATGCCCTCTAGTTCTGGACTCTCCCATCCCAGGGAAAAGACTTTGTCTATTTATCCTATCCATGGCCCTTCATGATTTTATAAACCTCTATAAGGTCACCCCTCAGCCTCCGATACTCCAGGGAAAACAGCCCCAGCCTACTCAACCTCTCCCTATATCTCAAACCCTCCAACCCTGGCAACATCCTTGTAAATCTTTTCTGAGCCCTTTCAAGTTTCACAAACTCTTTCTGATAGGAAGGAGACCAGAATTGCATGCAAGTTGTCACCATCTATTTCCCTACATTCTCTATCTTCCATGTCCTTTTCCACAGTAAATACTGATGCAAAATACTAGTTTAGTATCTGCCCCATCTCCTGCGGCTCCACACAAAGGCCACCTTACTGATCTTTGAGGGGCGCTATTCTCTCCCTAGTTATCCTTTTGTCCTTAATGTATTTGTAAAAACCCTTTGGATTCTCCTTAACTCTATTTGCTAAAGCTATTTCATGTCCCCTTTTGACGTCCTGATTTCCCTCTTAAGTATACTCCTACTGCCTTTATACTCTTCTCAGGATTCACTCAATCTAATCTGTCTATACCTGACATATGCTTCCTTCTTTTTCTTAACTATCTTTATCTATTTTGCAATACAACATAATTTGTTTGTTCAGGCACTTAGCTTACACAATAAACTGCTGCTAGCTCAATTGGACCATGTAAAGGATATAAGTTTGACAAAATTGCTGGAGGCCACTTCAGAAACAGGCTGCTGATTAAACCTTGCAGTGTCTGAGCAATTCTGCTTCATCATTGCAGCTTATTTTCCCATTTCCTTCCTTCTGGTAAGAACTATGGATGTTCTCGGTGATTACGTTACTTGTGTCATCTCCTCTGTATCCCTTTGGAGGAAGTCTTATCAGGCAAGGCTTGAAAGAAATGAATGATTACAGGAATTAGGAGCAGATTAAGGTCTGGCAGTGCCGAAAAAGAGGGTGGTCTTTTCCTCCAGTCCTAGCAGGCTGATGTGGAATGGTTTCGGAAAATTGGCCAAAGCTTTAACCGCACAGCATTGGTGCTATATCATACTTATTACTTCATCGTCAGTGTCAATTCATACCCAGAGCTTTCTGTAAGAAAAGTCAGATGAAGAACCAGATGGTGCTCTCTCTAAAGGACAACAAAGGGTCGTAGTGAACAGTGAACCATTGGAGTGACTCATAGTGCAGGGCAAACCAAGAGTGGCTCAGTGGTTAGCACTGCTGCCTCACATCGCCAGATTCAATTCCAGCCTCAGGCAACTGTGCGGAGTTTGCATATCCTCCCAGTGTCTGCATATGTTCCCTCCCATAGTCCAAAGATGTTCAAGTTAGGTGGATTGGCCATGTTAAATTGTCCGAAGTGTCCAGGGATTTGCAGGATAGGTGAATTTGTCATGTAGGGTTATTGAGGATGGATTCTGGGGGTGGGGGGGGGGGGCTGGAGGGCTGGATTTGGGAGGAATGATCTTCAGAGGGTTGGTGCAGAATCAATGGGCTGAATGGCCTCTCTATGTGCTCTATGGAGATCTATGATTGAGTGACTATTGAACAGCTAGGAGAAAGTGAGGACTGCAGTGCTGGAAGTCAGAGTCAAAAAAGTGTGGTGCTGGAAAAGGACAGCAGGTCAGGCAGCATCCGAGGAGCAGGAGAGACAACTTTTCAGACATTCCTGATGAAGGGTTTATGCCTGAGATTCTCCTGTTCCTCCAATGCTGACTGACCTGCAGTGCTTTCACTCTCACTGTTGAAGAGCCTTGAATTGCTGGTTCGACCCTCGTTAGCCAATTGCTTGGAATATTGCTTCCCAGATTATTCCACTATTGAAGCCCATGCTGGGGTCACACATCGGGCAGTGAGAATAACACTGAGCTATGTCTCTTCCATGCTGTACAGAAAAGAAAGCTTAATTCAATCCACTATTCCTGTGTTTCTCTCAGGTGTCCTAGTGGACTAGCATGGGGATGGATGGAAAAGTTGCTTCCACTTTCTGACACACAGCGCATGAGAGAGAGAGAGAGTCAGAGAGGGAGAAAGAGAGAAAGCGACAGAGAGAAACCGAGCTCCCAAGCCCACACCTTGTCCCATCACCGCCACCCTCATGTTCTCCTCCCAATTGACATGGACATCCCATCGATCTCCGTCATGACCCTACTGTGGCAGTAACTGTGTTACGTGAGCTGAAATAGTTAAAATACTCAGCATGCTCACTGTATGGTAGGAAGCTAAAGATGTCTTTTGTCCTGTATTCTGGGAATTATTTTTCATTAAAATAATCTGCTTGAAATTGACTCGGATTTTCATTACCTTTACTTTGAGCTCAGTATCTGCTCCAGGTTTGATTTTATTTGATGTTAAGGAACCAAACAACACCAGGTTATAGTCCAACAGGTTTATTTGGAAGTACAGACTTTTGGAGCGCTGCTCCTTCATCAGGTAGCTAGTGGGGCAGGATCATAGGGCACCGAATTTATAGTAAAAGATCAAAGTGTCATACAACTGATGCGATGTATTGAACAAACTGTGATTGCTGTTGTCATTAATCAATAGAATGAGGATGTACGTTTCAATTGATGGATATGTAAATTACAGTTGATATGTAAATATGTGTGACTGGATACTTGAATATTTAACCCTTGTTTTCACTTAGTTGTGTTTGTGTGAAAACCTCCTGACCTGCTGGTGGCTGGATTACACACAGTCACATTTATCACAGCACCAACCATGTCCCATCCGGCAGTCCTGCATGAAATTGGCTCGCTCAGATGTTGGCCCAGGTTTTGTCACTAAGATAATGTTCTTATCTTTACATGACAAAGTCAGTCAATTTTTAATTCTCACCTGTATGCAGTGTCTAAAGCCAGAGTTATTGTAAACTGGTGCTTGAAGTCATCAAATGTCTACATACTGGGATTGCAAGCTAAGCATCTGTATGAGGGGAAAGGTTGCAGTGTTAATTAATACTGTTCACTGTGGCATGATGCATCAATAATGTAAGACTGGGCACCCAGGAAATTCTATCTGTGATACAAAGAAACTGCAAGGAAACATCTCTTGAACTAGATATGAAAGCAGGAAATGTAGGATACTCGCAGCAGGTCCAGCAATATCAGTGGAGAAAGACACAGAGATAGCCTTCCAGGTCGATGAATTGAATTGAATTTATTGTCCCGTGTACCAAGGCTCAGTGAAAAGCATTTGCCTTGCGAGCAATACAGGCAGATCACAGAGTTAGGTAGCACAGATAGTAAATAATAGGTAAACAGCAGCAAAAACAAAAACCCAGGTACAGGCGAATGTAGAGGTTGTAGAAAAACATTGCCAGGGTGAGAATGCTGGTGGCCTTTCCTTGACAACAGGCCTGGTAGATGGATTCTATAGATGGGAGGTTGGCCTTTGTGTTTGTCCGGGCTGAGTTCACCACTCTCTGTAACTGTCTCCGATCTTGAATGGTACAGTTGCCATACCAGGTAGTGATACATCCAGACAGAATGCTCTCGATGGCTCACCTATAAAAGTTGGCAAGGGTACTCACCATCATATCAAATTTCCTCAGCTGCCTGAGGAAGAAGAGACGTTTTTGGGCCTTTGTAACCAGTGTGTCCACGTGAAGAGTCCAAGAAAGCTTGTTGTGGATGACCGCTCCCAGGAGCTTGACACTCTCCAATCGTTCCACCTCTGTGCTGTTAATGTGTAGGGGGGCATGAATAACATCCTGCCAAAAGTCAATAATGAGTTCCTTGGTTTTGCCAGCATTGAGAGCTAGGTTGTTCTCAGTGCACCATTTTTCCAAGTCTTCCGCCTCCTGTCTGTAGTCTGTTTCGTTGTCATCTGAGATTCGACCAACTATGGTGGTGTCATCAGTGAACTTGTAAATGGCCTTTGTCATGTATTTGGTGATGCAGTCATGGGTATACAATGAGTACAGTAGGGGGCTGTGTACAAACCCCTGACGGGCTCCAGCGTTGAGTGTTAGTGAGGATGAAATATTGTCCCTAATCACTGAATGAGGCCTGTGGGTCAGGAAACTGGGGATCCAGTTGCAGAGAGTGGGGCTTAGTCTGAGACCACTAAGTTTAGTAATCAGTCTCCAGGGGATAATAGTTTTGAAGGCTGAGCTGTAGTCAATGAGTAGGATTCTTATGTAACTGTTCTGGGTGTCAAGATGTTCTAGGGAGGAGTGAAGTGACCTTTCATCTAGCCGAGGTTTGCTGGCAGAATTGAGTGTAGTTTTATAAAGGTCAAGCAATGCGGCTTCAGAATGGTATACTGCTGCTATTCAATATCTGTTGTTCTCTATGCATGATGTGTGTTCATATATTATTGATGCATTGTGTTAGCTATGGACCAATACTAATTAGCATCAGAAACCAATTCCGTCATGTGATGTTTTTTGAATGACTGAGATAAGTCGAATAGCTCATTGAGGGGGAGGTAGAGGGAAATATAGAAGGTTTTGATGACAGGTTGTGTCGAAGTGTGCTGGGAGAAGGCTTGGGAAGAACTAAATACTCAGGTCGGGTTTTGTTTCAGTGTCGATAGACACAATAAAATGGTTCCTGCTACACTAATGGTTTATTCTTAGAAGTATAATGTTTAGTCATTGTCAGAGCATGTTCATCATCCAATGATGCAGTTAGGTGTGTACAGGTCTCCTTGCCTGTGGAGTCAACTCATTAAAATTTAACTGGTTATTGTCAACCACAGACGCTGTGTGGATATGTACTCCCTGGTACTGATCCGTCTACAAGGGAGAAATGTTTCTTCCTGTCCATTCAGTCTGTGCCCCTCAGAGCTTTGTATGCCTCAGTCAGGTTCCCTCCCCAGCCTTCTGTGTTGGAAGGATAACAGCCCCAGTCTATCTAGTCTCTCTTCACCACTGAATCGCTCCCAGTCCAGGCAACATCCTGGTGAATCTTTTCCACACCCTTTCTATTGCAATCACGTCCATCCTGTAGTGTGGTGACCAGACTTAATCTCCAGTTGTGGTCCATTCAACATCCCACACAGCTAATGTGTGGCTTATGACCCCCCTTCCCCACCTCTGCCCCAACTTTCTTATTGCTTCCCTACTCCCCCTGCCCTAGGGTAAATAGATCTCCACTCCCACCCTTTTCTCCTCCCACCTCTCTTGCCTTCTCCATTTCTCTCCTGACCTGGCCTGCTCTCTCAGCTGTCCACCCTCCCACCACCCGACCCAGCGCTGGCCTCTGACTCACCTGACTCTTACCCCTGTCTCCCCAGCTGCTCCACTGTTGTATTCTACAGGAGAAAACTTGCCATCTGACATGCACATTTTCACACAGAGGGTAGTGCGTGTATAGAACGAGCTGCCAGAGGAAGTGGTGGAGGCTGGTACAATTACAACATTCAAAAGGCATCTGAATGGGTACATGAATAGGAAGGGTTTGGAGGGATTTGGACCCCAAGTGCTGGCAAATGGGACTAAATTAGGTTAGGATATCTGGTTGCCATGGGCGAGTTGGACCGAAGGGTCTGCTTCCGTGCTCTATGACCTTGATGACAAACTATGTGAGTGCAGTTCTACACCAACATTGCTCTCTCTGAGCATGTGCCATAAAGGCTGGACTTCCTTACCTTTAACACGATTGGCTTCGAAAGTGCTTCATGAAGACGTACAGAAGAACTGTTGCAGTGGAAAAGCAGGTAGTCAGATATGAAATCACAGAGTCATAGAGATGTACAGCACAGAAACAGACCCTTCAGTCCAACTTGTCCATGCTGACCAGATATCCTAACCCAATCTAGTCTCATTTTCCAGCATTTGGCCCATATCCCTCCAAAGCCTTCCTATTCATTTACCCATCCAGATACCCTTTAAATGCTGTAATTGTATCAGTCTCCACCACTTCCTCTGGCAGCTCATTCCATACACGTACCACCCGCTGCATGAAAACGTTATCCCTTAGGTCTCTTTTATATCTTTCCCCTCTCACCCTAAACCTATGCCATCTAGTCTGGACTCCCACACGCCGGAGAAAAGGCTTTGTCTGTTTATCCTATCCATGCCCCTCATGATTTTATAAACCTCTATGAGGTCACACCTCAGCCTCAGACGCTACAGGGAAAACAGCCTCAGCCTTCAGCCTCTCACTATCCTCCAACTCTGGCAACATCCTTGTAAATCTTTTCTGAACCCTTTCAAGTTTCACAACATCCTTCCGACAGGAGGGAGACCAGAACTGCGCACAATACTCCAAACATGGCCTGACTAATGTCCTGTACAGCCACAACATGACCTCCCAACTACTATACTCAGTGCTCTGAGAATACTAAATGCCTTCTTCACTACCTTATCTATCTGAGACTCCACTTTCAAGGATCTATGAACCTGCACTCCAAGGTCTCTTTGTTCAGCAAGACCTTACCATTAAGTGTATAAGTCCTGATCATATTTGCCTTTCCAAAATACAGCACCTTGCCTTTATCTGAATTAAACACCATCTGCCACTCCTCAACCCATTGGCCCATCTGATCAAGAACCCATTGTAATCTGAGGTAACCTTCTTCGCTGTCCACCACACCTCCAATTTTGGTGTCATCTGCAAACTTACTAACTATATCTCCTGTGTTCACATCCAAATCATTTATGTAAATGACAAAAAGCAGTAGACCCAGCAACGATCCTTGTGGTACTCCACTGGTCACAGGTCTCCAGTCTGAAAAACAACCCTCCACCACCACCTTCAGTCTTCTACCTTTGAGCCAGTTCTGTATCCAAATGGCTAGTTCTCCCTGTATTCCATGAGATCTAACCTTGCTAATCAGTCTCCCATGGGGTACCTTGTCAAACGCCTACTTTCATACCAAGAATATAATCAGCAAGTGATAGACAGAGTTAAGCAATCCCACGGATTAGACCAACAGATTAGACCTAAACTCTGTAGTCCTGCTAAATCCAGACGTGAATGGTGGCGGATGATTGAACAACTCTCTGGAGGAGGAGGCTCCACAAACACCCCATCCTCAATGAAGGAGGAGCCCAACACATCAGCGTAAAAGGTAAGGCTGAAGCTTTCACAGCAATCTTCAGCCACAAGTGCTGAGTGGATGATCAACTGAGTGTGGCATCAAGGAGCCCTGGCAAAACTGGGATCAATGGGTATCAGGGGCAAACTCTCTGGTGGTTGAAATGATTCCTAGCACATAGGAAGATGATTGTGGTTGTTGGAGGTTAGTCATTTCAGCTCCAGGACATCTCTGCAGGGGTTCCTCAGGGTAGTGTCCTAGGCCCAAACATCTTCAGCTGCTTCATCAATGACCTTCCCTCCACCAGAAGTGGGATGTTCACCGATAATTGCAGAATGTTCAACACAGTTTGTGACTCCTCAGATACTGAAACAGTTCATGTTTAAATGCAACAAGATCTGGACAATATCCAGGCTTGGGCTCAGAAGTGGCAAGAAACATTCATTCCAGACAAATGCGAGGCAATGACCATCACCAATAAGAGACAATCTAACCACTGCCCCTTAATATTCAATGGTGTTACAATCACTGAATCCCCCACTATCAGAATCCTGGGGGTTTTCATTGACCAGAAACTCAACAGGACTCACCACATAAACCCAGTCAGCAATGCCCAACCAGCGGCCCCCCCATCCCACAATTGAATCTTTTTTAAATTACTGTGTACAACACCTGTTTACATTGCCTCGTTCCTATTAATGGATGGAATGGATCTTTTTATTTGCTCATGGGACGTGGGTGTCACTGGCTGGGCCAGTTTTTATTGCCCGTCCCTAGATGCCCCTTGAGAAGGTGGGGGGTGTGCTGCAGTCCATGTGCTGTGGGTTGACCCACAATGCCCTTAGGGAGAGAATTCCAGGATTTTGACGCAACAACAGGGAAGGAACGGCGATATATTTCCAAGTCAGGATGGTGATGGCTTGGAGAGGTACATGGGGGTGGTGATGTGCCCATATATCTGCTGCCCTTGTTCTTCCCAATAATAGTGGGTTTGGTTAAGGTGCATGTTAAGGAGCCTTGGTGAATTTCTGCAATGCATCTTGTAGACAGAACACACTGCTGCTACCTAGTGTGTCGGTGATGCAGGGATGAATGTGGACATGGTGCCAATCAATCGGCTGCTTTGTCCTGGATGGTGTTAAGCTCCTTGAGTGTTGTTGAAGCTGCACCCATCGAGGCAAGTGGGGAGTATTCCATCACACTCCTGACTTGTGCTTTGTAGATGGTGGACAGGCTTTGGGGAGTCAAGAGGTGAGTTAGTCGCTGCAGTATTCCTAGCCTCTGACCTGCTCTTGTAGCTACTGTGTTTATATGGAGCATCCAGTGCAGGGGTGGTCAATGGTCCTATTGAATAAAGGGCAAAGGTTAGATTCTCTCGTGTTGAAAATAGTAATTGCCTTGCACTTATTGGATGCAAATGTTACTTGCCACGCCAGCCCAGGTCCAACAATAATATCAAAGAAATCTTGATAACTCAGTTTCTTTATCTCTCTCTCTCTCTAGCTGCGTCCAGTGAAAATAAGTGTGGACAAATCGAATTGCAGATGAAAAGTTCATCCCAATGCACAGTTATCCCTATCCCCATCCTTTGGTCGCTGCAGCCTCTCATTCTTGTTCTCAACATTCACTGAGAGATCAATTCAACCGCAAGTTATAATAATCACATTTCACATACATAAGGCCATAACAGGAACAGGAAGAAGCTGTTGAATTTGATCATGACTGATCCAACATTGCTCACGTCCACTTTCCTGCCCTTTCCCCATAACCATTGGTTCCCCGACTGATCAAGAATTTATCTCCACTTTTAACACACACAAGGACTCTGCCCTCACAGCTGTCTGTAACAAGGAGTTCCAAGGACACTCTGGGAGTAGAAGTTCCTCCTCAGCTCAGTATTAAAGTGGCACCCCTTTCTGCTGAGACTCTACCCTCTGGTCCTGGGCTTTCCCATGAGCAGCATGTTACCCCAGATCCACTTCAACCCAAGCGTTAACTGACATGTGACGGTGTTCTACAATCAGGCTGAGTCATACTGAAATGAAACCCAGTACTGACAGGTATTAGTGGCACCATTAAAGAAATCTTGTGCAGGTGATTATTCAGATAGCAGTGATGTACTTAGAGTCATAGAGATGTACAGCATGGAAACTTCCCAACACCATTTCCCTGCTGTTGTTCTAACCTTGTAGCTTCAGGAAAAGGAGCCTGTACCTTTAACATCAGAACAATTGTGACTCAGTTTTAGAACTGAGATCTCATTCATTTGTTGACCAGATTGCAGTAAGTGCTCCCTGCTTTAAATGTGACTGTGAGTTTTCATGATTAGTCTGACGGATGTACCATCCTTCACTAATGAGTTTGACCCCTTCAACAACTCGCGAACTGTGTAATTCTGTCAAAGCACCTGCTTGAAATTGCAGCTTACACAGAAAAAGGGTGTGAAGTTGAAACTGCACTTGATTCTCATCACTGAAGCACAGATCTCGATTCCTCTAACTCACAGAGAAAACCTGGTAACCCTTACTGATCAAATACTTTGTGTTACCGCTGCATCACGCCACACAACCACCGAACCCAGCGCAGCTGAATCAGCGATTCAGGAGATTCCCTTTCCAAAAGGAGTCCAAACACTAATTCTCTCCACAGATGCTGTCACATCTGCTGAGTTTCTCCAGAACTTTCTGTTTATGACTCAGTCAAGATGTCTGGCAGAGGCCTGTCACTAAGGGTTTGGTCTAACCTTTAATGAGATGCTTAGAGACCATGTAGTATCACAATCCAAACACTGATTCTGTCTCTCTCTCTCTCTCACTCTCTTCCCCCCCACCCCCCACCCCCACCCACAGATGATGACAGGCCTCCTGAGGTTTTCCACCACTCTCTGTGTTTACTTCAGATCTCCAGCATCCACAGTTGCCTGATTTTATCGCAGGTTTAATCTTCATTCTGTCCTGGGCATTTCCCATGGGGGTTGGGGGAAGAAACAATTAGTGTCAACACATCAGCTTATGGAGAGAAACAAAAATAACATCAGTTGGTTCTAACAGGATATGTCACATCTCTGGGAGAGGTGGGAGTTGAACCTGCACTATCTCAGTGTCCCTTTCCTGACCACTGTCAGCAACATTGACAACTGTATCGAACCTTTAGCACAGCATTTCTCACACGGTTCATTAAACAGAAACTGAGCCACTGGTGGAAACATTGGGACAGGTGCTCCAAAGCTGGGTCAAAGAATTTGGCACGGTTTAAGGAACAACTTAACGGAGTGAGATAGAGAGGTGCAGGGATTTCGGAAGTGAATTCCAGAGCTCGGTCTCAAGATGGGTAATTCAAGATGGAGGATGAGAAAAATTTCTGGCTGTAAGAGCAGCTCCTTTTTTTGAGGTATTTTAGATGCTGGAAGTGATTTCCTCGAATTCCAGGAGCAGCAATTACTGTTTTATATGCTGTTGCATTGTTTTGGAAGTTTGGGAAAAAAAGTCAAAACAACAGCAGTTTAAAAGGGAGAAGAGCAGACAAAGGAAGCACACGGTGAGGACAGTGCAGGAGAGAGAGAGAGAAAACCTGCACAGTTACTGCCTTTGCTGTTTGAATTCATGTATCGCTGACATCGGAGTGCATCTGGGAAAATTCACAAACAGTGAAATTCACAACTAATCTTGGAGGAACTGTTGGGTGAAATTCACAGCACAGAATCAGATAAGTTAATTGTTGTTTTAAGTCTGTCCAAGAGAAAGGCTGCAGTAGTGAGGATAGTGGATTCTTTCTTGATTATGTTTTTGGAGATAAGTCTCTTGATTAAACTTAAAATATAAGCCATAGCTATTAATTTAACCTGGGGCAGTGTTTGTAGAGGAATAAGACGGTGTTATTTTCTGGGTCTGTAGATTGTGAAGGTGCAAAAATGGCCTTTGCAGTGATATGTACTTCTTGTCAGATGTGGGAGTTTAAAGAGAGTTTAAGGGTTACTGCGGATTATATCTGCCATAAATACTGTTGGATGCGAATCTTATCAGATCGAGTGGATCGGTTGGAGACACAGATAGAAGCGATGAGGAGTTTGCAATAGCAACAGTATGTGATGGATGGCAGTTATAGGAGGGGGGGGGGAAGTCTTAGATACAGTCACATAGATGGGTTAACTCCAGATAGGTTAAGAGAGATAGGTAGCTAGTGCAGGAGTCTTTTGTGGATATATCCATTTCAAACAGGTATGTTGTTTTGAAAAATGTAGGGGGTGATGGATTCTGAAGGGAACGTAGCACAAACAGTCAAGTTTCTGGTATTGAGACTGGTTCTAATGCAACGTGGGGTATGTCGGCTTCCAAGAGATCAATTGTGTTAGGGGATTCTGTAGTCCGAGGTACAGACAGACGTTTCTGTGGCCAGCAGAGAAAAAGCAGAATGGTGTGTTGTTTCCCTGGTGCCAGGATCAAGAGAGGGTGCAAAATGTTCTCACGGGGGAGAGGGGCCAGCGGGAGGTCATTGTCCACATTGGAACCAATGACATTGGAAGGGAAAAGATTGAGATTCTGAAGGGAGATTACAGAGAGTTAGGCAGAAATTTAAAAAGGAGGTCCTCAAGGGTAATAATATCTGGATTACTCCTAGTGCTACAAGCTAGTGAGGGCAGGAATAGGAGGATAGAGCAGATGAATGCATGGCTGAGGAGCTGGTGTATGGGAGAAGGATTCACATTTTTGGATCATTGGAATCTCTTTTGGGGTAAAAGTGACCTGTACAAGAAGGACGGATTGCACCTAAATTGGAAGGGGACTAATATACTGGCAGGGAAATTTGGTAGAACTATTTGGGAGGATTTAAACTAGTAAGGTGGGGGAGGGAGACCCAGGGGCACAGTGAGGAAAGAGATCAATCTGAGACGAGTACAGCTGAGAACAGAAGTGAGTCAAACAGTCAGGACAGGCAGGGACAAGGTAGGACTACTAAATTAAATTGCATTTATTTCAATGCAAGGGGCCTAACAGGGAAGGCAGATGAACTCAGGGCATGGTTAGGAACATGGGACTGGGATAACATAGCAATTACGGAAACATGGCTCAGGGATGGGCAGGACTGGCAGTTTAATGATCCAGGATACAAATGCTACAGAAAGGATAGAAAGGGAGGCAAAAGAGGAGGGGGAGTGGCATTTCTCATTACAGCTGTGCTGAGGGAGGATATTCCTGGAAATACATCCAGGGAAGTTATTTGGGTGGAACTGAGAAATAAGAAAGGGATAATCACCTTATTGGGATTGTACTATAGACCCCCCCAATAGTCAGAGGGAAATTGAGAAACAAACTTTTAAGGAGATCTCAGCTATCTGTAAGAATAATAGGGTGGTTATGGTAGGGGATTTTAACTTTCCAAACATCGACTGGGACTGCCATAGTGTTAGAGGTATAGATGGAGAGGAATTTCTTAAGTGCGTACAAGACAATTTTCTGATTCAGTATGTGGATGTACCTATTAGAGAAGGTGCAAAACTTGACCTACTCTTGGGAAATAAGGCAGGGCAGGTGAGTGAGGTGTCAGTGGGGGAGCACTTTGGGGCCAGCGACCATAATTCTATTCATTTTAAAATAGTGATGGAAAAGGATAGACCAGATCTAAAAGTTGAAGTTCTAAATTGGAGAAAGGCCAATGTTGACGGTATTAGGCAAGAACTTTCGAAAGCTGTATGGAGGCAGATGTTCGCAAGTAAAGGGACGGCTGGAAAATGGGAAGCCTTCAGAAATGAGATAACAAGAAACCAGAGAAAGTATATTCCTGTCAGGGTGAAAGGGAAGGCTGGTAGGTATAGGGAATTCTGGATGACTAAAGAAATTGAGGGTTTGGTTAAGAAAAAGAAGGAAGCATATGGAAGGTATAGCCAGGATAGATCGAGTGAATCCTCAGAAGAGTATAAAGGAAGTAGGAGTATACTTAAAAGGGAAATCAGGAGGGCAAAACGGGGACATGAGATAGCTTCGGCAAATAGAATTAAGGAAAATCCAAAGGGTTTTTACAAATATATTAAGGACAAAAGGGTAACTAGGGAGAGAATAGGGCCCGTCAAAGATCAGCAAGGTGGCCTTTGTGTGGAGCCACAGAAAATGGGGGAGATACTAAATGAATATTTTGCATCAGTATTTACTGTGGAAAAGGATATGGAAGATATAGACTGCAGGGAAATAGATGGTGACATCTTGCAAAATGTCCAGATTACAGAGGAGGAAGTGCTGGATGTCTTGAAACGGTTAAAAGTGGATAAATCCCCAGGACCTGATCAGGTGTACCCAAAAACTCTGTGGGAAGCTAGAGAAGTGATTGCTGGGCCTCTTGCTGAGATATTTGTATCATCGATAGTCACAGGTGAGGTGCCGGAAGACTGGAGGTTGGCAAACGTGGTGTCACTGTTTAAGAACAGCGGTAAAGACAAGCCAGGGAACTATAGACCGGTGAGCCTGACCTCAGTGGTGGGCAAGTTGTTGGAAGGAATCCTGAGGGACAGGATGTACATGTATTTGGAAAGGCAAGGACTGATTCGGAATAATCAACATGGGGAAATCATGTCTCACAAACTTGATTGAGTTTTTTGAAGAAGTAACAAAGAAGATTGATGAGGGCAGAGCAGTAGATGTGATCTATATGGACTTCAGTAAGGCGTTCGACAAGGTTCCCCATTGAGACTGATTAGCAAGGTTAGATCTCATGGAGTACAGAGAGTACTAGCCATTTGGATACAGAACTGGCTCAAAAGTTGAAGACAGAGGGTGGTGGTGGAGGGTTGTTTTTCAGACTGGAGGCCTGTGAACAGTGGAGTGCCACAAGGATCGGTGCTGGGCCCTCTACTTTTTGTCATTTACATAAATGATTTGGATGCATGCATAAGAGATACAGTTAGTAAGTTTGCAGATGACACCAAAATTGGAGGTGTAGTGGACAGCGAAGAGGGTTACTTCAGATTACAACAGGATCTGGACCAGATGGGCCAATGGGCTGAGAAGTGGCAGATGGAGTTTAATTCAGATAAATGCGAGGTGCTGCATTTTGGGAAAGCAAATCTTAGCAGGACTAAGACACTTAATGGTAAGGTCCTAGGGAGTGTTGCTGAACAAAGAGACCTTGGAGTGCAAGTTCATAGCTCCTTGAAAGTGGAGTCGCAGGTAGATAGGATAGTGAAGAAGGCGTTTGGTATGTTTTACTTGCTTGGTCAGAGTATTGAGTACAGGAGTTGGGAGGTCATGTTGCGGCTGTATAGGACATTGGTTAGGACCCTGTTGGAATATTATGTGCAATTCTGGTCTCCTTCCTATCGGAAAGATGTTGTGAAACTTGAAAGGGTTCAGAAAAGATTTACAAGGATGTTGCCAGGTTTGGAGGGCCTGAGCTACAGGGAGAGGCTGAACAGGATGGGGCTGTTTTCCCTGGAGCGTTGGAAGCTGAGGGGTGACCTTATAGAGGTTTACAAAATTATGAGGGGCATGGATAGGATAAATAGATAAAATCTTTTCCCTGGGGTTGGGGAGTCCAGAACTAGAGGGCATAGGTTTAGGGTAAGAAGGGAAAGATATAAAAGAGACCTAAGGGGCAACTTTTTCATGCAGAGGGTGGTACGTGTATGGAATGAGCTGCCAGAGTATGTGGTGGAGGCTGGTACAATTGCAACATTTAAGAGGCATTTGGATGAGTATATGATTAGGAAGAGTTTGGAGGGATACGGGCCGGGTGCTGGCAGGTGGGACTAGATTGAGTTGGGATATCTGGTCGGCATGGACGGGTTGGTCCGAAGGGTCTGTTTCCATGCTGTACATCTCTATGACTCTATGGCTCAAAATAAGCAACGACGGAACAATGGAAATCATGGAAGAGGCCAGAGGGAAGAGAGTTGAGAATTCGGAAGATTGTAGGGTGGGAGGAAATTACAGAGGATGGCAAGGGGAGGAGGGGTGGGATTTGAAAACAAAGTGAGAATTTTAAATCTGAGGCATTGACTAACCGGAAATCAGTGGATTTGAGATTAGGTTTGAGATGAGAGGTTTGCAACTGAGGCTCCGACAAGCTCAAGTTTGCAGAGAGTGGAGTGTTGGGTGGGGAAGTGGTGAGCACGGAGTAATCTCATGGGGCAGTAATAAGGATATGGATGAGCGAAGACAAGTGCAGAGATAGGTGTGATTACAGAACAGGCTCAAAGAACCGAAAGGCCTCCCTACACTCCCATGTCTTGTGTTTGTCGTTTAAGTCAGTAGCAATCCCTTTGGACAAATCTGTTTCATTTGAGATAAAATTATTTCCAGGCAGAAGCAATAAGACATAGCAAATGGCATCAAACACAGTTTATTAAACAATAAAACATTCATCCACGTGGGTGGAACTGAAGAAAACTAAACAGATTTATTAACATGAGATATCTTTGAAGTTGACAAACTGCATGAAACCACAACACAACTTGGAAGATATTGCTGTCTTCATTGAAACATTTAATTCTGAGGGGTCAGCAACCAGAGGAACTCTGTCAATTCTCTTCTGTAACATGGGATTTGAACACACAGATGGTCTGTGGCAGGGATTAACTATTCCACTCATATCCAGTCATGAAGGGACATTAAGGTTAAACAAGGTCATTGATGTGGAAGGAAGCCTGTGGTTTACACTGGGTTGAGGAATCCTTTGTCTGTCTACTCCTTCTTCAGAGGAAACAGTTTGCCGAGCGCCTCAGCCAGGCCCGCAGAGGCCAACCGGACCTCCCAGTCACCACCCATTTCAGTTCCACCAACCAATCCCTTTCTGACATGAAAACAACGGAAACATATGTCAGGTATAGACAAGATAGATCGAGTGAATCCTTAGAAGAGTATAAAGGCAGTAGGAGTATACTTACGAGGAAAATTAGGAAGGCAAAAGGGGACATGAGATAGCTTCGGCAAATAATGTTAAGGAAAAACCAAAAGGTTTTTACAAATATATTAAGGACAAAAAGGTAACTAGGGAGACAATGGGCCCCTCAAAGATCAGCAAGGGGGCCTTTGTGTGGAGCTGCAGGAGATACGGGAAATACTAAACGATTAGTTTGCATCAGTGTTCACTGTGGAGAAGGACATGGAAGATATAGAATGTAGGGAAATAGATGGTGACATCTTGAAAAATGTCCAGATTACAGAGGAGGAAGTGCTGGATGTATTGAAACACATAAAAGTAGATAAATCCCTAGGACCTGATCAGGTGTACCCGAGAACTCTGTGGGAAGCTAGGGAAGTGATTGCTGGGCCTCTTGCTGAGATATTTGTATCATTGATAGTCACAGGTGAGGTGCCGGAAGACTGGAGGTTGGCTAACGTGGTGCCACTGTTTAAGAAGGGTGGTAAGGACAAGCCAGGGACCTATAGACCAGTAAGCCTGACCTCAATTGTGGGCAAGTTGTTGGAGGGAATCCTGATGGACAGGATGTACATGTATTTGGAAAGGTAAGAACTGATTAGGGATAGTCAACATGGCTTTGTGCGTGGGAAATCATATCTCACAAACTTGATTGAGTTTTTTGAAGAAGTAAGAAAGAGGATTGATGAAGGCAGAGTGGTAGATGAGATTTATATGGACTTCAGTAAGTCTTTCGACAAGGTTCCCTCTGAGAAATTGGTTAGCAAGGTTAGATCTCACGGAATACTGGGAGAACTAGCCATTTGGATACAGAACTGGCTCAAAAGTAGAAGACAGAGGGTGGTGGTGGAGGGTTGTTTTTCAGACTGGAGGCCTGTGACCAGTGGAGTGCCACAAGGATCGGTGCTGGGTCCACTACTATTCACCATTTATATAAATGATTTGGATGTGAGCATAAGAGGTACAGTTAGTAAGTTTGCAAATGACAACAAAATTGGAGGTGTAGTGGACAGCGAAGAAGGTTACCTCAGCTTACAATGGGATCTTGATCAGATGGGCCATGGGCTGAGAAGTGGCAGATGGAGTTTAATTTAGATAGATGCGAGGTGCTGCATTTTGGGAAAGGAAATCTTAGCAGGACTTATACACTTAATGGTAAGGTCCTAGGGAGTGTTGCTGAACAGCTAGACCTTGGAAAGCCGGTTCATAACTCCTTGAAAGTGGAGTTGCAGGTAGATAGGACAGTGAGGAAGACGTTTAGTATGCTTTTCTTTATTGGTCAGAGTATTGAGTACAGGAGTTGGGAGGTCATATTGTGGCTGTACAAGACGTTTGTTAGGCCATTTTTGGAATATTGCGTGCAATTCTGGTCTCCTTCCTATCAGAAGGATGTTGTGAAACTTGAAAGGGTTCAGAAAAGATTTACAAGGATGTTGCCAGGGTTGGAGGATTTAAGCTACAGGGAGAGGCTGCATAGATTACTTATAGTGTGGAAACAGGCCCTTCGGCCCAACAAGTCCACACTGCCCCGCCAAAGCGCAACCCACCCATGCCCCTACATCTACCCCTTACCTAACACTATGGGCAATTTAGCATGGCCAATTCACCTGACCTGCACACCTTTGGACTGTGGGAGGAAACCGGAGCACCCGGAGGAAACCCACGCAGACACAGGGAGAATGTGCAAACTCCACACAGTCAGTCGCCTGAGGCGGGAATTGAACCCGGGTCTCTGCTGCTGTGAGGCAGCAGTGCTAACCACTGTGCCACCGTGCCGCCCAATAGGCTGGTGCTGTTTTCCCTGGAGCGTCGGAGGCTGAGGGGTGACCTTATAGAGGTTTGTAAAATCGTGAGGGGGATGGATAGGATAAATAGACAAGGTCTTTTCCTTGGGGTGGGGGAATCCAGAACTTGAGGGCATAGGTTGAGGGTGAGAGGGACAAGATATATAAGAGACCTATGGATCATATTTTTCGCAAAGAGGTGGTGTTTGTATGGAATGAGCTGCCAGAGGAAGTGGTGGAGGCTGGTACAATTGCAGCATTTAAAAGGAATCTGAATGGGTATATGAATAGGAAGGGTTTGGAGGGATATGGGAAGGGTGCTGGCAGGTGGGACTGCATTGGGTTGGGATATCTGGTTGTCATGAATGAGTTGGACTGAAGGGTCTGTTTCTGTGCTGTACATCTCTAAGATTCCATGACATGACCATCCTTGGCATCCTCCAATGCCCCAAAGGACCAAACCACAAATTGGTGGAACAACACCTCATCTTCCACCTGGGCAGCCTACAGCCCGGAGGACTCAACATTGAGTTCTCCAATTTCAAATAACCTCCCTCCCAATCCCCGACTCCCTTCACAGCCCCTCCCCCCTCTCTGCAGCCAACTGGATTCATTCCTCCCATTGACCAATCAGGTTTAGTCTCAACTTGTCTTCACCTATCCCACTTCACCATCCTGCCCCCTGACCTCCCTTTATCTGAAGCTTCCCCCAAAACCCACTCCCAGTCCTGACGATGGGTTACACCCAAACTGTTGATTTCTGTCCCTCCTGATGCTGCCTGCCTTGCTGTGTTCCCCCAGCCTCCTGCCTGTCCCTCCTGATGCTGCCTGCCTTGCTGTGTTCCCCCAGCCTCCTGCCTGTCCCTCCTGATGCTGCCTGGCTTGTTGTGTTCCCCCAGCCTCCTGCCGGTCCCTCCTGATGCTGCCTGGCTGGCTGTGTTCTCCCAGCCTCCTGCCTGTCCCTCCTGATGCTGCCTGGCTTGCTGTGTTCCCCCACCCTCCTGCCAGTCCCTCCTGATGCTGCCTGGCTTGCTGTGATCTCCCAGCCTCCTGCCTGTCCCTCCTGATGCTGCCTGGCTTGCTGTGTTCCCCCAGCCTCCTGCCTGTCCCTCCTGATGCTGCCTGCCTGGCTGTGTTCCCCCAGCCTCCTGCCTGTCCCTCCTGATGCTGCCTGGCTTGCTGTGTTCCCCCAGCCTCCTGCCTGTCCCTCCTGATGCTGCCTGCCTGGCTGTGTTCCCCCAGCCTCCTGCCTGTCCCTCCTGATGCTGCCTGCCTTGCTGTGTTCCCCCAGCCTCCTGCCATTCCCTCCTGATGCTGCCTGCCTTGCTGTGTTCTCCCAGCCTCCTGCCTGTCCCTCCCGATGCTGCCGGGCTTGTTGTGTTTTTCCAGCCTCCTGCCTGTCCCTCCTGATGCTGCCTGCCTTGCTGTGTTCCCCAAGCCTCCTGCCTGTCCCTCCTGATGCTGCCTGGCTTGCTGTGTTCCCCCAGCCTCCTGCCTGTCCCTCCTGATGCTGTCTGCCTTGCTGTGTTCCCCCAGCCTCCTGCCTGTCCCTCCTGATGCTGTCTGCCTTGCCGTGTTCCCCCAGCCTCCTGCCTGTCCCTCCTGATGCTGCCTGCCTTGCCGTGTTCCCCCAGCCTCCTGCCTGTCCCTCCTGATGCTGTCTGCCTTGCTGTGTTCCCCCAGCCTCCTGCCTGTCCCTCCTGATGCTGTCTGCCTTGCTGTGTTCCCCCAGCCTCCTGCCTGTCCCTCCTGATGCTGTCTGCCTTGCCGTGTTCCCCCAGCCTCCTGCCTGTCCCTCCTGATGCTGTCTGCCTTGCCGTGTTCCCCCAGCCTCCTGCCTGTCCCTCCTGATGCTGTCTGCCTTGCCGTGTTCCTCCTGTTTGTCTACCTTCACCCCAAATGCCAGCCTTTCTTCGAACATTCTTCATTCCAGAGAGGGTCTGTCCAACTGCTGGAGTTCCCCCCCTCCCCATTTCCACCTCCTGGAGGGACCATTTCATTCACATTCCAAATTACTCAAGCTGCTGGTGTCACCATGACTTACTGTCAAATTCTGGTGTAAAATACACACCTTACACTCAGGCTGACTCAGACAGTGAGTAATCCAGTTTGGGTGGTGCAGACTCTCAGCGTCCAGTCATTGTTCCTGAAATGGTGAAGTGCCAGCAACTTCCTGCTTTAATGGGAAACGTAACTTGGAATCCGGAAATGTGAGACAGGAGCAGAAAATGTCAGGTATTTTTTGGGGTGGCGTTGAATGGTGAAGCCAACAGTGGTTTTCTGGGTCTAAGCCTGTCCGGAGTTGGGGAGGGTTAGGCTGGTAGGGATGGCTTTATTAATGTAGGGACCTCGGTCCTTCATCATTGTCTGATATGATGGGCTGAAGGCCCTCTGTCCAACTGTAAAGTCTCTGATTCCATGGCACAAGTCAGATGTCAGTGACTTGTCAAGCTACAATGAGTGGGGCCAATTTGTCACCAAAGCCTTCTGCCAGGGTTTACAGTGGGTGAGATACACAGCCTTCCCTCTGCCTGGTGTGGTCCTCCTCCCTTTGACCTTGCTGCATCCCTCGCCCTGACCCTGGAGCTCCCGAGGGCATTATCGGAACGCACCCAGCCCCAAGGTGGCGATCCATGGAGGGAGTCATTCATCTGGTGATGGTGCCTTGAGGGAGGCTGGTCAGATAGGCCAGACGGCCTACTCCTGCTCTTATCTCCCATGTTCTTACCTCACCCGGCTAGTGGCTGTATCTCATGCTCCTGAACAACAGGACAGAATGTACGACAGCCAAACAGGCCATTCAGCCCCAAAGGATGAGGCAGATGATGATGGCCCACATGAACTGTCTCCTACCACACCAAACACTCTCAGTGTAACCCTCTCTTCCTTGCCTCCCTCCTGTTTGTCCAGCTTTCCCTTAAACATATCTCGATTGTAAGAGGCAAGTTGCCTTTCTCTTCATATTAGGTAAAAACAAGCACTGCGGATGCTGGAAACCAGATTCTGGATTAGAGTGGTGCTGGAAAAGCACAGCAGTTCAGGCAGCATCTGAGGAACAGGAAAATTGACGTTTCGGGCAAAAGCCCTTCATCAGGAATACAGGCAGAGAACCTGGAGCGTGGAGAGATAAATGAGAGGAGGGTGGGGCTGGGGAGAAAGTAGCATAGAATACAATAGGTGAGTGGAGGAGGGGATGAAGGTGATAGGTCGGGGGGTGAGGGGGGAGTGGATAGGTGGAAAAGAAGATAGGCAGGTAGGACAAGTCATGGGGACAGTGCTGAGCTGGAAGTTTGGAACTAGGGTGAGGTGGGGGAAGGGTAACTGAGGAAACTGTTGAAGTCCACATTGATGCCCTGGGGTTGAAGTGTTCCGAGGCGGAAGATGAAGCGTTCTTCCTTCAGGCATCTGGTAGTAAGGGAGCGGCGGTGAAAGAGGCCCAGGACCTCCATGTCCTCGGCAGAGTGGGAGGGGGAGTTGAAATGTTGGGCCACAGGGCGGTGTGGTTGATTGGTGCGGGTGTCCCGGAGATGTTCCCTAAAGCGCACTGCTAGGAGGCGCCCAGTCTCCCCAGTGTAGAGGAGACCGCATCGGGAGCAACGGATCCTCTTCATATTTCCATGGAACGCACGCACCTTTGCAAAGCCACCTCATAGTCCATGCACGCACCTCCTCCTGTCCCACGCTCCGCATGCCTCCTCTCTAATCACAGAAGCTGATGGGAGATGAACCTCTGTCAGCTCTTCTTGAACAGTGGGCAGTTGCCTCATGTTGTTCTGCACACAGGCACCACTTTGGGGTCTACGGAAAGCGTTGTCACTGCTGGAAATGTGAAGCCAAACTGAAAGCCAGTGGAAGACACCAGGACACAGCAAAACAGTGAAGAGAAGCTCAAAGCCTTTTATTAGGACCTGAATAACCAGGCCGGTTACTCCCAGTGAATGTTCTTTTGGCACAATTTGATCTCTGGGTTCTAGCTCCCAATGAATTTAGATTCAGTTCATGAATCTAGAATTACAAAGGCTGTTATAGGTGACCAGTAAGTTGCCTTTTGGCAGTGTTTATTCACCTGGACAGAAGGTCTGAGTTTAAGTCTCACTTGTCCCGGTGGTATATCGTAACATGTCAAAACAGATTGAGTTATTAAAAATAATTCAGTGGACTTTTACCGAAACAGTCGTAAAAACCCATCAAGTTCACTGTTGCCTTGTAGTGGACGGAAGCCGCCATCATCAGTTGCTAGAATATTTTTCACAGTACACCCCTCCCCAAAGACATAATTTTTTTTGTTTTACTGTAAAAGAATTCAAGCAATGCAAGTTACCCCACCTCCACCCCAAAGCTGCTGATGATCCTATTATGGCAGGGTGATTCCATCATGACTCATGCTCATAAACTAATATTCTCTCTGTCAAGTGGCCAGTTCTGTCTACAATCCCCCCCTCCCTGGGGAATTAAAAAGTAAATGTATTTCCAGACAATGGGATTCTGTCTCAGAGCATGGAAAGAGCTGCTCACATTTACAAGAAAACTGAAGTGGGTCTTCTTCTTTTGAAGTGAACCCTATTGTGGAAGTGGAGAGAGTTTAGAATCATTTCTGTTCACATTGACTGGAAACGAGCTCTTCAACTGCCGTACATTAAATCATTTACATTAAAAAAAAGAATCTAAACAAATGATTCAAGCCAACCTTGTAACCAGGCAGGAATAGGAGGGGTAAGAGAGTTTAATGGTACCGCCACTCAAATGGTAAACCCCAAGTTCAGGCGAATGATTGAGGGAGACAGATACAAACTCCCCCAGCTGTGGATTTTAAAGCTGAACAAACAAAATTTGGAATTGAGAGATAGTAACCGTGAAACCATCTTCAACTGTCGTTTAAAAATTGCATCTGGTTTGCTAATGCCATTTAGGGAAGGAAGCCTCCTGGCCTCATACCTACTCTGGGCTACATGTGACTCCAGACCCACTGTAAATGTGGTTGACTCTTAACTATCCCCCAAAATGGTTCAGCAAGTCCCTCGGTTCAAGGGCGATTAGGGATGGGTCACAAATGCTGGTCTGGACAATATAATGCATATCCCATAAAAACATAAAAATCATTTAGAAAGTAATAGTTTTGTGTAGACTCACTGGAGCTGTGGGCTATCACCAAGATGACTTGTCCCCACGACCAGAGCAGACAGTTTATGAATGATTCGTTATCTGCAGAGTCTGTACTTTAATGTGAAGAGAAAAAGTTTGGTGTAGAGTTGCATACTTTACTGTTCAGAACAAAGAACAAAGAAAACTCCAGCACAGGAACAGGCCCTTCGGCCCTCCAAGCCTGTGCTAATCCAGATCCTCTATCTAAACCTGTCACCTATTTTCTAAGGACCTATATCCCTCTGCTCCCTGCTCATTCATGTATCTGCCTAGATACATCTTAAACGACGCTATTGTGCCCGCTTCTACCACCTCCACTAGCAATGTGTTTCAGACACCCACCACCCTCTGTGTAAGGAACTTCCCACGTATATCTCCCTTAAACCTTTCCCCTCTCACCTTGAACCCGTGACCCCTAGTAATTGAGTCCCCCACTCTGGGGAAAAAGCTTCTTGCTATCCACCCTGTCTATACCTCTCATGATTTTGTAGATCTTAATCAGGTCCCCCCGCAACCTCTGTCTTTCTAATGAAAATAATCCTCATCTGCTCAACCTCTCTTCATAGCTAGTGCTCTCAATACCAGGCAACATCCTGGTGAACCTCCTCTGCAACCTCTCCAAAGCATCCACACCCTTTTGGTAATGTGGCGACCAGAACTGTACGCAGTATTCCAAATGTGGCCGAACCAAAGTCATACACAACTGCAACATGACCTGCCGACCGTTATACACAATACTCCATCCGATGAAGGAGTTACTGAATAATTCACATGTGGGGCATTGCATTCCAATTAGTCCAATCAATTTGGAGGTTATGCAATAGTGTTTGATACTTCTCTTGATTTTAATATACCCCATTCTCACCACATCATTAATTTCTTGCTTTTGTGGTTTTTGCTCCTCTCTCCATCTCTTTCTGGTTACATCTCCTGTTGAAGGATTAGTTTTCTCTCTTGAATGCAGTTCCACTCTCTCGCTGTGAGCAACGCCAGGGAGTGTCAGCAGGTCCCACACAAACCTCTTGGCCCACACACAGACTCAGGCCTTTACACATGCAGGGAACCTTGGGCAATTCTCTCTTTCTGAACTAATGAGGTTCCACTCCAGCGGAAATGTCATTTCTGCTGGCCCAACTAAATCAGCATAGGACTTAGATACCAATGACCCAGAGTTTCCACACGGAAGGTAAGCTGGAGATATCACTGATGAACCCGTGGAAATCCTGAAACATTTACTCCGTGGGATACCCAGAACTGTTTAAACATCCATTTGACAATTCCCCTGGCCCCAGGGATCCTGTGAAAGAAGTTCCTGACTCTGAGCTGGGTTCAAAACTTTCAGACCATTTGGTCTTACTTAGCTGGACAATTAGCCAGTGAGAGGTGGGGGGTGCTGAAGAAAAGACAGCTGGACTTCCACAACAGACCCAACTTCAAAAGGAGAGGACCACGACAGTTTTCTGTTGGATTGTGTTCGATCTGATGATGCTGCAGTGGTATTGGTCATAAAGGAGAATGGGTATCGAGAGAGAGAGAGAGAGCAGGGTCACCAGGCGAGGGGAGAGGTTGAGAAGGAGAATCTTTCTTGGTAGCCTCCCTTGGTGGTACCATCGCTCCAAAAGACACCCCTGCCCCATATCCAGTGTCCACTTCTGGGATGAAAGATGTAACATTCGTATTGGACTTAATCTCTGTTTCTCTCTCCACGGAAGCTGCCAGACCTGCTGAGTTCCTCCAACACTTTCTGCTTTTTATATTGTAGCTGGGATGAAAGGATTAAGGGGGTGGACAAGAGGTTCAGAAGTTTGGGCTTGTTCTCATCGGAGATTGGAAGAATGAGAGATGATCTTATTGAAGTAAGAAGACCGGAAGGGTACAGGGTGGATGCAACAAGGACTGTTCCCTTGTGTGGGAAACTGGATCCCAGGGGACCCCATTGAAAAATAAGGGCTCTCCCACTGAAGACAGAGATTAAGAAACATTTTAAATCTTGAGGGTCATTGGCGATGTGTTTATTTTGCCACCAGAAGCTTAACCCTCAGACAGTCTCAATGCCCATGGCGTCACTGCCAATGGAGCTGCTGGCATCAGAGAGTAGGACGAGTTAAAGGATTTATTTTCAACCGTTTCAGCTTGATTCCAATCAAATGGCACCGGGATCACAGTTTCGCACACCCCCGGCACCTCCAACGTCCTACTCTCAATCCCTTTGCTGCCTCCCTCCCTCTCACTTTGCCCCTCCATCCCTGGGTACCACTCACCAGGCAGAGTGACAATTACCGCAATGGACGGGAGTGGGCATCAGACAGCCAACCATCAGTGGCACCATGTATGGGGTGGAGTGGGCACCAACTTCCAGTTTTAGTCAAACATCAATCACGTTTTCACATCTACAGTTCTCCGAGCGAACTTCAAGGAAACAGCACTTATTCCTTGAATCATTTGAGCCCATAAGATATAGATCTTCCTTTCAATGATGTTACCATTTTCACTTTCATCCTCTCTGACCATAAATTACTCACAGGCCAACTCTGTACAGATAATCCTCAGCCTGTTTTTATACGTGGCCATTTCACTGGAGCATTCCAGGCTGGGAATCTTTGCTTCTGTTCAGCTGTCTTTCTTAAAGACTAACCAGGCTCCGTAATGCAGTCACCCTGAAACACAGGGGGAGTTTCAGGCTTGTTTATTGAGAAATTACAACTGATTTTAGAGAAGCCAACAGAGTCTTGCTTTAGATTCTATTGTTTGAACTTGTCTTCACAGGTTGAAGCTATTGACGGATTAAAACAAATCAGACTCAAAATCCAAAATGCTGAAACAGGTGGTTACCACTGAGGATTAGAAAAATTGAAACATAAACAGAAACAGTTGGAAAAACTCAGCTAGTCTGGCAGCACCTGTGGAGAGAAATCAGAGTTAATGTTTTGGGTCAAGTGACCCTTTTTCAGAACAGATCTAGAAAACTCTATAAGGCATGAGGGATACTAATTTTGCTGCAGATGGTTTGCTATTTTAATCATGTACACAGCCGCACATCACATGCACACACATGGACATACAAACACATATACAGACATGCATTCACAGATACACAAACACTAACATGCATGTACACAGACACACATGGATGCACAAACAGGCACAAGCACAGATAGACAAACACACGTGCACTCATTTCTGAAGAAGGACTTATGCCCGAAACATCGATTCTCCTGCTCCTCGGATGCTGCCTGGCCTGCTGTGTTTTTCCAGCACAACATTTTTCAACTCTGGTCTCCAGCATCTGCAGTCCTCACTTTCTCCCAGACGTGCACACAGAAAGTCACATAGATACATAAACATACAGACACACATGCACAGATAGATACACATATAGATACATTGACACACACACACATTCACACACACAGACACAACACACACCGATATGCATATATATATATAGATACACACACATAATCAAACAGTCACATGGATACACAAAGACACACAGAGACACATGCACACACAAGGGCATACACTGATACACAAACATTCAGATACACATACAGGCACACGCAGTCAGACGGATGCACACACAGACACACGCACACACACCCGCATCAACACCCACACACCCACACACACACCCACACACATGTACGCACACCCGAGCACACACACACAGACACACAAACAAAAAACCAAAACTGTCATACGCTCTCACGTGTTGCAGCCCTTACCGCTACCATCCCATTCTCCCATCACAGAATTGATACAGCACAAAAGGAGGCCATTCTGTCCATTGTGTCTGTGCTGCCCCTTTAAATTAGGGAATCCCTTCATGCCATTCTCCCGCCTTCCCTCTCTAAAGCTGCCCAATTATTCCTTTTTAAATAACCACCAAATTCCATTTTTAATAGCTGGTGGAAGTTACTTCCACCACTATCTCAGGCCGCACATTCCACATCCCAGTCAGTCCCAGCGAGAGAGAGATTTCCTCATTGCAGGATTGCAAAACAGTGTGGGATCCTGCAACTATAGGCCCTCACTACAGTTCTACATGGATCCAGATAAGAGTGCGTTTCTTTGCTTATTTTTATTGACCCTTGACCCTTGAAAGAGTGCGATCAGATCAAACTGACCCCATTTCTCTGCAGGTGGAAGTTGTCAGTCTGGTGTCCCTTAGCCACAAATAGCACCCAACTGAGAAACCCCCAGCCCTGAGAGGCCAACCTCTGGGATTACAGCTGATGAGTAACTCACACACAGTTCTCAGTGGAAAACACCTGTTTCAGCCTTTCGGATTTTGTGTCTGATTTGTTGTTAATCTGCCAATGGCTTCAACCTGTGAAGACATGTTCAAACAATAGAATCTAAAGCAAGACTCTGTTGGCTTCTCTAAAATCAGTTGTAATTTCTCAATAAACAAGCCTGAAACTTCCCCTGTGTTTCAGAGTGACTGCAGTACCGAGTCTGGTCTTTTGAGCAACTGGCTGTTATCAGGGTGAGGCCCACCCTAGATTTCGTAGAAGCGAAAATTCATTCGTGTGGGTGACCAGGTTTGAAGCCTCAAGAATGCTTGCCATCTTAGTTACAGAGGAACTGGAGTAGGCCATTCAGCCCCTTGAGTCTATCCCAGTACTCAATCTGGTCATGACCTGAATGCCTTTTCCTCAGTCCCACTTCATTCTTATTTCAAACTTAAAAGATACTTGTTCTTTCCCATACAAATCCAAGGCCCTATCCCCATTAAATGCCACCCACAACACCAGCCTCTGCCTTCATTGTTACAGCATTTTAAGTATGAATGATACGTAAATATCTCAAGCTCAGAGGAAAAACAAGGTACTAAACGAGACTTAAGGGAGGAGATTCCAGGATTTTGACCCAGCAGCAGTGAAGGAACCACAATATATTTTCAAGTCAGGATGGTAAAGGGGTTTGGTGGGGAACTTGAAGGTGGTGATTTTCCCATGTATCTGCTACCCTTGTCTTTCTAGATGGAAGTGGTTGTGTGTTTGGAAGGTGCTGTCTAAGGATTTTCGGTGAAATTCTGCAGTACATGGAGGGAGTGGATAGTACCAACCACATTTGACCACGCTGGCTGCTGAGGGAAAGCTGCATTCCCTGCAGTAAGTGGGCGGAACACCAGAAGAAGAATCTTCCCCCTCTAAAGAAACTTGAAAGGGTTTCAGAGAATATTTACAAAGAGGTTGCCAGGGTTGAAGGGTTTGAGGTATAGGGAGATGCTGAATAGGCTGGGGCTGTTTTCCCTGGAGCGTCGGAGACTGAGGGGGTAACCTTATAGAAGTTTATAAAATCATGAGGGGCATGGATAGGATAAATGAACAAGGTCTTATCCCTGGGGTGGAGGAGTCCAGAACTAGAGAGCATAGGTTTAGGGTGAGAGGGGAAAGATATAAAAGAAACCTAAGGGGCAACTTTTTCACACAGGGAATGATGTGTGTATGGAATGAGCTGCCAGAGGAAGTGGCAGAGGCTGGTACAATTACAACATTTAAAAGGCGTTTGGATGGGTTTATGAATAGAAAGGGTTTGGAGGGATATGGGCCAAGTGCTAGCAAATGGGATTAGATTAATTTAGGATATTGGTCAGCATAGATGGGTTGGACTGAAAGGTCTGTACATCTCTATGACTCTATGATTATAAATATCGTCGTGCGCCTCCTTTTGGTTCGGTCTGGAATGACGCAATTGCTCATCAGCCATGTGGTTGTCATCTCGACTGCTGGATCATAGACACCGGCTTTGACAGAACACTGAATGAAAAGGGAAGGTATTGAAAATAGAGCAGTTATCATCACGAAATCAGTTACAGTATAATTTGGCTAATGGCAGCAAATATTCTTCAGGATGGAGGGTATAGTGATTGGAACAAGATCAGCCAGGTGAACCACACAGAATAGGAGTTCCCCGATTGGGGCTGTTTACCGTGACCAATCAGGGAGTCCTGGCTGACAAATATAAACATGGGTTCTATTCATTCTGAGTCAAGGACACTCTATGTGTACATAAAGGGTGACTTGGTGATGGGAAACCGGCCTCTGCAGAGTTATTTCAGAGAGGAGGTCAGGGTGAAGTAGCACACCATCCAGTTTTTGAGATACATGCTCGTTAAACTCCCTCAGCATCTATAGTGGGAAAGCAGATCCTTCAGTAGTGGGTGGGGGTGTGTGGACGGGGGGTTGCTGTGTGTGGGCATACAACATTTAAAGACATTTGTATAAGTACACAAATAGGAAAAGTTTGGCGAGATGTGGACCAGGAGCAAACAGGTGGGACTAATTTAGTTTGGGGTTATGGTCAGCACAGACTGGTTGGACCAAAAGGTCTGTTTCCATGCTGTATGAGTCTATGATTGACTCTGGGGAAGTTGATTGGTCCGTCTCATGACTTTTTTGGAGATAAGGAGGGCACTCAACCGAGAGGCGGGGTATCCCACTCCCTTCCCACTTCCAACAGAATTAAATCTGGACTGGAAAAGCCCATAGCCAGAGATCCACACCCAGCGTGAGTCGAGGTGCTCACGTGGGCAATTTAAGACCAACATTAGGGCATCCATCCCAATGCCTGATTGAGGGTTCTGGCATTGGGAGGAGGGGGGTGTGAGTGTGGCTCAGTGTCCACCCCATGTCTCATGCTGCCAACCACCCCTCCCTTTACTCCACATACCTTGCCAACACTGTCTCACCAATCCTCTCCCGCCAGTCTCACCCCCCCACCTGGAGATTCTCTTCAATACTGGACCCTCTAGGAGCTGGCCATTTCCACCAATGGGCATTATCCAATCCCCAGAACACCTGGCCCTCCCCTTCCCTCCCCTCCCCCCCCCAGTGACACGAATCAGCCCAGATCCAGCCTCTGACTGGATCTCGGTTGTCCTTGATCTCAGAAAAGCCCATGGGTGAGTGTGGCCAATGGGAGCAAGGCCTTGCTCAGAGCCAGTGACAGCCACCAGGTGAGACCCAACCCCATCACCTCAACCTCCCCCATTGGATCACTCTGTCTGTGGGTCTCAGCACTCCTCTCTGATCTGTGAGTGTGTATATGTCTGTGTTTGTATGTGTCTGTGTACGTGTGTGTGTGTATAAAAATGTGTTCTCTGTACACATGTCTGTACATGTGCATTTCCATATGAATAAGTACATGTGTAAATTGTGTGTACATCATGTGTGCGTTTATATGTGTGTGTACATACATATTTGTGAGTATGTGCACATGGTATGTATATGTGTATGTATGTACCTATATGTCTGTGTGTATATGTGTGTGCACATTGTGTGTACATCTATATGACTACATACATATGTGTGTACGTATGTGTGTGTACATGTGCTTGTGTACATTTATGTGTACATGAGTTTTTATATGTGTGTTTGTTTGTGTGTGTGAGTCTACCTTGTGTGTGGTTTGAGTGTCTGTGTTTGTGTGTGTATTTGTGCTGTGTGCGTGTCTTAGTCTGGGTGTGGCAGGTAAGGAAGAGAAGCTAAAAGCAAATTGTAAACTTGTCATAATAAACATTTCAAAGTATTTGTAACTAAACTGCTCAGAGATAAGGAAACTGGGCTTATCGCAAGTACAAAATACCTGCTTTGCTGCATTCTAAATATGAGGCTTATGGTGAAATGAGACTAACATGAAAATCTCCTTCTTTAAATGGACTGTGGTCAAATACACTGTAACATATTACATTGCAGGTTAATGGGCCATTTAAAAACATTAAGGGGATTTGGCCATTAAAATTTTCACTGCCTCCTTCAGGGCTGTCTACAATTATGTTTCCAATATTTGTACAGAAGGTGATATCATTACTGTTTGACGTATTAATCCTGAGACCCAGGTAATGCTCTTGGGACCTGGGCAGATAGTGGAATTTGATGAAAAAAAAAACTGGAATTAAGACTCTAATGATGACCATGTGTTGATTTTCAGAAAACCCAACTGTTTCACTCATGTCCTTTAAGGAAGGAAACTACCATCTTTACCTGGTCAGGCCTACATGTGTCTCCAGACCCACAGCAATGTGATTGGCTCTTAACTGCTCTTTGCCCTTGACTCTTGGCTTTAAGTCTTGCCCTCTGGGCAATCAGGTGCAGGCAATAAATGCTGATCCAGCCAGTGGTGCCCATTTCCCATGAATGAATGAATAAACGTTGTAACATGTTTCCCCCAACTCCATTTGTACATCCACTCCCAAACACAATCGATATTTTAAGAAGGTTCAAGGCACTGGTGCTCAGGAAATTGCTATGTAAATGCAAGCTTTGTTTTAAAAAAGTTGTTTTCAAGCAAACTGAAAAGGCCAGCATAAATGAGACACAAACTTTACTTTTTGCTTTCCATGCCACATGCAATGCAGAAATATGTCAAGCACGTTATGTTCACAACTTGCCCCAGAATCAAAGGTAAAAACAATGACTGCAGAAGGGCTTTTGCCCAAAACGTCGATTTTCCTGCTCCTCGGATGCTGCCTGACCTGCTGTGCTTTTCCAGCACCACACTACCCCAGAGTCAAAGGTAGACAAGCGGGAGGCTGGAAGAACACAGCAAGCCAGGCAGCAGCAGGAGGTGCAGAAATCGATGTTTTGGGTTTAACCCTTCTTCAGGACTGGGGGTAGGTGTGCGAGGAGCTGTAGAGGCAGGGTGGTGAGGCAGGGATAGGTGGAGACAGGTAGAGGGTATGACCTAGAAGAGAAAATGAGGTCTGCAGATGCTGGAGATCAGAGATGGAAATGTGTTGCTGGAGAAGCGCAGCAGGTCAGGCAGCATCTAGGGAACAGGAGAATCGACGTTTCGGGCATTAGCCCTTCTTCAGGAAAGGGTATGACCTAGTTGGTCGATGGGAGGAGCGAATCCAGTAGGTGGCTGAGAATAATGGAAGGGAGGGGGAGGGGCTGGGAAGAGGGTCAGGGGATGGGGAGGGAGGTTATTTGAAATTGGAGAACTCAATGTTGAGTCTTCCGGACTGTAGGGTGCCCAGGCGGAAGATGAGGTGTTGTTCTTCTCAATTTGCGGTTTGGTTTGTTATGGCAATGGAGGAGGCCAAGGATGGTCATGTCAGAAAGGGAGTGGGAAGGGGAATTAAAATGGGTGGTGACTGGGAGGTCCAGTCAGCCCCTGCGGGCCCGGCTGAGATGTTTGGCAAACCATTCCCCAAGTTTACGTTTGGTCTCCCCAGTGTTGAGAAGACCACATCGGGAGCACCTGATGCAGTATACTAGGTTGAAGGAGGGGCAGGTGAACCTCTGTCTCACCTGGAGGGACTGTTTGGGGCGGGTGATGTTGTACAATGTCAAAGTTATCAACAGCAGACAAAAGAAAAATTCTCACCTAACCAGCTGTTTCTAAAGTGCAGTCTGACAAAGGCGCTTTAGGCATTTATGAAAATTCTCACACCAAATTAGCTCAACCACCACATAATTAGTTCTAAGAAAGCAATTGAAATTCTCTCTTGTAACATTTCAAATCCCACCACAGAACTGACTTCAATCCTGGCCTTGATTCAAATACACTCGAGTTAGCAAAGTGCAGAGTTAGATTTCGGATTTTTTCCAGTGAGTTCAGGTTGGTTTGTGCTGAGTTGAGGCTGTTGAGTGGACATTGACAAGAGACTAAAACAAAAACCACTGCAGATGCTTGAGTCCAAAATAGACAAGCAGGAGGCTGCCTGGTTTTCTGAGTTCTTCCAGCCTCCTGCCTGTCTATATTGGATATAGGCAGGTTAGTGAAATTGGACTGGTTAAATACCTCGGGTTGTTAAGTGAGTTCAGGCTGGTTAGTGATGAATTTGGGCTGGTTAATGGATTCAAGCTTGTTCGTGAACCTTCAGTGGTTAAATAACGCAGATATATTAGTGTATTCAGGTTAGATAGTGATGGATTAGGCCTAGTTGGTGGTGAATTCTGGTTGATTCATGATGAGTTTCGGCTGGATTAGAGGAATGAGAGCTGTTTAGTGAAATCAGACTGGTTGAAAGAAAGCTTAGGTTGTTTTGTGAACAGGGGCTACTTACGGTACCTGAATTGGTTAGTGAAAGTGGTTAATTTTAACCTGTTGCCACATACCCACTATTCCCAGTAACTAGGTGGCGTTTTTGAAATTAATCTCACTCTGATGTCAAGATTGAAAGAGTTCGGTGGAAACCTTACATTAAGCAGAACTGCAGTCTGTCTTTAATTGTTCCAAACCCAGAACAATTATGAGGGAGTGTTCCTTGGAGGGTGGGAATATCATTAATGAAATTGGAGGCTGATTCTACCAGTTCACTTGCTATTGACTGAGCTGGGTTAACGTTTGAGATTTTCCTCATCAGCCTGTTCAGAGATGAGAGGACTTGAACCTGGCCTTCTGACTCAGAGGTGGGGGCACGACCACCAAACCACAAGAGCCCTACTGGGTTAACATTGTTGTTGTTTGTAACATTGTCGACACATTTCCAATTCCCACATCAGCCAGAATGAACATTCACACCGCCACCCAGCTGTCACACTGGGATTCTTGGCTGAATGTCAGGAATCAATTAGCTTTATATTCCTGCTGAAACTCTGAAAGTGAATCATTTGATACAACAGCACAGATGGAAGCTATGTGCTTCATTGTGCATATAACCGCTGAGCTGGAAGGATAGGCAGCACGGTGGCTCAGTGGTTAGCACTGCTGCCTCGCAGCACCAGGGACCTGAATTCAATTCTGTCCCCAGGCCACTCTCTGTGCAGTGTTTGCACATTCTCCCCACCTGCATGGATTTCCTCCGGGTGCTCCAGTTTCCTCCCACAGTCCAAAGATGTGCAGGATTGGCCATGCTGAAATTGCCCATTGTGTCCAGGGATGTATGGATTAGCCATGGGAATTACCGGAGTAGAGTAGGAGGTCAGTCTGGGTGCAATGCTCTTCAGAGGGGTGGTGTGGACTTGATGGGCTGAATGGCCTGTGCCCACACCGTAGGGATTCTATGAACTGCTCTTTCCCAGTCACCTGGCAATCGTTTCCTTTTCAGGTATTCATCGAGTTCCCTTTTGAACGTTAGTGCCCCTGTGACCAACACCCTTCACAACACAACGTTCCAGCTCACAGCAACCAACTCTGGGAAATGTGGAGGGAACACCTCTCGTTCGGGTCTTCAACAAATTCAAAAGCAGGATCTCTTGATAATGGGCTTTCAACCCAAACCTGATCCCGATGGAAACTCTACACCAGAGCTGAAGCATTTGGTTTTTTTTCCCACATAACTGGGTCTCCCATGGTGACGGTAAAGGAACCAGAAAAATAAAGGTGGTGCACATTGCATTCAACAATAAAACAGACTGTTGGCCAAGTTTTCCAATTAACATCAGAATCCTTCTCCCAGGCAAGGAAATATTACCTGTTTAGCTTGGTCCAACTTTCTAGTTGATTTTCCAATGTAAGATCTCTGTCAGCTCATGAATCTTTGAAGGAAACATCCAAGAAAATTTGTACAGAAGCCTTGTTACCTTTGTACGGCACAAACTGCCAGACTCTGGAAGCCAAGATGTGGAGGAGGCGGTGTTGGGCTGGGGTGGACAAAGTTAAAAATCACACAACACCAGGTTATAGTCCAATAGGTTTATTTGGAAATACAAGCTTTCATGGGCACTGCTCCTTCGTCAGGTAGCTATTGGGACAGGGTCATAGGCCACCAGATTTATAGTAAAAGATCAAAGTGTCATACAAGTGATGCAATGTATTGAACAAACCTAGATTGCAGTTATGTCTTTAATCACTTAGAATGGGGCTGCAGGCTTCAATTAATTAATATGCAAATCCCAGAACTTCTTTCAAGTCACAGTCCCGAGATAATTTAAGATTTTACAAAAAAAGGTGACATCTCGGCTCAGACAATGCATTAAAGGTGTGAGGTTATAATCTGTCGGTGTCCCAACCTTGAGTCAGACATGGTTCTATTTCTAAAGTAAATTCTGTGCCCTATGATCCTGGTGTTGTGTAATTTTTAACTAAACGTAGAACCCCCGTATCCGCGGATTGGGTTTCCATGGTTTCAGTTATCCGCGGTTTACCACAGCCTGAAAATATTACGTGGAACATACCAGAAATAATTCCAGGGGGCTGCCAGGGAGATAAATTTCCCATTTAACTGATAAGGTTCTCTACAATCTGTGGTTTCAGGCATTCACAGTAGGTCCTGAAGAAGGGCTTATGCCCGAAACGTCGATTCTCCTGTTCCCTGGATGCTGCCTGACCTGCTGCGCTTTTCCAGCAACACATTTTCAGGTCTTGGAATGTATCAACTGTGGATACAGGGTGGGGGGGGAGGACACCTGTTTTCCAGGAAGTGAGTTTTTTTTAGATTTAGATTTTATTATCATGTGTACTGAAGTACAGGAATACAGTGAAAAGTGTATAATGTCGCTACACATGGTGCCATCTTAGGTACACATACCTGGGTACAGAATCTTAAAGACAAGGTAAAAAGAAAGAATAAAGTTAAGAGTTAAACATCGCAGTCATTATAGTGTGGTGAAAAACATACAAAATAGGGTTAAAAGTTACACGTTACACACCTTCTTAGTTTTAAGTAGAAAATAAAGAAACAACTCTGAAAGTTCAAACATTACGGTCTTTCTTAACTGCTTAGCCACAATGGGACTGCACTTTGAGGGATTACTTCAGCACCAGAAGTCCATGCTGGAGTTGAGATTTCCGGGAATGTCTCGGTTATTAAATGGGTAAGCAGCTAAGAATAGTCCAGTGAGGGTAGGAAGGCAGGGGTGGTATGTCTGTTGGGTGATGAGGTAGGTTAGTTTGGAGTTGTGCTGGGTGGGCGTGTGTGTGGAGAGAGAGTGTTGGGAAAGCCGGGAAGGAGTTGTATTCTCAGCAGGCAGTCATGGGTAATAAGAGGAGTCAGGGGCCAAGGTGGGGTCGAGTGTCGGGGGATTCGGGTGACAATTCTGGGATCTGTGACGTTGAGGGTTGTGACGCTCAGTTAGGGGTCCAGGGAAGTCGGATGTCCGAGGGCAGTTTGGAGAGTGAGTGGGGGCAGAGACGGGGCTGGGGTCAAGGCGTTCAAAGGGGGAGTCAGAGAGGGTCAGTGTGAGTGATCAATGGTCCAGGTGCACAGGAAGCCATGACTTTGGGATTTTTCCATTGATCATTTCCTTGGGTACCTTTCCAGGTAAATAAGTCAAAATTGTCCCTGGTTTTAACCCAGAGCTGGAGACCTTTTTTCAGGAAACAGGGAACGTTCAAACTTCCTGAGCAATTCCCAGAGAGTCATGGTTCTGGAGGTGCCAGGGTCCCAATGTGAACCTTGTGTATGTCTCATCTCTGACTGTCCAGAAACCCCAGGATCTGAACAGTTCACTCTTTTTGCTTCCCAGTACTTGTTTCACACTCACTGAATTTTTTCTCATTTGCATGCCAGCCATATATTCTAAATTAATCTAATCCCATTTGCCAGCACTTGGCCCAGATCCCTCCAAACCCTTCCTATTCATATACCCATCCAGATGCCTTTTAAGTGCTGTAATCGTACCAGCCTCCACCACTTCCTCTGGCAGCTCATTCCATACAAGCACCACCCTCTATGTGAAAAAGTTGCCCTTTTAAATCTTTCCCCTCTCACCTGAAACCTGTGCCATCTAGTTCTGAATTCCCCCACCCCAGGGAAAATATATTGCCTATTTACCTTATCCACATCCGTCACGATTTTATAAACTTCTATAAGGTCATTCCTCACCCACCAATACTCCAGGAAAAACAGTCCCAGCCTGTTCAGCTTCTCCCTGTAGCTCAAACTCTCCAACCCTGGCAACATCCTTGTTAGGTGAAAGTTTAATTCAATAAAATCTGGAATTATAAGGTAGCCTCATGGTGATAGCACGGTGATTGTTGTGAATATTCATCTCGTTCACTAGTCAATTTCAGGCAAGGAAATCTGCTCCAACTCCCACCTTGTCTGGTCTGGCCTACACATGACTCCAGAACACCAGCAATGCTGTTGACTCTTAATTGCCCTCAGAAATAGCCTAGAGGAGCAACAAAGGAAAAGAATATTTTGATTAGGGCGTCATGGTGGCTCAGAGGTTCGCACTGCTGCCTCACAGCGCCAGGGATCCAGGTTCGATTCCAGCTCTGGGTGACAGTCTGTGTAATGTTTGCATGTCCTCCCCGTGTCTGTGTAGGTTTCCTCCGGATGCTTCAATTTCCTCCTAAAGTCCAAAGATGTGTACGTTAGCTAGGTTGGCCATGCTGAAATTGCCCATAGTGCCCAGGAGATGTGCAGGCTAATTGCATTAGTCATGGGAAATGCAAGATTAGGGTCATGGGATGGATCTGGATGGGATGCTTTCCAAAGGGTCGGTGTGGATCCGATGGGCTGAATGGGCTGCTTCCACACTGTTGGGATTCTGTTTTGGTGAAGAAACTGATTTGATTGGTGGTCTTTGTGGATTGTTTCTTGTCAAACTCGTTTTCCCACTTTCTGTTGGAGAGGTTGTGAAACAAACTATGAAGATGTTGAGCAATGACCCTTAGAGATGCCATTGTCTGAGCGATACTCCCACACTCAGTACTGTGGCTGTCGCACTGTCACTCTGCTGTACCTTCCTGGTTGCTTACCCAGTGACTTTCAGAATGCGCCTCTTGACATTGTCAGCACCCTGAGCTGCATTTACAGCTTATACCGAACTTCCTGGTATTGGTAGTACTAAATATAAACATAATCGTTCACATTACTAGCATGCATGTACTATTAGCCATATTCAACTGAAAGAGTTTGGAACTTGACCGTTGCAAGAAAAACACCTTTCATCTTGCAGCATTGTGACATGACAGATCTGCGTTGTTTCTTAAAACAGATTAGTGGAATGTCTATAGAGTCAGGCAGGAACAGTAGCTCTCCAGTGGTCCTGTCCTACAGTTGTTAGGCCATAGGCTTCACCCAAAAATCCCCCTCAACCCTCTTTAGATACTGTCTATTCTCCTGGGAGAGGCAAAAAAAACCACTCAGGTCAAAAACTCCAAGCTGATTAGAGAACAAATGAAAAGCTCTGAAAAATTCTCCAATCCCTTGAGGCAAATGAAACGTGTTGAGGAGATGACTAAGACTATGTCTTATATTTTTAACAACTGGCTACTTTAAAGGCTTATACTGACTCAACAGCCACTGCACAAGGTGCATGTTTTTGTGGAGAAAATGTACAATTTGCTCGATAACTCGCTGGGACAGCATTATATAGAAGTAATATATAACACACATGGCAGTCAAATCTGACTCCATGACACCCTTACCAACAAGTTAATAATGGAGTCTGCATTAACCCAGCTTGGTGTGGGCTGTGATGGATAGCGTCCTTGTGCAGAGATTGACTGTCCAAAGAAGGACAGTCAGGGTGTTGCTTATACTCTGTCAGTGCCATTTTCAACCATCTATCCTCTGCTCCTTACTTCACACATCAGGACTTGTGTTTAACTGTAGGATGGACACTGCTGACCCTGAGTTAAAAGGAACATTGTTTGCTGATTGGCTTCTTCTGGCTGCTCCTTACTTTCGATGAGTACCATGAGTTTAAAACTTTGATTTAAACTTCGTGAAATCATTGAGGGTTGGCATTGATTATAGAGTCATTGAGATGTACAGCATGGAAACAGACTCTTCGGTCTAACTCATCCATGCCTACCAGATATCCCAACCTAATCTAGTCCCATTCACCAGCACATTAACCCTCTAAACCCTTCATATTCCTATACTCACATGCTCTCACTTTAAGGGCACATTTCTTTTTCATTCTTTTGCAGTATGCAGGCGACGATAGAGTATTTATCCCCCGTCCCTAGTTGCCCTTAAGAAAGTGGTGGTGAGCTACATTCTTGAACTGCTGCTGTCTTCTTGCTGTCCACTTGACCCACAATGCTGTGAGGGAGGGCAGATTTTGATAGATCATCACCATTTGACATTCAGTGGCACCACCATCATTGAATTGTCCACCATCAACATCCTTGGGGTTTCCAGTGACCAGAAAATCAACTTATATAAATACGGTGGCTCCAAAAGCAGGTCAGAGGTTAGGAATACTGCGACAAGTAACTCACTTCCTGATTCCTCAAAGCCCGTCCACCATCTACAAGGCACAAGTCAGGAGTGTGATGGAATACTCCCCACTTGCCTGGATGGGTGCAGCTTCAACAACATTCAAGAAGCCTGACACCATCCAGAACAAAGCAGCCGCTTGTTTGGCACCACATCCACAAACACCCACTCCCTCCAACAACAAAACCCAGCAACAGCAGTGTGTACGATTTACAGGATGCACGGCAGAAAATCACTAAAGATCCTTAGGCAGCACCTTCTAAACGCACAATGACTTCCATCTAAAAGGATAAGGGCAACAGATATATGGGAGCACCACCATCTGCATGTTCCCCTCCAAGCCCCTCATCATCCTGACTTGGAAACATACTGCTGATCCTTCACTGTCGCTGGGTCAAAATCCTGGCATTCCCTCCCTGAGGGTGTTGTGGGTCCACCTACAGCACATGGACTGCAGCGGGTCAAGAAGAAGCTCACACCCACCTTCTCAAGGGTAACTAGGGACGGGCAATAAATGCTGGGCCCAGCCAGCAACTCCCACATCCCTTGCATGAATTTTTAAACTAAAAGGTTTGGAATGACTAACACCTTCATTTCCAACTGTTGCTGTTTACTTTTCTTTGATCTTCTTGGCACCAGAGCAGAAGTCATTAATTTTGAAACCAGTCTGTTCAGGCATACTGTGACACACCTCCAACACAAGTGGTCCTTAAATCTGGACATCCTGATCCAGAGATAGGGTCATGACCACTGAGCCGTCCTGAGAGCCAGAAATTCCTGGAAAGTGCTTTCGGGGTGATCTTAAAAACTGTGCGATGATGCTAATCTTTTTTTAATCTTTGTCTCACGGAATGCTTGCTACATGAGCTGATAATATGTCTCAACATGCAATGGTTTAATTGCACCTGGTAGCCTAGCGTGGTGAACTGGACTGGTTTTACCTTGTTTGAACACATTTATCCCTGTCATAGGAACAGAAAGTAAAACCGTGACATGTCATTGGCTCCCCTTGGCACTTCTGCATTAACTTGAAAGGGTTCAGAAAAGATTTACAAGGAAATTGCCAGGTTTGAGCCAGAGGTGGAAGCTGAATAGGCTGGGGCTGTTTTCTCTGGAGCATCAGCGGCTGAGGGGTGACCTTATTGACGTTTATAAAATCATGAGGGACATGGATAGGGTAAATAGGCAAGGTCTTTTCCCTGGGGTGGGGGAGTCCAGAACTAGAGGGCGTAAGTTTAGGATGAGAGGGGAAAGATTAAAAGGGACCTAAGGGGAAGCGTTTTCAGGCAGAGGGTGGTGTGTGTATGGAATGAACTGCCAGAGGAAGTGGTAGAGGCCGGTACAATTACAGCATTTAAAAGGTATCTGGATGGGTATATGAATAGGAAGGGTTTGGAGGAATATGGGCCAAGTGCTGGAAAATGGGAGTAGATTAGGTTGGGATATCACGTTGGACCGAAGAATCTGTTTCTGTGTAGTACATCTCTATGACTCTAATCACTCAGCCTTTAATGTTGCTGCACAAAAGCATTGTCACCTGAGGGGATACTCACCGAAGGCTGGGCTAACTAATGCTATCAAACTTGGAAATGGGGCCAGAGCAGGGATTTGTGTCGCAGCAGATGACACAATCCCTGGAACCTTCTCTTTTGGAGCTGTGTGCTCCCTGGAAACTGTTGTGCTGACCCAGCTTAGCTCTCTCCCAGTTTTTAACCTACATCACTAGGAGTGCAAACCCTCACCTCCTACTGGCTGTTTCCACTGTGATCCAGAGGGGAGGAAGATGAGAAAAATGGTTTGACCCGACAGGAACAATTTTACATTTATGTAGCACCTTGAACTGAATAAGCGATCCAAGGTGCTCCGCAAGCAAGGCACGTCATAAACGCAATATAACAGAGAGAGGAGAGAGGGGGTTGGAGAGTGGAATGGTCAGCTGCAGAGCCAGGGTGAGGAATCAGACAGAAGGCTGTGTCTGCCAGTCTGTCATGGCCGTGTGGTGTCACCATGGCAAGCTGAAGTAGCCACGTCAACACTGGCAGCATGGACACTGTTAAATGAGAGTTAAAAATCCCACAACACCAGGTTATAGTCCAACAGGTTTATTTGGAAGCACTAGCTTTCGGAGCGCTGCTCCTTCAGGTGTTTGTCAGTGCATTCTCTGGAATGGTCAGTGGGAGGGAGGAGACTTGTGCACTTGAATGCTCACCAGGTAGTGTTCCCCTTTTATTTTCATTCCGAACGTATGGGGTCTAAGGTCCCAGGCACGGGTGCCCTATAATGACCGTCAGTGCCACGTTCAGCATGTGTGGAACCTTGAAGCGGCTGCACTAGCATGTGGCTTTGAGGGAACACAGACACTGTGCATGCTGTCAGCCGGTAATATTTCTCTGAGTGTACCTCTTGTTAGAATGACGATCCTCTGTTAATCGCTCGATATTTGAGAACTACTGCCTCCTAAATTCCTCCCGTTGTGTCAGCCCCTCAGAATGAAGGAGAACTTGCTTCCTTTCCGGGCCATGGGGTTTGGAGCTGCCTCATGAGTCCAGCACATAACCAGCCCAACCATGGAGCTGGAGGGGGTGGGGAGGAAGTCTGTGCACCCTCTACAATACAGGCGAAAGTGAGGGCTGCAGATGTTGGAGATCAGAGTCGAGAATGTGTTGCTGAAAAAGCACAGCAGGTCAGGCAGCATCCGAGGAGCAGGAGAATCGGCGTTTCGGGCTAAAAAACCTTTCCTCAGGAATGAGGCCTCGTTCCTGAGGAAGGGCTTTTGCCTGAAACTTCGATTCTCCTGCTCCTCGGATGCTGTCTGACCTGCTGTGCTTTTCCAACACCACACTCTTGACCGTCTACCATTTCTCAAGTCCACTTCCCCACCTGGCGGACTCTATCTCTCCCATTTCTCAGTCCTCTCCTGAAAGAACCTCCTCCACCTTTGCTCAGGCCATGAGGCAGCAGTGGGGGTAGACGGAAAGTGGTTTTCGTCCTCTTCGGGAGGACATCCTGAAAGCAGTTTCCATCATCCTCCTGCTGTGTTCTGAGTGAAACAGTTGCTCTTGGGGGACTCTTGGATTCAGACCTAGGGTTGACATGCCCCACCCAGATGAACTGGTTCTGAGAGACTCGTGCTGTGAGGCTGGGCGTGTTGGATTGAGAGAGAACACTACTGTCAGACTGCATCTCTCACAATCAGTAGATGTGAAACTGGGAAAACACAGCAGGTCATTTAGCACCTGAGGAGCAGGAAAGTCAATGTTTCGGGCCTGAAAACTCTTCATCAGGACTGGGAGGGGGAGGGGAGTGGGAGGGGAGCCTCCATCCCTCCTCCTTCTATTTACCTCTGGGCCCCCTCCCCCTCCCCAGTCCTGACAAAGGGTTTCAGCCTGAAACATTGACTTTCCTGCTCCTCAGATGCTGTCTGACCTGCTGTGTTTTCCCAGTTTCACATCTAATGACTCTGGTTTCTAGCATCTGCGTCCATACTGTCTCCTGCCTCTCACCGTCAGATTTAGAGGGTCTTGGGAGGCATTAGCTGCTGGTACTTCTGCAGTTTGTTGAGGTTCCTGCTGGAGATTGTTCAAGTCTTCAAAATGCATCAGAGTACAGGGATTTGTGCTGCCTATTTCCTGCTCCTTGGATGCTGTCTGACCTGCTATACTTTTCCAGCACCACTCTAATCCAGAATCTGGTTTCCAGCATCTGCAGTCATTGTTTTTACCTCGTTGATTTTAACCCTACTGCGAATCCTCTTGCAAGGATGCCTGCCTTGAAGAAGTTTTCCTCCTCTCTCTACAAGAATCTCAGGGAGTCCCTCTCCCACTGCAACTCCCAGGTCATTTCCTCTGCCCTGCAGCTTTTCAACCATGTCACCTATTGTACTCTATGCTACCTTCTCCCCATCCCCACTCTCCTCTCATTTATCTCTCCACCCTTCAGACACTCTGCCTGTATTCCTGATGAAGGGCTTTTGCCCGAAACATTGATTTTCCTGCTCCTTGGATGCTGTCTGAACTGCTGTGCTTTTCCAGACCACTCTAATCCAGAATCTGGTTTCCAGCATCTGCAGTCCTTGTTTTTACCTAGCTGGTATTGTATCACTAAGTTACCCATTCTTTACACAGTGAGAGTCCTTGACACTGATCCAGCTCCCTCAGAGCCAGCTCTCAGAGTGAACAGAATCTCTGACACTCTTGTTTATATCTGTCAGCCAGGGTTCCTTGAAAATAGATTAGATTCCATACAGTATGGAAACAGGCCATTTGGCCCAACAAGTCCACACTGACCCTCCGAAGAGTAACCCAGACCCATTCCCCTACTGTATATTTACCCCTGACTAATGCACCTAACACTATGGGCAATGTAGCATGGCCAATTCACCTGACCTGCACATCTTTGGACTGTGGGAGGAAACCGGAGCACCAGGAGGAAACCCACACAGACACAGGGAGAATGTGCAAACTCCACACAGACAGTCACCCGAGGCTTGAATCGAACCTGGGACCTTGGCGCTGTGAGGCAGCAGTGCTAACCACTGAGCCACCCTGATTGGACCAGATTAACAGATCCTTGGCCTACTCCATTGCCAAAACAAACCACAGCTCCTATTAAAGGAACAACACCTCATCCTCCACCTGAGTACCCTACAGCCCGGAGAGCTTAACATTGAGTTCTCCAATTTCAAATAACCTCGTTCCCCATCTTCTGACTCCTTTCCCAGCCCCTCACCCTCCCTGCCACCAACTGGATTCATTCCTCCTATTGACCAACCAGGTCATACCATCTACCTGTCTTCACCTATCCCCACCACCACCCTGGCCCCACCACCCCTTTATCTGCAGCTCGCCCCATACCCACCCCAGTCCTGAAGATGGGTTACATCCGAAACGCTGACTTCTGCACCTCCTGATGCTGTCTGCCTTGCTGTGTTCCCCCAGCCTCCTGCCTGTCCCTCCTGATGCTGCCTGCCTTGCTGTGTTCCCCCAGCCTCCTGCCTGTCCCTCCTGATGCTGCCTGCCTTGCTGTGTTCCCCCAGCCTCCTGCCTGTCCCTCCTGATGCTGCCTGCCTTGCTGTGTTCTCCCAGCCTCCTGCCTGTCCCTCCTGATGCTGCCTGCCTTGCTGTGTTCCCCAGCCTCCTGCCTGTCCCTCCTGATGCTGCCTGCCTTGCTGTGTTCCCCAGCCTCCTGCCTGTCCCTCCTGATGCTGCCTGCCTTGCTGTGTTCCCCCAGCCTCCTGCCTGTCCCTCCTGATGCTGCCTGCCTTGCTGTGTTACCCCAGCCTCCTGCCTGTCCCTCCTGATGCTGCCTGGCTTGCTGTGTTCCCCCAGCCTACTGCCTGTCCCTCCTGATGCTGCCTGCCTTGCTGTGTTCTCCCAGCCTCCTGCCTGTCCCTCCTGATGCTGCCTGGCTTGCTGTGTTCCCCCAGCCTCCTGCCTGTCCCTCCTGATGCTGCCTGGCTTGCTGTGTTCCCCCAGCCTCCTGCCTGTCCCTCCTGATGCTGCCTGGCTTGCTGTGTTCCCCCAGCCTCCTGCCTGTCCCTCCTGATGCTGCCTGCCTTGCTGTGTTCCCCCAGCCTCCTGCCTGTCCCTCCTGATGCTGCCTGCCTTGCTGTGTTCCCCCAGCCTCCTGCCTGTCTAATCAGGGAACTCCCATAAAATGAGGCCCACCTGGCTGACCACATCACAGTCGCTGCAGGATGTTGCTGCCTGGGCAAACATGTATTGCCTGTCCCAAGTTGCCCCTGGGGAAGATGGTGATGGGCTACCTTCTGGAACCGCTGCAGTCCATCGCTGGGCCAGAGCAGCGAATTGGAGGTGATGATGAAGTTTTTACATGCTCCTTGCGTTAACTACTAAACAAAAATGAAAACCCATTTTGATTCTTCAACACTGAGCTGTGACCTTGTGCACAAATCTCTGCATCATTTGGTTGGCCATTCGGAGAATTTCGTTTTAAGCTTAATTTTACAAACGAACCTGCTCAGTCAGAGTTGTTAAGACACACCTCTGGAGCAGATGGGACCTGGACTCCCGGTCCGGGGTTTGGCATGCTACCACTGCACGAGAACGCGCTGCGGTTTCTCTGTTATGTCCTGTGCAAGTGTTGACATTGTTGCTTATCAACGCGCACTGGTAAACGGAGAGGCCAGGCTCAGTGGGAAAGAGGAGTTGTGATGTCTCATCAGCTGACAGTTTGTCATGATTTCGGAAAAAGCAGAACGGAAAAGCAGATACGTTTTCCTGGCAGCAGGAATTTTGCTTTCCCCCACGACTCTGAATGCAGCCAACTTTTGAGCTAGACCCACTGGATTACCCCCAGATGTTTGGTGACGAGATCAATTCTGCTTTGGCTGCTGTCCAGACTAAACAGTTGTTGAGGTTCTCGATTTCTGAGAAGCGCAAATGGAAACGAGAAACTGTCAGAGAGCGTTCAGGGGAAAGTGATACATGCAGCTAAAAAGTTGCGATAAGGTACGACTCTCCATAAGGGCCCAGAAGGCAGATTCCAACCTCTTTTTTGTTCAGATCGTTAATCAATTTTCTGGGCTTTCTCCCTCTTGACTGTTAGTCTGTCCATAGCTCTGTTGCCCGCTAAACTTTAATTTAGGTCTCTAATTTGTTTCACAACCTTCTTAGAATGTTTATTAGCTATTTATGAATAGTGACTCTTAACATTAGAATAATTATTCAAACAATAAATTCTCATAAAACTCAAATATATGCATTGAAAACAAGACTTGCTGGAGATCACAGTGGGTCAGGCAGCATCCATGGAGAGAGAGCAAGCTAGATAAATCTTCAGTATCGGCAGAACTTTGGGCCACAGTTATATGCACACCTTGCCACTTATTATGAAACAGAGCTGAAAATGTGTTGCTGGAAAAGCGCAGCAGGTCAGGCAGCATCCAAGGAACAGGAGAATCGACATTTCGGGCATAAGCCCTTCTTCAGGAATGAGGAAAGTGTGTCCAGCAGGCTAAGATAAAAGGTAGGGAGGAGGGACTTAGGGGAGGGGCGTTGGAATTGCGATAGGTGGAGGGAGGTCAAGGTGAGGGTGATAGGCCGGAGTGGGGGTGGGGGCGGAGAGGTCAGGAAGATGATTGCAGGTTAGGAAGGCAGTGCTGAGTTCGAGGGTTTTGACTGAGACAAGGTGGGGGGAGGGGAAATGAGGAAACTGGAGAAATCTGAGTTCATCCCTTGTGGTTGGAGGGTTCCCAGGCAGAAGATGAGGCGCTCTTCCTCCAACCGTTGTGTTGCCATGGTCTGGCGATGGAGGAGTCCAAGGACCTGTATGTCCTTGGTGGAGTGGGAGGGGGATTTAAGGTGTTGGGCTACGGGGTGGTTGTGTTGGTTGGTCTGGGTGTCCCAGAGGTGTTCTCTGAAACGTTCTGCAAGTAGCCGGCCTGTCTCCCCAATATAGAGAAGGCCACATCGGGTGCAGCGGATGCAATAGATGATGTGTGTGGAGGTGCAGGTGAATTTGTGGCGGATATGGAAGTATCCCTTGGGGCCTTGGAGGGAAGTAAGGGGGGAGGTGTGGGCGCAAGTTTTGCATTTCTTGCGGTTGCAGGGGAAGGTGCAAGGAGTGGAGGTTGGGTTGGTGGGGAGTGTGGACCTGAGGGAGTCACGGAGGGAGTGGTCTTTTCGGAACACTGATAGGGGAGGGGAAGGAAATATATCCCTGGTGGTGGGGTCCGTTTGGAGGTGGCGGAAATGACGGCGGATGATACGTTGTACATGGCGGTTGGTGGGGTGGTAGGTGAGGACCAGTGGGGTTCTGTCCTGGTGGCGATTAGAGGGGCGGGGTTCAAGGGTGGAAGAGCGGGAAGTGGAAGAGATGCGGTGGAGGGCATCGTCGACTACATCTGGCGGGGAAATTGCGGTCCTTGAAGAAGGAGGCCATCTGGGTTGTACGGTTTTGGAACTGGTCCTCCTGGGAGCAGATGCGGCGGAGACGAAGGAATTGGGAATATGGGATGGCGTTTTTACAGGGGGCAGGGTGGGAGGGGGTGTAGTCTAGGTAGCTGTGGGAGTCGGTCGGTCCACCCCATAGCCCAACACTTTAACTCCCCCTCCCACTCCATCAAGGACATACAGGTCCTTGGACTCCTCCATCGCCAGACCATGGCAACACAACGGTTGGAGGAAGAGCGCCTCATCTTCTGCCTGGGAACCCTCCAACCACAAGGGATGAACTCAGATTTCTCCAGTTTCCTGATTTCCCCTCCCCCCACTGTCTCAGTCAAATCCCTCGATCTCAGCACCGCCTTCCTAACCTGCAATCTTCTTCCTGAACTCTCCGCCTCCATCCCACTCCGGACTATCACCCTCACCTTGACCTCCCTCCACCTATCGCAATTCCAACGCCCCTCCCCTAAGTCCCTCCTCCCTACCTTTTATCTTAGCCTGCTGGACACACTTTCCTCATTCCTGAAGAAGGGCTTATGCCCGAAACGTCGATTCTCCTGTTCCTTGGATGCTGCCTGACCTGCTGCGCTTTTCCAGCAACACATTTTCAGCTCTGATCTCCAGCATCTGCAGTCCTCACTTTCTCCACTTATTATGAAACATAAAACCATAGGAAATAGGAGCAGGAGTAGGCCATTCGGCCCCTCAAGCCAGCTGCACTATTTATTATGATCATGGCTGGCTATTCAAACCCAATAGCCTGTTCCTAATTGCCCACATCCTGTTGTTGAACTGAATATCAAAAAGTTGAAATGTCATGTTGCAGCTGTACAGGGCATTGGTTAGGCCACTTTTGGAATATTGGGTGTAATTCTGGTCTCCCTGCTATCGGAAGGATATTGTGAAACTTAAAAGGATCCAGAAAAGATTTACAAGGATATTGCCAGGGTTGGTGGGTTTGAGTTACAAGGAGAGGCTGTTTTCTCTGGAGCATCGGAGGCTGAGGAATGACCTTATAGAGGTTTATAAAATCATGAGGTACATGGATAGGGTAAATAGACAAATTCTTTTCCCTGGGTTGGGAGAGTCCAGAACTAGAGGGCATAGGTTGAGGGTGAGAGGGGGAAAAGATATAAAAGAGACCTAGGGAGCAACTTTTTCACACAGAGGGTGGTACATGTATGGAATGAGCTGCCAGAGGAAGTGATGGAGGCTGGTACAATTGCAACATTTAAAAGACATCTGAACGGGTTTATGAATTGGAAAGGTTTAGAGGGAAATGGGCCAAGTGCTGGCAAATGGGACTAGATTAATTTAGGACGAGTTGGACTGAAGGGTCTGTTTCCGTGCTGTACATCTCTGTGACTCTGTAATTCCCAGATCATGACAACAAGACTAAGACCCTCAATTCTCTGTGCATTTTTCAAGGTATGTCGACATAATTCCCATTTTATTTGGCGCGTGCAGGTAATTTATTCAACCACACGGCCCTTTTAATTTTCTCTTTATGCAGACCACGCCCATGCTTGGTTTGGAGTTTTTTTTCCCAAAGTGGGCACGCCTCACAAAATGGTCACATCACGTCAGTAATACAAAGGTATCAGCCAAATGACAGAGAGTGACTGCTACTGGGATTGTTGTATCTGTGCCCGAAAGGTTCCTGAGAAAGAGTGTTGTTAGTACCATCCACCCTCTTAATGTCACATGATTGACCCCTCAACAAAGAGGCTGCTGTTATCCACCCTGTCCAGCCCCCTCATAATCCTAGACACCTCAATCAAGTCCTCCCTCAGCCTTCTTTGCTCTAAACAAAACAATCCAAGCCCATCCAGTCTCTCCCAAAACTCAGTATCTCCATCCCAGGCAACATCCTGGTGAACCTCCTGTGTACCCACTCAAGTGCTATTACATTCTTCCTGTAGTGAGGTGACCAGAACTGCACACAGTACTCTGACTGTGGCCTAACCAATGCTCTGTACAATTCTAACATTAACTTCTTGCTCTTATACTCATTGCCATTACTGATGAAAGTAAGTGACCCATCTGCCTCCTTAACTATCCTATTCAGGGATCTGTGAATAATTACCCCAAGATCCCTCTACTCCTCCAAGCTGCCCAGTGTCCTGTTGTTCATTAAAGACGACCTCACCTTGTTTCTCCTCCCAAAGTGCATCACCCTCACACTTATCAGGATTAAATACCATCTGCCATGGATCTGCCCATCTGACCAACCCATCCAGATCTTCCTGTAACCTACAACCATTGTCTTCACTATTAACCACTCGACCAATCTTGATGTCATCTGCAAATTTGTTTAACATACCCCCCATATTTTCATCTCTATAATTTATGTATCTGACAAACAATATGGGTCCCATACTGATCCCTGTGGTTCACTGCTGGACACTGGCCTCCAATCCCTCAACAGCCTTCTCCCACTACCCTTTATGTCCTGTTACTAACCCAGTTTCTGATCCATCTCGCCAGGTTTCCCACAATTCCATGTTTTTATCTTCTCAAACAGTCTCCCAGGCGGGGACTGGTCTAAAGATTTGCTAAAGTCCATGTAAACTACATCAACTGAACTTCCTTCATCCACAAACTTCATCACATTTTTAAAACAAATTGAACAAATTTGTTAGATATGACCTCCCTCTGACAAAGCCATGCTGACTACTGCTAATTAATCCATGCCTTTCCATATGAGTTTTACTTTGCTCCCTCAGAATTCCGTTATCCATCTGGTAAGATAGAGGCAGTGTAGGATACTGCAGCCGGAGTTCCTCTGCTCCGCCAATTCTTTACCTTCCTTTCGCACCTTCTCCTCCCTTCTCCCCCTTCTCTAGGCCTCGGACATCCAGTCCTGGCCTCCGAAGTGAGGTCAACAGAGACACCAGCAGCCAGAACGGGAATGCCAATGATCAGTTGCACAAAACGGGGATCCAGCAGCCCATTGCAGGAGCATCGCAGACTTGGCCCAGTGTGGGAGCATGGTGGATATGGCCCAGTGTGGAGCATGGTGGATAGGGCCCAGTGTGGAACATGGTGGATGAAGCCCAGTGTGGACCATGGTGGATATGGCCCAGTGTGGAGCATGGTGGATAGGGCCCAGTGTGGAACATGGTGGATGAAGCCCATGTGGACCATGGTGGACATGGCCCAGTGTGGAGCATGGTGAATATGGCACAATGTCGAAATGGTGGACATGGCCAGTGTGGAGCATGGTGGATATGGCCCATTGTAGGAGCATGGTGGATATGACCAATTGTGGAGTATGGTGGATGTGGCCCAGTGTGGAACATGGTGGATATGGCCCAGTGTGGAACATGGTGGATGTGGCCCAGTGTGGAACATAGTGGATATGGCCCAGTGTGGAACATGGTGGATACGGCCCAATGTGGAATGTGGTGGATATGGCCCAGTGTGAAACATGGTGGATACGGCCCAGTGTGGAATATGGTGGATATGGCCCAGTGTGGAACATGGTGGATATGGCCCAGGGTGGAATATGGTGGATATGGCCCAGAGTGGAACACGGTGGATATGGTCCAGTGTGGAATATAGTGGATATTGCCCAGTGTGGAACATGGTGGATACGGCCCAGTGTGGAATATGGTGGATATGGCCCAGTGTGGAACATGGTGGATATGGCCCAGTGTGGAGCATTGTGGATAGGGCCCAGTGTGGAACATGGTGGATATGACCCAGTGTGAAGCATGGTCTATATGGCCCAGTGTGGAACATGGTGCATGTGGCCCAGTGTGGAACATGGTGGATGTAGCCCAGTGTGAAACATGGTGGATACGGCCCAGTGTCGAACATGGTCGATATAACCCAGTGTGGAGCATGGTGGATACTGCACAGTGTAGAACATGATGGATATGGCCCAGTGTGAAACATGGTGGATGTGGCCCAGTATGCAACATAGTAGATATGGTCCAGTGTGGAACATGGTGGATATGGTCCAGTGTGGAATGTGGTGGATATGGCCCAGTTGGAACATGGTGGATATGGCCCAGTGTGGAATATGGTGGATATGGCCCAGTGTGGAACATGGTGGATACGGCCCAGTTTGGAATATGGTGGATGTGGCCCAGTGTGGAACATGGTGGATATGGCCCAGTGTGGAATATGGTGGATATGACCCAGTGTGGAACATGGTGGATATGGCCCAGTGTGGAATATGGTGGATATGGCCCAGTGTGAAACATGATGGATACGGCCCAGTGTGGAACATGGTGGATTGGCCCAGTGCAAAGCATAGTGGATATGACCCAGTGTGGAACATGGTAGATATGGCCCTGTGTGGGAGCATGGTGGATATGACCCAGTGTGGAACATTGTGGACGCAGCCCAGTGAGGAATATGGTGGATATGACCCATTGTGGAGCATGGTTGATATGGCCCAGTGTGGAACATGGTGGATGTGGCTCAGTGTGGAACATGGTGGATATGGCTCAGTGTGGTAGCATGGTGGATATGACCCAGTGTGGAACATGCTGGATATGGCCCAGTGTGGGAGCATGGTGGATATGACCCAGTGTGGAACATGGTGGAAACGGCCCAGTGTGGAATATGGTGGATATGACCCAGTGTGGAGCATGGTTGATATGGCCCAGTGTGGAACATGGTGGATGTGGCTCAGTGTGGAACATGGTGGATATGGCTCAGTGTGGTAGCATGGTGGATATGACCCATTGTGGAATATGGTGGATATGACCCAGTGTGGAGCATGGTGGATATGGCCCAGTGTGGAACATAGTGGATACGGCCCAGTGTGGAGCATGGTGGATATGACCCAGTTTGGGAGCATGGTGGATATGACCCAGTGAGGCACATGGTGGATATGGCCCAGTGTGGAACATGGTTGATGTGGCCCAGTGTGGATCATGGTGGATATGGCCCAGTGTGGAACATGGTGGATATGGCCCAGTGTGAGAGCTTGGTGAATATAGCCCAGTGTGGGACCATGGTGGATATGGCCCAGTGTGGAGCATGGTGGATGTGGCCCAGTGTGGAACATGGCAGATATGACCCAGTTTGGGAACATGGTGGATGTTGGACAGTGTGGAACATGGTGGATATGGCCCAGTGTGCGAGCATGGTGGATATGGCCCAGTGTGGAACATGGTGGATATGACCCAGTATAGAGCATAGTGGATATGACCCAGTTTGGGAACAAGGTGGATGTTGGACAATGTGGAACATGGTGGATATGGCCCTGTGTGGGAGCATGGTGGATGTGTCCCAGTGTGGAACATTGTGGATATGGCCTATTGTGGAACAAAGTGGATATGGCCCAGTGTGGGAGCATGGTGGATATGGCCCAGTGTGGAACATGGTGGATGTGGCCCAGTGTGAAATATGGTGGATCTGACCCAGTGTGGAGCATGGTGGATATGGCCCAGTGTGGAACATGGTGGATATGGCCCAGTGTGGGAGCATGGTGGATATGGCCCAGTGTGGTAGCATGATGGATATAGCCCAGTGTGGAACATGGTGGATATGACCCAGTGTGGAGCATGGTGGATACGGCCCAGTGTGGAATATGGTGGATCTGACCCAGTGTGGAGCATGGTGGATATGGCCCAGTGTGGAACGTGGTGGATATGGCCCAGTGTGGGAGCATGATGGATATAGCCCAGTGTGGAACATGGTGGATATGACCCAGTGTGGAGCATGGTGGATGTGGCCCAGTGTGGAACATGGTGGATGTGGCCCAGTGTGGAACATGGTGGAGATGGCCCAGTGTGGGACCGTGGTGGATATGGCCCAGTGTGGAACATGCTGGATATGATCTAGTATGGAGCATAGTGGATATGACCCAGTTTGGGAGCATGGTGGATATGGCCCAGTGTGGAACATGGTGGATGTGGCCCAGTGTGGAACATGGTGGATATGGCCCAGTGTGAAGCATGGTGGATGTGGCCCAGTGTGGAACATTGTGGACGCAGCCCAGTGAGGAATATGGTGGATATGACCCAGTGTGGAGCATGGTGGATATGGTCCAGTGTGGAACATGGTGGATGTTGCCCAGTGTGGAACATGGTGGATATGACCCAGTGTGGAACATGGTGGATATGACCCAGTGTGGAATATGGTGGATATGACCCAGTGTGGAGCATGGTGGATATGGCCCAGTGTGGAACATGGTGGATGTGGCCCAGTGTGGAACATGGTGGATACGGCCCAGTGTGGAGCATGGTGGATATGACCCAGTTTGGGAGCATGGTGGATATGACCCAGTGAGGCACATGGTGGATATGGCCCAGTGTGGAACATGGTGGATGTGGCCCAGTGTGGATCATGGTGGATATGGCCGAGTGTGGAACATGGTGGATATGGCCCAGTGTGAGAGCTTGGTGAATATAGCCCAGTGTGGGACCATGGTGGATATGGCCCAGTGTGGAGCATGGTGGATGTTGCCCAGTGTGGAACATGGTGGATATGACCCAGTTTGGGAGCATGGTGGATATGGCCCAGAATGGAACATGGTGGATATGACCCAGTATGGAGCATAGTGGATATGACCCAGTTTGGGAACATGGTGGATGTTGGACAATGTGGAACATGGTGGATATGGCCCTGTGTGGGAGCATGGTGGATGTGACCCAGTGTGGAACATTGTGGATATGGCCTATTGTGGAACAAAGTGGATATGGCCCAGTGTGGGAGCATGGTGGATATGGCCCAGTGTGGAACTTGGTGGATATGGCGCAGTGTGGAATATGGTGGATATGACCCAGTGTGGAGCATGGTGGATATGGCCCAGTGTGGAACATGGTGGATGTGGCCCAGTGTGGAACATGATGGATATGACCCAGTGTGGAACATAGTAGATACGGCCCAGTGTGGAATATGGTGGATCTGACCCAGTGTGGAGCATGGTGGATATGGCCCAGTGTGGAACGTGGTGGATATGGCCCAGTGTGGGAGCATGGTGGATATGGCCCAGTGTGGGAGCATGGTGGATATGGCCCAGTGTGGTAGCATGATGGATATAGCCCAGTGTGGAACATTGTGGATATGACCCAGTGTGGAGCATGGTGGCTGTGGCCCAGTGTGGAACATGGTGGATGTGGCCAAGTGTGGAACATGGTGGATATGGCCCAGTGTGGGAGTATGGTGGATATGGCCCAGTGTGGAACATACTGGATATGATCTAGTATGGAGCATAGTGGATATGACCCAGTTTGGGAGCATGGTGGATATGGCCTAGTGTGGAACATGGTGGATGTGGCCCAGTGTGGAACATGGTGGATATGGCCCAGTGTGAAGCATAGTGGATGTGGCCCAGTGTGGAACATGGCGGATGTGGCCCAGTGTGGAGCATGTTGGGTATGGCCCATTGTGGAACAAGGTGGATATGGCCCAGAGTGGGATCATGATGGATGTTGCCCAGTGTGGAGCATGGTGGATATGATCCAGTTTGGGAGCATGGTGGGTATGACCCAGTGTGGAACATGGTGGATATGGCCCAGTGTGGAACATGGTGGATATGGCCCAGTGTGGGAGCATGGTGGATATGGCCCAGTGTGGTAGCATGATGGATATAGCCCAGTGTGGAACATGGTGGATATGACCCAGTGTGGAGCATGGAGGATACGGCCCAGTGTGGAATATGGTGGATCTGACCCAGTGAGGAGCATGGTGGATATGGCCCAGTGTGGAACATGGTGGATATGGCCCAGTGTGGGAGCATGGTGGATATGGCCCAGTGTGGTAGCATGATGGATATAGCCCAGTGTGGAACATGGTGGATATGACCCAGTGTGGACCATGGTGGATGTGGCCCAGTGTGGAACATGGTGGATGTGGCCCAGTGTGGAACATGGTGGAGATGGCCCAGTGTGGGAGCATGGTGGATATGGTCCAGTGTGGAACATGCTGGATATGATCTAGTATGGAGCATAGTGGATATGACCCAGTTTGGGAGCATGGTGGATATGGCCCAGTGTGGAACATGGTGGATATGATCCAGTTTGGGAGTATGGTGGGTATGACCCAGTGTGGAACATGGTGGATATGGCCCAGAGTGGAACATGGTGGATGTGGCCCAGTGTGGAACATGGTGGATGTGGGCCAGTGTGGTACCATGGTGGATATGACCCAGTATGGAACATGGTGGATATGGCCCAGTATGGGAGCATGGTGGATGTGGCCCAGTGTGGAACATGGTGGATATGGCCCTTTGTGGAACAAGGTGGTTATGGCCCAGTGTGGGAGCATGGTGGATATGGCCCAGTGTGCGAGCATGGTGGATATGGCCCAGTGTGGAAGCATGGTGGATATGGCCCATTGTGGTAGCATGATGGATATGGCACAGTGTGGAACATGGTGGATATGTCCCAGTGTGGAGCATGGTGGATGTGGCCCAGTGTGGAACAAGGTGGATATGGCCCAGAGTGGGAGCATGGTGGAAGTGGCCCAGTGTGGAACATGGTGAATATGGCCCAGTGTGGGAGCATGGTGGATATGGCCCAGTGTGTAACATTCTGGACATGATCTAGTATGTAGCATAGTGGATATGCCCCAGTTTGGGAGCATGGTTGATATGGCCCATTGTGGAGCATGGTGGAAGAGGCGCAGTGTGAAGCATGGTGGATGTGGCCCAGTATGGAGCATGGTGGATATGACACAGTGTGAAACATGGTGGATATGACTCAGTGTGGAACATTGTGGATATGACCCAGTGTGGAACATGGTGGATATGGCCCAGTGTGATACCATGCTGGATATGACCCAGTGTGGAACATGATGGATATGGCCCAGAGTGGGAGCATGGTGGATATGGCCCAGTGTGGAACATGGCGGATGTGGCCCAGTGTGGAGCATGGTGGATATGGCCCATTGTGGAACAAGGTGGATATGGCCCAGAGTGGGAGTATGGTGGATATGGCCCAGTGTGGAACATGCTGGATATGATCTAGTATGGAGCATAGTGGATATGACCCAGTTTGGGAGCATGGTGGATATGGCCTAGTGTGGAACATGGTGGATGTGGCCCAGTGTGGAACATGGTGGATATGGCCCAGTGTGAAGCATGGTGGATGTGGCCCAGTGTGGAACATGGCGGATGTGGCCCAGTGTGGAGCATGTTGGGTATGGCCCATTGTGGAACAAGGTGGATATGGCCCAGAGTGGGATCATGATGGATGTTGCCCAGTGTGGAGCATGGTGGATATGATCCAGTTTGGGAGCATGGTGGGTATGACCCAGTGTGGAACATGGTGGATATGGCCCAGTGTGGAACATGGTGGATATGGCCCAGTGTGGGAGCATGGTGGATATGGCCCAGTGTGGTAGCATGATGGATATAGCCCAGTGTGGAACATGGTGGATATGACCCAGTGTGGAGCATGGAGGATACGGCCCAGTGTGGAATATGGTGGATCTGACCCAGTGAGGAGCATGGTGGATATGGCCCAGTGTGGAACATGGTGGATATGGCCCAGTGTGGGAGCATGGTGGATATGGCCCAGTGTGGTAGCATGATGGATATAGCCCAGTGTGGAACATGGTGGATATGACCCAGTGTGGACCATGGTGGATGTGGCCCAGTGTGGAACATGGTGGATGTGGCCCAGTGTGGAACATGGTGGAGATGGCCCAGTGTGGGAGCATGGTGGATATGGCCCAGTGTGGAACATGCTGGATATGATCTAGTATGGAGCATAGTGGATATGACCCAGTTTGGGAGCATGGTGGATATGGCCCAGTGTGGAACATGGTGGATATGATCCAGTTTGGGAGTATGGTGGGTATGACCCAGTGTGGAACATGGTGGATATGGCCTAGAGTGGAACATGGTGGATGTGGCCCAGTGTGGAACATGGTGGATGTGGGCCAGTGTGGTACCATGGTGGATATGACCCAGTATGGAACATGGTGGATATGGCCCAGTATGGGAGCATGGTGGATGTGGCCCAGTGTGGAACATGGTGGATATGGCCCTTTGTGGAACAAGGTGGTTATGGCCCAGTGTGGGAGCATGGTGGATATGGCCCAGTGTGGAACATGGTGGATATGGCCCAGTGTGGAAGCATGGTGGATATGGCCCATTGTGGTAGCATGATGGATATGGCACAGTGTGGAACATGGTGGATATGTCCCAGTGTGGAGCATGGTGGATGTGGCCCAGTGTGGAACAAGGTGGATATGGCCCAGAGTGGGAGCATGGTGGAAGTGGCCCAGTGTGGAACATGGTGAATATGGCCCAGTGTGGGAGCATGGTGGATATGGCCCAGTGTGTAACATTCTGGACATGATCTAGTATGTAGCATAGTGGATATGCCCCAGTTTGGGAGCATGGTTGATATGGCCCATTGTGGAGCATGGTGGATGAGGCGCAGTGTGAAGCATGGTGGATGTGGCCCAGTATGGAGCATGGTGGATATGACACAGTGTGAAACATGGTGGATATGACTCAGTGTGGAACATTGTGGATATGACCCAGTGTGGAACATGGTGGATATGGCCCAGTGTGATACCATGCTGGATATGACCCAGTGTGGAACATGATGGATATGGCCCAGAGTGGGAGCATGGTGGATATGGCCCAGTGTGGAACATGGCGGATGTGGCCCAGTATGGAGCATGGTGGATATGGCCCATTGTGGAACAAGGTGGATATGGCCCAGAGTGGGAGCATGGTGGATGTGGCCCAGTATGGAACATGGTGGATGTGGCACAGTGTAGAACATGGTGGATATGGCCCATTGTGGAACAACGTGGATATGGCCCAGTGTGGAACATGGTGGATATGGCCTAGTGTGGAACATGGTGGATATGGCCCAGTATGGAGCATTGTGGATATGACACAGTGTGAAACATGGTGGATATGACTCAGTGTGGAACATTGTGGATATGACCCAGTGTGGAACATGGTGGATATGGCCCAGTGTGATACCATGCTGGATATGACCCAGTGTGGAACATGATGGATATGGCCCAGAGTGGGAGCATGGTGGATGTGGCCCATTGTGGAACATGGTGGTTGTGTCCCAGTGTTGAAAATGGTGGATATGGTCCAGTGTGAAACATGATGGATGTGGCCCAGTGTGAAGCATGGTGGCTATGACCCAGTTTGGGAGCATGGTGGATATGACCCAGTGTGGAACACGGTGGATATGGCTCAGAGTGGAACATGGTGGATGTGGCCCAGTGTGGAAGATGGTGGATATGGCCCAGTGTGGTACCATGGTGGATATGACCCAGTGTGGAACATGGTGGATATGGCTCAATGTGGGAGCATGGTGGATGTGGCACAGTGTAGAACATGATGGATATGGCCCATTGTGGAACAAGGTGGATATGGCCCAGTGTGGGAGCATGGTGGATATGGCCCAGTGTGGGACATGGAGGATATGGCCCAGTGTGAAGCATGGTGGATATGGCCCAGTATGGAACATGGTGTTTGTGGCCCAGTGTGGAACATGGTGGATGAGGCCTTGTGTGGAGCATGGTGGATACGGCCCAGTGTGGAACATGGTGGATGTGGCCCAGTGTGGGAGCTTGGTGAATATGGCCCAGTGTGGGAGCTTGGTGAATATGGCCCAGTGTGGGACCATGGTGGATATGGCCCAGTGTGGAGCATGGTCGATATGGCCCAGTGTGGAACATGGTGGATGTGGCCCAGTGTGGAGCTTGGTGGATGTGGCCCATTCTGGAGCATGGTGGATACGGCCCAGTGTGGAACATTGTGGATATGACCCAGTGTGGAACATGGTGGATGTGGCCCAGTGTGGGAGCATGGTGAATATGGCACAGTATGGAGCATGGTGGATATGGCCCAGTGTGGAACATGGTGGATATGACTCAGTGTGGAACATGGTGGACATGACCCAGTGTGGAACATGATGGTAATGGCCCAGTGTGGTAACTTGGTGGATATGTCCCAGTGTGGAACACGGTGGATATAGCCCAGCGTGTGAGCATGGTGGATGTGGCCCAGTGTGGAACATGGTGGACGCAGCCCAGTGTGGAGCATGGTGGATATGGCCCATTTTGGAACAAGGTGGATATGGCCCAGTGTGGGAGCATGATGGATGTTGCTCAGTGTTGAGCATGGTGGATATGACCCAATTTGGGAACATGGTGGATATGACCCAGTGTGGAACATGATGGATATGGCCCAGTGTGGTAACTTGGTGGATATGTCCCAGTGTGGAACACGGTGGATATGTCCCAGAGTGTGAGCATGGTGGATGTAGCCCAGTGTAGAACATGGTGGACGCAGCCCAGTGTATAACATGGTGGATATGACCCATTGTGGAACAAGTTGGATATAGCCCAGTGTGGGAGCATGTTGGATATGGCCCAGTTTGGAGCATGGTGGATATGGCCCAATGTGGGAGCATGGTGGATACGGCCCTGAGTAGATTATGGTGGATATGCCCCAGTGTGGAACATGGTGCATGGGGCCCAGGATGGAACATGGTGGATGTGGCCCAGTGTGGAACATGGTGGATATGGCCCAATGTGGGAGCATGGTGGAAGTGGCCCAGTGTGGGAGCTTGGTGAATATGGCCCAGTGTGGGACCATGGTGGATATGGCCCAGTGTGAAGCATGGTGGATATGGCCCAGTGTGGAACATGGTGGTTGTGGCCCAGTATGGAACATGGTGAATGTGGCCCAGTGTGGAGCATGGTGGATGTGGCCCAGTATGGAACATGGTGGATGTGGCCCAGTGTGGGAGCTTGGTGAATAGGGCCCAGTGTGGGACCATGATGGATATGGCCCAGTGTGGAGCATGGTGGATATGGCCCAGTGTGGAGCATGGTGGATATGGCCCAGTGTTGGAGCATGGTGGATATGACCCATTGTGGAACAAGTTGGATATAGCCCAGTGTGGTAGCATGGTGGATATGGCCCATTGTGGTAGCATGGTGGATATGACCCAGTGTGGGAGCATGGTGGATGTGACCCAGTGTGGGAGCATGGTGGATATGACCCAGTGTGGAACATGATGGATATGGCCCAGTGTGGGAGCATGGTGGATATGACCCAGTGTGGAACATGATGGATATGGCCCAGTGTGGGAGCATGGTGGATGTGGCCCAGTGTGGAACATGGTGGACGCAGCCCAGTTTAGAACAAGGTGGATATGGCCCAGTGTGGGAGCATGGTGGATATGGCCCATTGTGGAACATGGTGGATATGGCCCAGTGTGGTAGCATGGTGGATATGGCCCATTGTGGTAGCATGGTGGATATGACCCAGTGTGGGAGCATGGTGGATGTGACCCAGTGTGGGAGCATGGTGGATATGACCCAGTGTGGAACATGGTGGACGCAGCCCAGTGTGGAGCATGGTGGATATAGCCCATTGTGGAACAAGGTGGATATGGCCCAATGTGGGAACATGGTGGATGTGGCCTAGTGTGGAACATGGTGGAAATGGCCCATTGTGGAACATGATGGATACGGCCCAGTATGGAATATGGTGGATATGACCCCGTGTGGTAGCATGATGGATATGGCCCAGTGTGGAACATGGTGGATATGACCCAGTGTGGAGCATGGTGGATGTGGCCCAGTGTGGGAGCATGGTGGATGTGGCCCAGTGTGGAACATGGTGGATATGGCCCAGTGTGGAACATGGTGGATGTTGCCCAGTGTGTAACATGGTGGATATGACCCAGTGTGGAACATAGTGGATATGGCCCAGTGTGGTAGGATGGTGGATATGACCCAGTGTGGAACATGCTGGATATGGCCCAGTGTGGGAGCATGGTGGATATGGACCAGTGTGGAACATGGTGGATACGGCCCAGTGTGGAGCATGGTGGATATGACCCAGTTTGGGAGCATGGTGGATATGGCCAAGTGAGGAACATGGTGGATATAGCCCAGTGTGGGAGCATGGTGGATGTTGCCCAGTGTGGAACACGGTGGATATGGCCCAGTATGGAGCATGGTGGATATGACCCAGTGTGGAACATGGTGGATATGACCCAGTATGGAACATGGTGGATATTGCCAAGTGTGGAACATGGTGAATATGGCCCAGTGTGGGAGCATGGTGGATGTGGCCCAGTGTGGAACATGGTGGATATGTCCCAGTGTGGAACATGGTGGATATGTCCCAGTGTGGAACATGGTGGATGTGGCCCAGTGTGGAACATGGTGGATATGGCACTGTGTGGAGCATGGTGGATATGACCCAGTGTGGAACATGGTGGATATGACCCAGTGTGGAACATGGTGGACATGGCCCAGTTTGGTCCCATTGAGGATATGGCCCAGTGTGGAACATGGTGGATATGACCCAGTGTGGAACATGGTGGATATGGCCCAGTATGGAGTGCGGTGGAAGCTAGCTGGGTCCGACCACATGGAGGCCGTCTGCATTGGTCTGTTATGGAGAGCTCTTGGAGAGATACTGCGATGTTTGACATTTTAAATTTGTTTCTTGGTTTTTTGACCTATGTTACACCGTGTGTAACTGTAGTGTAACTGTTTCTTCTTCATTTCTCTGTTCTCTAACTAAGGACTGTACTGGAATACTTTAAGTGTTGATGCATAAACCTTTGTCTGTTCTCATTTCTGTACATGTGATAATAAAACTAATTCAATTCAAAGCAATTCAATATTCTCCAAATGATTCCCTATCACTGGTTTGTAATTTCCTGGTTCATCTCTCCCACCTTTCTTGAAAAAATGGAACCACGTTAGGCATCCTCCAGTACTCTGGCACTTACCCCATGGCCAGAGAGGAATTAATAATCTGTGTCACATCCCCTGCAATTTCCTGTCTCGCCTCTCTCACAGCAGCCTGGGATGCAATTCATCTGGGCCAGGGGATTTGTCCATTTTTAAGCCTGACAGAGCCTCCAGTACCTCCCCATTTATTGTGTCAAACTGCGCAAGTTCCTCACAGTCCCTTTTCCTGAATTCTATACCTACATTCACCTTTCCAGAGTGAAGTCAGAAGAAATGTATTCATTTAACACCCTTCCAATATCCTGTGGCTTAACACACACAGTGCCTCCATTGCTCCCCAATGGGCCCTACACTTTCCCTAGTTAATCTCTTCCCTTTAATATATTGATGAAATAGCTTACGATTCTCCCTAATCATGTTCAAAAGTCCTTTCTCATGTTTCTATTTTGCTCTTCTGATTGCTTTATTAAGTTCCCTCCTGCATTTCCTGAATTCCTTCAGGAACTGCTCCCTTTGGACTTGCTAATAGCTCTACTGTCCTTCCTCATCCAGTCCTGAATTTTCCTAGACATCCAGGGTTTTCTGAACTGATTGCTCCTACATTTCCCTCTGAAAGGTATCTGTTGGAGCTTTACTGTCCCCAGCTCCTTACTGAAACCCCCTCCCCCCATTGCTCTGCGGTAGACTTAGCCGTGAGGAGCTGTTCCCAGTCTACTGTGAGCAGATCCTGCTTTATTTTAATAAAATCTGCCCCCCCAACCCAAAGCCGCCTTTTGCAGACCATAATTTTCCTCGTGCAGAATCAATTCGAACTGTACCGTGTTGTGATCGCTATTGCCTCAATGTTCCCCCAATGCCACATTAAACACCAGTCCAGCCTCTTTCCCCAGAATCAGATTCAGCACCGGACCGTCCCTAGTTGGACCTTCTATATATTGATACAAATAACTCTCTGGATACATTTCAAGAGATCTGTTCACTCTAAACTGAATTTGTGTTGGGAAAGTTGAAAACCCTGAGTACAATTACCCGATTATTATTCTTAAATGCCTCTGCATGTTTGCTCCTCTATTTCCTGTAAATAAATGTTCTGGATGTAAGTTTTCTCGCTGTTTGTTTTCGAATGTTTGTTTTCAGATGATTCGTCATCATACTTGGTAACATCATAACTGAGCCTCCGGTGAAACGCTGGTGTTACGTCCCGCTTTATATTTATGTGTTTAGGTTGGGGGTTGGTGATGTCACTTCCTGTGGGTATATCATTTCTGGTAATTTTTCTCAGAGGGTCCCAAATCGATGTGTTTGTTATGATTTGGAGATGCCGGTGTTGGACTGGGGTGTACAAAGTTAAAAAATCACACAACACCAGGTTATAGTCCAACAGGTTTATTTGGAAGCACTAGCTTTTGGAGTGCCGCTCCTTCATCAGGTGGTTGTGTGGTTGTGTTTGTTGATAGAGTTCCGGTTGGAATGCCATACCTCTAGGGATTCTCGCACATGTCTCTGTTTGGCTTGACCAAGGATGGAAGTGTTGTCCTTGTCCAAGTGGTGTCTTTCCTCATCTGTACGTAAGGATACTAGTGAGAGTGAGTCATGTCTTTTTGTGGCTAATTGGTGTTCATGTATCCTGGTGGCTAATTTTCTGCCTGTTTGTCATAATTAAAGATTGTAAATTGCTAAGGCCTCAGCATTGTTCCTTGTGGCACTACAACAGTCATAGCCCAGTTGTATTTTAAGGGAACATTTCTCTTCACTCCTTGTCTAACTCACTGAGGAACTCCAGCTAACTCAGCCACAGTCATCATCAATTCTTCTCCAACTTCAATCCCAGCCTGAGCCACATTTATCATCTATAACTGGAAACTTCCACCTCCTTAAGATTTACAAGCATGTTGCCAGGGTTGGAGGGTTTGAGCTATAGGGAGAGGCTGAACAGGCTGGGGCTGTTTTCCCTGGAGCGTCAGAGGCTGAGGGGTGACCTTATAGAAGTTATAAAATCATGAGGGGCATGGATAGGGTAAATAGACAAGGTCTTTTCCCTGCAGTGGGTGAGTCCTGGACTGGAGGGTATAGGTTTAAGGTGAGAGGGACCGAAGGGGCAATTTTTTCACACAGAGGGTGGTACGTGTATGGACTGAGCTGCCAGAGTAAGTGGTGCAGATGTCACAAAGCTAGCCCTTTTTTTTCTAAAAGCTGTTCCTTGGCTCAAGGAGACTCTGCTCTTGATATTTTCTCAGAGGGGCAATAAACCAGGCCAGGCTCCGATCAATCTGGTTTGGTACAGAGATGAAAAGGATTTTGAAAGGCCTTTTGTTTATATGTAAACAGATGAGACTTCAGGCCAAAGTGGTCATGTTTTAGAAGTGACCTGTATAAAGAGAAGGGAGTGGTCAGCTCTCTAACTGAGCTGAGCCTGAGCTGAGCAGTCCTGAATTGGGAAGTTCAACAGGGACCTGTGTGGAAACTCTCTGGTCTGGCCAAGTCCATCACAGACTGGGGGCTCTTTGTGTGATTTTTAAACAGCGAGTGGTAGGTGTTAGTGTCTTTATTTCGGGTGTTGGTTTGATTGGGTAGACAAAGCTTGGGATAGTAATGGCTCTTTCAGTCGCCAAAAGTTTTCTGCTTGTGGATGTAGTGACTTTGGAAGGTTTGCAAAAAGTGAATAAGAGAGAAGCTGGAATTGGAGCTGCCTGCTTCTGTGAGGAAAGGAGAGATATTTACAGCAGTAGCTCAGCATTTAAACTTGCTGGAGAAACCATCAGAATCTGTAGAGATGGCAAGAATCCAATTGCAAATTAAGCAGCTTGAGTTAGAGATGAGAGATAAGGAAAGGGCAGCATAAATGAAACAGTTTGAGTTACAAAGAGAAAGAAAAAGAGTGTTTGAACTTCAAAAACTGGCACTTAAAAAGGAAAGTCAGTTTAAAAGGCTGGAGATAAAGGCTGAGGGTAGGCTCAGTGAGGAAGTAGTGTAAATTCATGTGAAAGAACAGAGAGTTAAAACAGCAAGGTTAGCAGCTGAAGTGGCTGATGATTATGAGCTGGTCCATAAAACACAGTTGGGCTTCCAGAATCAATTTCAGGCCATGAGGGGTAGAAACTGGGGAAAAGAGAAATCCTCACATGGAAAGGGAAAGATAGATCTCAGTGAAGACCATAAGGATAATTTACCACGGCTAAAAAAGAAACCCTTGAGGGGGACAAAGAAGTTAAAAAGCTCTGGTGTTTTCATTGTAATAAAGTGGGACACATGAAATCACAGTGTTGATTGGGAGAAAGCCAGATGTAGGAAAACCAGACAAGCCTGGAAGTTTTGTTGGAATGGTAACAAAAAGCACAAGAGAAGTTAGACAACTGCCTCAGAGTGTACAGGATGATCAGAGGTTGATCAAGGAGGAAGTGCCAGATCTGCTTAAAAAATATACATGCAAGGGTAAAGTTTATTCACATAGGCCAGGAGTAGTAGGTAAGGAGGTTACAATATTAAGGGACACAGGATCCTCTCAGTCTGTAATGCTGAAGGATGAAGGGAAAAGCATTCCTGAGGATATGTTGCCAGAAAAGGTACTGGTAACAGGAATTCATGGTGAGACAAAAAGTGCTCAGTTATGGAAAGTGAGGCTAGAGAATCCAGAGAAGAGCGGAGGATTTGTGGTCAGAGTACTGGACAAACTCTCAGCTCCAAGAATACAATTTGTCCTTGCAAATCATATAGCTGATTCACAGGTAAGTGTGCTGCCTACTCTAGTTGAAAAGCCAGTGGAGATGCAGGCAACTGAAGACCTGGAGAATGTTTATCCAGGAATTTTCCCTGATTGTGTGATCACAAGATCACAGATGCACAAGTTGAAGCAGGAGAGAACAAAAGGCACAGATAAGGAAACTGACGTAGTGTTATCTGAAACATTCTTTGATCAGATAAGTGGAACAGAGAAGGAGTAAATAGGTAAACATGTCAGTATCTTTAGCTCTGCTAAGCTGATTGAATACAGCAGAAAGATGAGGAGTTAAAACAGTTATATAAAAAGGCATTTAGTGAGAAAGAAAGTGAATACATTCATGTGTGTTATTACTTAACAAATTATGTCTTGATGAGAAAATGGAGACCATCACACATTCAAGCAGATGAAAAATGGGCAGAGATTCATCAAATTGTTTTTCCAGTAGGGTATAGAAAGGAGGTGCTGCGAGTGGGGCATGAGCTATCACTTGCAGGTCATTTAGGGGTGAGGAAAACACAGGCTAAAGTACAAAGACATTTTTACTGGCCTGATGTAGTTGAATTTTGCCAGACGTGTCATATATGCCAGCTAATTGGAATTACTTAAATGTTTTACTAGATATGGACTACCAATAGAGATCCAGTCAGATCAAGAATCAAACTTCACATCCAAACTATTCAAGGGGTTTATGAATAACTTGTGAATAAAGCAATTCAAATCTACTGTGTACCATCTGGAATCGCAAGGAATGCTAGAGAGATGGCACCAAACCCTGAAGACCATGTTAAGGGCTCATGGTCAGGATTATCCAGATGCTTAGGATAAGGGAGTTCCGTTTGTACTTCTTACAATCAGGGATGCACCGAATAATCAACCAAATTCTGTTCATTTGAATTAAAGTTTGGCATGAAGTAAGAGGACTGTTAAAATTGATTAAGGAGAAATTAATAAGTCAGAATTCAGTGACCACACATTTAGACTATGTGTCAAATTTTAGAGAACAATTAAATAGAGTTGGAGAGTTGGCTAGACAGCATTTAAATGTATCCCACACACAATGAAACAGGAAGCAGATAAGAAATCACAAATTTGCAATTTTGCAATTGGGGATAAGGTATTAGTGTTGCTTCCAGTAACAGGTGAGCCTTTAAAAGCAAGGTTTAGTGGACTGTATCAAATTGAGAGGAAATTGAGTGAAGTGAACTACTTGATAAGGACTCCAGACAGGAAGAAATCTTACAGAGTGTGTCATGTGAATATGCTCAAAAGGTATTTTGAAGGAAAGCAAGAGGAGAAGGTGTTCATGATTACAGCACAGAAGGAAGAGCCAAGTTCGGAGGATTCTGAATTGGACATTCCTCAAATCAAATTGGACAATGAGGAAGTTGTCAAAAATTGGGATAAATTATTGAGTTACCTTCCACAAGAAAATCAAAATGACCTGAAAGACATATTACTATCACATGGGGAGATATGCAGAAATAAACTGGGAAGTACTAACCTAATTGATATTGATATAGAAGATGCTGTTCTGATTAAGCAATATCCTTATAGGCAAAACCTTCTAAAGTTGGCACAGGTTCAGAAGGAGATAGAGCACATGCTCCAAGATGGCATAATCGCAGGGAGTTACAGTAACTGGAGCTCACCCATAGTCATGGTGCCAAAGCCAGATAGTACCCAATGGTTACGTGGGGACTATTGCCCAAGTCAATGCAGTTACAAACACTGATGCATATCCGATTCCATGGTTGGAGGACTGTGTCGAAAAAGTGGGACAAGCAACTTACATTTCTAAGTTGGACATGCTCAGAGGCTACTGGCAAGCACCACGGTCAGAGAGAGCAAAGGCAATTTTGGCTTTCTTAACATCAAATGCACTATATCAATTCAAAGTCGTGCCATTTGGAATAGCAAACAGTCCAGCCATGTTTCAGAGACTGACTAATAAGGTCATTGACATGTTACCCAACTGTGTGGTGTACATTGATGACCAGATGATTTTTAGTCACTCATGGACGGAACATTTACAGCAATTATTGGCCTTGTTCGATTGACTTTGGAAGGCAGGCTTGGTGGGAAACCGAGCTAAAAGTGAATTTGTCAAAGCCCAGGCCACCTTCTTGGGCCATGTTATTGAACATGGACAAATGGCCCCATGAGATGCCAAAATGGAAATAATTGGGGAATTTCCCACACCGTCGATGAAAAAAGCTGTACTACGGTTCCTGGGTTTGAGTGAATTTTATTGAACGTTTGTACCGAACTTTAGCAGTGTGGCTGCTCCACTCACTGAATTGTTAAAAAAAGGGCAAGAAGTTTCAGTGAACAGAGGACTGTCAAAGACATTTGACAGCCTAAAAGCTGTGTTAACTACTGCCCCAGTATTAGTCACACCTGATTACACAATACCTTTCAAGGCGGCTATCGATGCCAGTGATTTGGGTGTCAGTGTGGTGCTCTGATGCTGCCTGAACTGCTGTGCTTTTCCAGAACCACTCTAATCTAGACTCTGGTTTCCAGCATCTGCTGTCATTGTTTTTACCTGCTCCTGCAGGAGGATGACGAGGGGATAGAAAGACCCCTCGCGTATTTTTCCAGAAAGTTGAACGTTCATCAACAGAAATATTCAACAGTGGAGAAAGAGACTTTAAGCTTAGTGTTGACATTACAACTTTTCAGTGTTTATATTGCCAGCAATGCATCTGAGACAATTGTATACACTGATCACAACCCGTTGACATTTGTGGAAAGATTTAAGGACAAAAATGCCAGACTGTTTAGATGGAACTTGTTGTTGCAGCCGTTCAGTTTGATAACTGTGCATGCGGCAGGTCCGCAAAAACATGATTGCCGATGTGTTATCGAGACTCGCATGAGATACGGGGGCATTTGGTGGTGGGTGTGCCTCGGCCTGAATTTGGCATGTAGTTGTGCACGTTTATATTTTTATAGTTAATATAGTGTACATGTGTGTGTTTAGATTACTAACCGGATTTTGAAGGGTTAAAAATGAAGCCATCTTTTGGTATTGATGGTTCTTTTCTTTTTAAGGGGGAAGGTGTCACAAAGCTCATCTCTTTTTTTTCTGAAAGCTGTTCCTTGGCACAAGGAGACTCTGTCCTTGATTTTTTTCAGAGGGGCAATAAACCAGGCCGGGCTCCGATCAGACTGGTTTGGTACAGAGATGAAAAGGATTTTGAGAGGCCTTTTGTTTACATGTTAACAAATGAAACTTCAGGCCAAAGTGGTCATGTTTTAGAAGTGACCTATATAAAGAGAGGGGAGTGGTCAGCTCTCTAACTGAGCTTAGCCTGAGTTGAGCAGTTTTAGTTCGGTCCTGAAATGGGAAGCTGTGTGGAAACTCTTTCTCTTTCTGCCCTTCAACTTCAACCTGTAAGCATGTGTTTCATTTATGCTGGGTTTGAAAGGGAGTTTGCTTATTGGGACTTATTGTGTATTCGGAACAGCATAATTAAGTCTAATTGGATAGGTTGAGTTCTGTAGGGGTTCTTTATTCTGTTCTTTGTGTTTCATTGTGTAATTTTGTGAATACATTTTTTATCTGTTTTAAAATCTAATAAAAGGTAAAATCTAGTAGTCAACCTAGCTAACTTACTCCGGGTAATTTTCACTGTACACTTACCGAAACAAATTGCAAAGTTAGGTCTAGGGCTGCCTGCTTAAGAATGTTTTGAGTGGTCTGGCCCAGTCCATAACACAGGCAGGTACAATTATAACATTTAAAAGGCATCTGGATGGGTATATGACTAGGAAGGGTTTAGAGGGATATAGGCCAAGTGCTGGTAAATGGGACTAGATTAATTTAGAATTTCTAGTTGGCATGGATGAGTTGGACTGGAGGGTCTGTTTCCGTACTGTACACCTCAATGACTCTGTAACTATTCCACTTTCCTCCTTAAATAGTGACAGGGTGTGCGTCCTTACCATCTGTTTTATTAATCTATTCCAGAAGCTAATAACTGAAGCTGTAAAACCTAACCCAATGCTGTGTCATAAGCTGTTCAGACATAAATTGTTAAGAACAGATATACTGATACTAGAGGCAATTCAAAAAAGATTTACTTGGTTTACTCATGGGATGAAGAGGTAGACTTATCGAGACTGGCTTAAAAAGGTAAGGCCTTCATTCCTTTGAGTTTAGAAGAATGAGGGGTGATCTGACAGAAACATACAAGATTCTGAGACGGATTGACAGGGTAGATTCTGAGAAGGTATTTTCACTAGTGGGAGAATATCAAACTAGGGGACATTGTGACAAAACAAGGGCACACTCATTTAAAACCAAGATGTGAAAGGATTTCTTCTCTCAGAGGGTAGTGAATCTGAAATTCTATAAATGAGAGAGTTGCTGGATCACTGAAATTATTGGGAGAGGAGGTACTTACATTCAGGGAGTTGAGGGCTGTTAGGAACTGGTACAAAAGATGCCTGGGGCACATCAACTGTGATCTTATAGAATGGCGGGACAGGATTGAGTGGCCAAATGGTCCACTCCTGCTCCTATTTCTTATGTTCTAATGTTATGAAGACCGGTTCAGCAGGTTGACATGTGATATGAAGGTGGAGAGGTCCTGAAAAGTTAGCAAGGCCTTCCAGACACAGCACAAAATGTTCTGAACATGGTAACAATGTAACATTTGGTCGAAACAGCTAGCAGCAGCTGGGTTACCATGAGACAAAAACAAATTCAAATTCAGCCAATCAGTTTAAATTATGCCCCAAGATACCAAACTCCAATCAAGTTTGAATTTAGTATTTTGATAATATTAAAACCAATGAAACTATGTTTTGGGGTATAAGGCCAGCCATTTTTGAACAGTTGAGAGAGAACTGCCAAAAGATCAACAGATGTAGGCTGCTAGTTTAAGAGCTCTCTGAGAGGTACTTGTCTATAGAAGACATTTGCACAGCAGAACATAGAAACCAACCTGGAGAGAATCTACAAAGGAGATTCGGCAAAACTGACTGGTTTTGAAACGTGATTAATTTTTTTTCGTAAATCGTAATCAGGATTTTTAAAATTGGGCTAGTATTGTACAGAGGAAGGTAAAAGATGGGTTTAAGAGAAAGGAGTTGTAAATAGTTGTTAGATAAGCATGAAAATGGTGGCATATTGGGGTGCAACTATGGTCCCCATGGCTTTTCCATGTGTCTGGATGAAGAACTGATTGTTAAAGGTGAAGACATTGTGATCGAGGATAAAGCAGATGAGTTGTAGGATGGTGATTGGAGATTGGCAGTTGTTGGTGTTGAGTACTGAGGCTGTTGCTGCGATGCCATCATTGTGGGGGATGCTGGTGTAGAGTGCGGAAACATCCATTGTGACAAGGAAAGATCCCGGTTCGACTGGTCCATGGGTGCTGAGTTTCTGTAAGAAATCTGTAGTGCCAGGATAGAAGCTGGGAGTCTCCTGTATAATGGGTTTCAAGATGCCTTCGACATAACCAGAGAGGTTCTCACACAGGGTGCCATTGCCTGATACAATGGGAAGTACTGGTGTATTGGCTTTGTATATCTTCGGAAGGCAGTAGAAGTCCCCTAAGTGAGAAGTACGTGGGATGAGAGTGCATACGAAACTCTGAAGGACTGGATCCAGTTTGTGGGCGGCACGGTGGTACAGTGCTTAGCACTGCTGCATCACAGCGTCAGAGACCCCGGTTCAATTCCCGCCTCAGGCGACTGACTGTGTGGAGTTTGCACGTTCTCCCCCTGTCTGCGTGGGTTTCCTCCGGGTGCTCCGGTTTCCTCCCACAGTCCAAAGATGTGCAGGTCAGGTGAATTAGCCATGCTAAATTGCCCGTAGTGTTAGGTAAGGGGTAAATGTAGGGGTATGGGTGGGTTACGCTTCGGCGGGTGGGTGTGGACTTATTGGGCCGAAGGGCCTGTTTCCACACTGTCAGTAATCTAATCTAATCTAATCTAAGTCCTGATCAACGTGCTTAGTTCACAAGTGTGCTGTTTGGTCGTATCAGCCGGTAGTTGCGTGTAGTCTTCCTAGTTGTTCAGTTGTTGTTATACCTGTTTGTTGTATTCTGAATGACGGTGGCTCCGCCTTTATCTGCTGGTTTGATGGCAATGTTGCAATTAGTTTTGAGAGCATGGGTGGCATTGCGCTGTGAACGGGTGATGTTTTGCTCTACTTTGTGGGTACGACTGATGAATCTGGCATTTACACATTTCCTGACAGTTTGAGCGTACATGTCAAGCCCAGGGCAGCAGCCCTCCGGTGGGCTCCAATTTGACTCCTCCTTTGGTAGCTCCTCTCCAGATCCCTGTGATGACTGTTCCGGTTCATCAGTGGGCTCATTGGGATCACTGCTGGCGTCTTGAAAAAACTCCTGGAGTCTCATCCGTCTGATGAATTCCTCTGTGTCTGCTGCAAGAACCATGGGGTCCATTTTGGTGGTGGGGCAGAAATTGAGCCCTCGGCTGAAAACTTCAACCTCTTCCAGTTGAAGGGTTTGGTCTGATATGTTGACAATCCATTTCCCCATGGTGATAACCCTTTTTCAATTTTGGTGCCGGGTGGGGTGAGGGGGTGGGGAGTGGATACGAGGAGAGGAGACTCGGCTACTGCTGGCGGTGATGCCAAATTCTCCAGCTTCTTGTTCTTGGTGTGCATGTACATGGTGTAGTTCGGACGCCTTGTCTGCTTGGCAGTGTTCCGTAACTGTACTGCTGTATCCTGAGCGCAAGCTGAGAGTGTGGACTCCATCTTAGTTTCAAGGTTGTGGCACCTGCTGTAGAGTTGGTGCATGAGATGATTGAGGAGTTTGCGAGAGATGCGGTGGCAAAGTCTCTCCATGTCGTCTGTGTTGTAGGTTGACTTGAGTGGGTTCGCAATCTGTAATCCTTTTGGGATCTTTCCTGCTTTCTTGCATTTCTGCAAGAGCTGGATGTCTGTGTCGATGAGGGTGATCTTGGAGATCCTCTCCTTGGAGATGCTGTCTTTCGAGCAGTGAAGATCAAGGGCAGGTTTAATAGAGAGGTTCAAAACTTTACGCATTCTTGAGAGAGCACATGAAGAGGGACTGTTGCTGGGTGCGTGTGTGTGTGTCTGTCTGTCTGTGTCCATGTCCGTGTGTGTGTGTATGTCTGTATGCACGTGTGTGTCTGTGTGTAACTATGTGTGTGTGTGTGTGTGTGTGTTTGTGTGTGTGTCTCTGTGTGCGTGTGTGTATGTGTGTGTGAATGTATGCGTGTGTGTGGTTTGTGTTTGTGTCTGTGTGTGTGTCTCTGTTTGTGCATGTATGTGTGTGGTTTGTGTGTCTGTCTGCGTGTGAATGTGTGTGTGTGGTTTGTGTGTGTGTCTGCGTGTGAATGTGTGTGTGTGTGTGAATATGTGTGTGTGGTTTCTGTGTGCGTATGTGTGTGTGTGTGAACAGCAGGATGAGGAGAGAATCTGTAATATTCCAAGTGTTGGAATAACATAGCAAGCCCACTGCTGCATTACATTTAAGTTAATTCTGGTATCAACTCACAATCGTTGCAATGTATTTGCTCTGAATATCAATGGTACGTGCTTATCTCAGGATAGAATACAGTTGTTGTGTTTTCTTGGCAGTAAAGAATTAAAATAATTTCTGTTCACTCGGATCTGTATGGTCCATCTAATGCAGTGTTCATGACCTTCTATAAGATCAACTGATTGTATTTGGTGGGGGGAGTGGGGAGGGGGGCTTTGTTCTGGGGAGATTTAACAGACTTAAGAGGTAAAGACTTTGAATTCAGAAACCGTGACCCTGAGCGATGATTTATTTTAAACTCTAAGTATCTCTGTTCAGGGAAGCTTCACTAATGGGCATTTCCAGGAAGCTGAACAATGTCAGAACCTTTTTCTTGTGGTTAAGTTATCGCATGTATTTGGCTGAATGACGTTAGTAGTTCTGTATTAATGATTATGATTTAAACAGGAACTCATGTCCAATGTATGGCCCCCTTCTTCCCCCCCCCCCAGCCCCATTTCTAACCAATATGTTTCTTCTTCTTTTAACTCACTAACCTAGCCGTAAATGTGTGAAAATCCGATATATCTCTGCACCGAATCGGAGCAGGATGTTGTAAGGAGCACAGACAATTGATTTTCCTGCTGTTCTCTGTTTGACATTAACAGTTGGTTGCACTTGTTTAGAATTTTTTTACGACTTACATACGTGCCCACCAGAGACTTTGGCAGCCTAATCGTAAAATCAATGTTGCTTCTGAATGGACCAACTTAAATGCTTCTTTGCATAAATCCCATTAGGCAATCTATAGAAGTCTCTTAAAAAGCTTTAAAACCCAATAAAAACTCTTTAGAGTTCTGGGATTTGCAATTGCTGGCTGATGTTGAATAATTTGACGAGAATTAAAGTTGCTCAGGTAGTGAAGGTCACAAAGGCAGGTTGACTAGATTCCACATGAGATTGGAGACGAGGACTTACTGCTGTGAGAAACTCCAATTGCTCTCAAGTGGTGGGATTGGCCAACTCTCTCTGATTGTCGTGAAGTCTCCAAGAAGTTAAAGATTCCTCTACTGCGCATTGTTGCAAGGAGCCTTGGGAGTAAAACCCATAAGGACATCCACAAAGTGATAGGCTTTTTATCTCTTTATTCATTTATTAAGTTGGTGGATTGGAGAGCAGGGTTGGAGTCAAGGGGCATGCAACCTCCAGGGGTGTGAATGGCCAGAGTTGGCGACTGTGAACTTTCTTACAGAGTCCCTAAATGGCTGGGTCATCCTTCTGGGCACTGCTGGAATGCCTGGTGAGGCATCCCATCCCAGGATGTATCATATGTGCAAGCAGAAGGGTCAGGAGCGAACAGATTGTGGTATCAGATAGCTGTCCCTGTTGATTTAACACCCATGTTCAAATCCGGACTGGCACAAATCCATGTTAACCAGTCCTTTTGGAATATGTGTTCAGTTCCACAAGGAATACCTCACCCACAAGGGTACTTTAAAGGGCCACTCACCAGCAGGTTGCCCTTAATTTGTCGATGCTCCGGTAAATTTTATGGACATCCTTTGATGTAGTTATTGGATGGACGTGCCAGTGTTGGACTGGGATGGACAAGGTCAGAAGTCACATGATACCAGGTTATAGTCCAACAGGGTTATTTGAAATGACAAGCTTTCAGAGCGCTGCTCCTGCGTCACCTGACGCTCTGAAAGCTTGTGATTTTAAATAAATCTGTTGCGCTGTAACCTGGTGTCGTGTGACTTCTTACTTTTGGGGTCTTTTGAGAGTTGCTGCATCTATTGGACGGGGTCAGGTGGAAATGGGGAATGTGCAAAGGGTTAATAGAATTACAGCGTTGTTACAGGAGGAGATCAGTGGCACATCATGCCTGCACTGGTTCTGTTATCGAGTGCCAATCTTCTGCCTTTTCCCAAATCCCTGAACACCATTACCATCCTATATCCCTCTTGAATGCTTCAATTGAACCTCTTTCCATCACATTTCCAGTCAGTGCATTTCAAATCCCAACTACTCGCTGAGTGAAAGATTTTTCTCACATTGTTCCTTCATTTGGGCACATCACTTTAAATATTTGCCCTCTTGTTTTGTTTTATGTGGAGGCAACAACTTCTCCCCTATCTGCTCGATCCAGCCCATTGATCATTTCAAAAACCTCTCTCAAATCTCAGCCTTCTCCCCTGGGAGAACATATTGAGGATACTTCAGTCTATCCTCATAGCTGAATTTTCTCAATTCTGGAACCATTCTTGTGAAACTGTTTCTCTGCAATGCACTCACATAATGTGGTACTCGGAAATATGCACAATACTCAAGCTGAGATCTAACAAGTGTCTGGCAGTATTTCAACTTCACCCCCTTCCTCTTGTATGGTATGCACCTAATAGTTAATCTGAGGATGCTGTCTGCATTATTAACCGCTTTCTCCACTTGTCTACCCTCCTTCAATAATCTGTGCGCAATTCAATCAATGGAATTAGCTTTAGTGTGGTGTGTACTCAAATGAGCACAGCGACAAGTTTACAGTCTCCACATTACAACACCATCTTAGGTACAAAGGTGCCTAGGTACACATAATTAAGATCAAATTCTTAAGAAACAAAAAAAAAATAGAGAATTAAAGAAATAAGCAGTCCAGCATTATTGGTTATAGGAATAAATGAGAAAAATAAAGAAGGAAAAAGTTTAGAATATCAGTCTTTCCAACCCAGTCCATGCCAGTAGCTAGCCTCAGAGACCACCACTGCCTGTGCCAGACCCACCAACATTGGAGTTGCCCCACTTCAGATGCCACCTCTTCACCGCTGGACCCACACTTGCCCCGCAACCAAGAGTCTCTGGGACCGCTACCAGGCCAGACCCCAGCCGGGCCACAAGTCCCACTTCAACTGCAGATGTCTACCTGCCAGCACCGCCATCTTGGAGAGTCCGCTGCTTACACTGTCCACGATGGCTAGAGGCGATTAGCTGCTGCGACAGGCTCTGAACACTGGAGTAACGGCCTCGCTGCTGCTGCTACAGGCCCTGAACGCCGGGGGAAAGGCCTCGCTGCTGCTGCTACAGGTCCTGAGCGCCGGGGGAAAGTCCCCAGTACTGCTGCTACAGGCCTTGAACACCGGGGGAAAGGACTCGCTGCTGCTGCTACAGGCCCTGAACGCTGGGGGAAAGGCCTCACTACTGCTGCTACAGGCCCTGAACGCCAGGGGAAAGGCCTCACTACAGCTGCTACAGGCCCTGAATACCGGGGGAAAGGCCTCACTACTGCTGCTACAGGCCCTGAACACCGGAGTAACTGCCTCACTGCTGCTGCTACAGGCCCTGAACACCAGAGTAACTGCCTCGCTGCTGCAACTACAGGCCCTGAACACCGGAGTAACTGCCTCACTGCTGCTGCTACAGGCCCTGAACACCAGAGTAACTGCCTCACTGCTGCTGCTACAGACCCTGAACACCGGAGTAACTGCCTCACTGCTGCTGCTACAGGCCCTGAACACCAGAGTAACTGCCTCACTGCTGCTGCTACAGGCCCTGAACACTGGGGTAACGGCCTCGCTGCTACTGCTACAGGCCCTGAAAGCCAGGGGAAAGGCCTCACTGCTGCTGCTACAGGCCCCGAACACTGGAGTAACGGCCTCGCTGCTGCTGCTGCTACATGGCCTGAACATCAGGGAAACAGCCTCACTGCTGCTACAGGTCCTGAACACTGGGGGAATGGCCTCAATGCTGCTACAGGTCCTGAACATATACACTGCCCCTCTGCGTCTGCACCCCCTTTGGATCTGTACCCCCCATTTTATGTTGCCTTTCAATGTTCCTCTGATCAAAGTGCATCATCTGACATCTCTCGGTATTGAACCTCATCTATCACCTATCCACCCACCCCAACAATTTGTCAATGCCCTTTTGCCATCCCACATAGTCCTCTGTACAGTTTACAATTCTTTTGAGTTTAGCATCATCTGTAAGCTTTGAAACTATCCCCCTGCACACCAAGAATCCGATCATTTATATCCACCAGGAGAAGCAAGGACCCCAATACCAACACCTGGGAACCTTTGGCCTGATGCATTGACTTATCACTCAGCCAGTTTTGTGCTGCTGCTGTTACTGTCCCTTTCGATACTGGTAAAAATTTGCTCACCAATCTTTTATGTGGCTGAGGGCTTTTATACCAAGTGCATAATAGAACATAGAACAATACAGCACAGAACAGGCCCTTCGGCCCTCAATGTTGCGCCGACCTGTGAACTATTTTCAGCTCGTCCCCCTACACTATCCCAAAATCATCCATGTGCTTACCTAAGGATTGTTTAAATCTGTTGTGGTTCTGTTCGCCGAGCTGGGAATTTGTCTTGCAAATGTTTCGTCCCCTGTCTAGGTGACATCCTCAGTGCTTGGGAGCCTCCTGTGAAGCGCTTCTGTGATGTTTCCTCCGGCATTTATAGTGGCCTGTCTCTGCCGCTTCCGGTTGTCTGTTCCAGCTGTCCGCTGTAGTGGCCGGTATATTGGGTCCAGGTCGATGTGTTTGTTGATAGAGTCTGTGGATGAGTGCAATGCCTCTAGGAATTCCCTGGCTGTTCTCTGTTTGGCTTGCCCTATAATGGTAGTGTTGTCCCAGTCGAATTCATGTTGCTTGTCATCTGCGTGTGTGGCTACTAAGGATAGCTGGTCGTGTCGCTTCGTGGCTAGTTGGTGTTCATGGATACGGATCGTTAGCTGTCTTCCTGTTTGTCCTATGTAGTGTTTTGTGCAGTCCTTGCATGGTATTTTGTACACTACATTGGTTTTGCTCATGTTGGGTATCGGGTCCTTCGTTCTGGTGAGTTGTTGTCTGAGAGTGGCTGTTAAATCTCCCTAATGTGGCTGAGTTGACTACATTAGCAGGTAGGGCATTCCACACCCTTACTGGGCGACACGGTGGCTCAGTGGCTAGCACTGCTGCCTCACAGCACCAGGGTCCCAGGTTCGATTCCAGTCTCAGGCAACTGTCTCTGCGGAGTTTGTACATTCTCCTCATGTCTGGGTGCTCTGGTTTCCTCCCACAGTCCAAAGATGTGCAGGTTAGGTGAATTGACCATGCTAAATTGCCCATAGTGTTAGGTGCGTTAGTCAGAGGGAAATGGGTCTGGATGGGCCACTCTTTGGAGAGTCAGGTTGGGCTGAAGGGCCTATTTCCACACTGTAGGGAATCTAATCTTACCACTCTCTGTGCAAAGAACCTGCCTCTGACATCTGTCTTAAATCTATCACCCCTCAATTTGTAGTTATGCCCCCTCGTACAAGCTGATGTCATCATCCTAGGAAAAAGACTCTCACTGTCTACCCTATCTAATCCTCTGATCATCTTGTATGTCTCTATCACATCCCCTCTTAGCCTTCTTCTTTCCAATGAGAACAGACCCAAGTCTCTCAGCCTTTCCTCATAAGACCTCATAGGTGACAGAGCTGTTGTTGTAGTGACTTTGGATGACTGAGGAGTAGAGCAAAGGATACAGGGGCAAGAGCATCCATGAAGATGGACAGGAAGCCTCTCCAAAGAGAACTAAAGCACTAGAGCAATTTACCACATGGATAGAAGCTATTGTGCCACCACGTCCATGCTGGCCCTCTGTGAAACTATCCCCCCACTCTTGCCCCCCCCAATTCATTTCCTTTGACTGCCCCCATTAAAGCCCTACTTAAAATGATTTATCACCTCCACGTCCTCACCCTCAGGTTCCAGCTCATTATCATTCGCTGCTTATAAATGTTTCCTACCAAGGGGTTTTGAACAGCGTTTCCCGTTCAGGCATTCCCTCTCCTGTAAGCAATGCCTGAGATGAATTTGGTTCAGCGAAAAAGGCTGGTTACATCGCAGGGGGCAGTCACTGGATTGCAGCATTCCCTCTGCTTCTCAATAGCATTCTCATTGATCTCAGCACGGTGGCTCTGTGGTTAGCACTGCTGCCTCACAGCGCCAGTGATCTGGGTGGAATTCCAACCTCAGTCAACTGTCTGTGTGGAGTTTGCACATTCTCCCCATGTCTGCGTGGCTTTCCTCCGGTTGCTCCGGTTTCCTCCCACAATCCAAAGATGTGCAGGTCAGGTGGATTGGCTGTGCTAAAATTGCCCGTGTATTTCAGGGATGTGTAGGTTAGGTGCATTGGTTGTGGGCAAATATAGGATAATAGGAAATGGGTCTAGGTGGGTTACTCTTTGGAGGGTTGGTGTGGACTTGTTGGGCCAAAGAGCCTGTTTCCACATTGTAGGGATTCTAGGATCTCCTATTCAGCCTTAGGGAAAGTACATCTGGAATTTACTAGACCATGAGACTAGAGATAATATAGACCCATCAACTCATTGCTTATCAGTGCAAATCATCAAAAAATGAACTGCGGTGCTTTCTTAGCTATTTTTAGTTTGAATTTTATTTGTGTGCATTACAAATTTTAGTGATTTGTGCATCTGCACTGCACCCCCCCCCCCCCATCCCCATCCCCTTGGATCCTGAGCATTGAGTATACCCTTCTTTCACCCGCCCTGTCCATGTGGATGTTTACAAATTTTTCAATGAGATCATTGATGTGGATCGTTTCAGTAATCATACTCCAAGCTTGAAGAAATGAGAATGATATCTGTTTAAGAAACAGAAGAGCCTTTATTGGTCAATGTATTGAGTATAGGAGTTGGGATGTCATTTTGCAGCTGTACAGGACATTGGTTAGGCCACTTTTGGAATACTGTGTGCAGTTCTGGTCTCCCTGCTTTGGAAGGATGTTGTGAAACTTGAAAGGGTTCAGAAAAGACTTACAATAGTGTTGCCAGGGTTGGAGGGTTTGAGCTATAGGGAGAGGCTGATTAGGCTGGGGCTGTTTTCTCTGGAACATCAGAGGCTGAGGGGTGACCTTATAGAGGTTTATAAAATCATGAAGAGCGTGGATAGGGTAAGTAGACAAGGTCTTTTCTTGAGGGTAGGAGAGTCCTCAACTAGAGGGCATAGTTTTAAGAGGGGAAAGATTTACATCGAACATAGAATATAAAAGCACTATATCGGCCCTTCGGTACTCAATGTTGCACCGCCCTGTGAAATCAATCTGAAGCCCATCTAACCTACACTATTCCATTCTCACTCACATGCCTATCCAATAACCACTTAAATGCCTCTAAAGTTGGTGAGTCTACTACTGTTACAGGCAGTGTGTTTCACACCCCTACTATGCTCTGAGTAACAAAACCACCTCTGGCATCTGTCACCCCTTAATTTAAAGCTATATCCCCTCGTGCTAGCCATCACCATCCTTGGAGAAAGGCTCTCACTGTCCATCCGATCCAACCCTCTGATTATCTTATATATCTCAAATAAATCACCTCTCAACCTTCTTCTCTCTAAGGAAAACAGCCTCAAGTCGCTCAACCTTTCCTTATAAGACCTTCCCTCCATACCTGGCAACCTGGTAAATCTCCTCTGAACCTTTTTCAAAGCTTCCACATCCTTCCCATAATCCGGTGACCAGAACTGTACGCAATATTCCATGTGATGCCGCACTAGAGTTTTGTACAGCTGCAGCATGACCTTGTGGTTCTGAAACCCAACCTCTCTGATAATAAAAGCTAACACACTGTATACCTTCTTAACAACCCTATCAACCTGGGTGGCAACTTAAGGGATCTATGTGAATGGGCACCAAGATCTATTTTTACACTTTCCAGAATTTTTAACATCTCCTCCTTGTGAACCTCAATCCCATCTAGTCTAGTCACCTGTTTCTCAGTATTCTCTTCATCAACATTGTCTTTTTCCAGTGTGAACACTGACGAGAAATATTCATTTAGCGTTTCTCCTACATCCTCGGACTCCACGCACAACTTCCCACTACTGTCCTTGATTGGGCCTAATCTTATTCTATTCATTCTTTTATCCCTTATATACCTGTAGAAAGCTTTAGGGTTTTCCCTGATCCTATCCGCAACTTCTCATGTCTCCTCCTCGCTCGTCTTAGCTCTCTCTTTAGATTTTTCCTGGTTACCTTGTAACTCAATCACCTTAACTGAGCCTTCACATCTCATCCTAAGAGGAAGCCTTCTTCTTCCTCTTGACAAGAGATTCAACTTCCTGAGTTCGACAACTTCCTTCCTGTCTGACTGGGACATACTTATCAAGGACACACAGTAGCTGTTCCTTAAATATACCCCACATTTCTATTGTGCCCATGCTCAGAATTTCCTTCCCCATCCTAAATCATGTCCAATTGCATCATAATTGCCTTTCCCCCAGCTGTAGCTCTTGCCCTCCAGTGCATACCTTTCCCGTTTCATCGCTAAAGTAAACATAACCGAATTGTGGTCACCATTACCAAAGTGCTCACCTACCTCCACATCTAACACCTGGCTGGGTTCATTACCCAGTACCAAATCCAATATGGCCTCGCCCCTTGTTGGCCTGTCTGCATACTGTGTCAGAAAACCCTCCTGCACACAATGGACAAAAACTGACCCATCTAAAGTACTTGAACTATAGTATTCCCAGTCAATACTATATTGTCAATACTATACTATATACGGTGGCACAGTGGTTAGCACTGCTGCCTCACAGTGCCAGAGACCCGGGTTCAATTCCTGCCTCAGGCGACTGTCTGTGTGGAGTTTGCACATTCTCCCCGTGTCTGCGTGGGTTTCCTCCGGGTGCTCCGGTTTCCTCCCATAGCCCAAAGATGTGCAGGGCAGGTGAATTGGCCATGCGAAATTACCCGTAGTATTAGGTGAAGGGGTAACTGTAGGGGTATGGGTGGGTTGCGCTTCGGCGGGTCGGTGTGGACTTGTTGGGCCGAAGGGCCTGTTTCCACACTGTAAATAATCTAATATTTCGGAAGTTGAAGTCCCTCATAACAAATACCCCGTCTCTCTCACTCCTACTGAGAATCATCTTTGCTATCCTTTCCTCTACATCTCTGGAACTATTCGGAGGCCTATAGAAAACTCCCAACAGGGTGACCTCTCCTTTCCTGTTTCTAATCTCAGCCCTCACTACCTCAGTTGATGAGTCCTCAAGCATCCTTTCTGCCACAGTAATACTGTCCTTGACTACCAGTGCCACACCCCCACCTCTTTTACCACCTTCCCTGTTCTTACTGAAACATTTAAATCCTGAAACCTGCAACAACCATTCCTATCCCTGCTCTGTCCATGTCTCCGAAATGGCCACATCATCGAAATCCCAGATACCAACCCATGCTGCAAGTTCACCCACCTTATTCCGGATGCATCTGGCATTGAAATAGACAGACTTCAAACCAACATTTTGCTTGGCAGTGCCCATTTGTTACAATGAAACCCTATTTCAGACCTCCCTACTCTCAAACTCCTCTATACTCGAACTTAGGTTCCCATCCCCTTGCTGAATTAACTTAAATCCACCTGAAGAGCATTAGCAAATTTCTTCCCCAGGATATTGGTACCCCTCTGGTTCAGATGAAGATCATCCTCTTTGTAGAGGTTCCACCTACCCCAGAAAGACCCCAATTATCCAGGAATCCAAAACCCTCCCTCCTGAACCATCCCTGTAGCCACATGTTCAACTTCTCTCTCTCCCTATTCCTTGTCTCGCTGGCACGTGGCATGGGCAACAAACCAGAGACAACAACTCTGTTTATTTAGAAGGCACCTAATGGACAACTTTTTCACACAGAGGGTGGTGCATGTATGGAATGAGCTGTCGCGGGAAGTGGTGGAGGCTGGTACAATTACAATATTTAAAAGGCATCTGGATTGGTACATGAATAGGAAGGGTTTAGAGGGATATGGGTCAAATACTGGTAAATGGGACGGGATTTATTTAGGATATCTGGTCAGCATGGACAAGTCGGACTGAAGTGTCTATTTCTGTGCTGTAAATCTCTATAACTCTATAACTGTGGGTGCTGGAAGTCAGAAACAAAAACAGAAATTGTCGGAAAATGTTGGCATTTCTGAAGAAGGGTCCCTGGACCCGGAGCGTAAACTGATTTCTCTGCACAGGTGCAGCCAGGCCAGCTGATTTCTGATTTTGTTTCTGTTTAATTCTTGCAGGCAGTTGGTACAGAAAAGGCTCCTGTGCAGGAGATACCAGACAGGTTCCTTCTGTCTGCGTTACAAATTCAGAAGCAGCTATGAAATGGTAAAGGTTTATCATATGTTATTATATAATGGGGGAATTTTAGATTATAATAAAGTAGAAGTAATATAGATTTTGGTTTCAGTTCTGTGAAGGGGACTTGTTGATTTTATAAGGGTCAAAAGGTCATCTGAAGACCATTTCCAAGAAAGCATGTGATATAAGTGAAGTACCTTGATCAGATAATGGGCGAGTGAATTGCTGATTGTTTACAAAGTTGAGTTTTACAGCGGGACAGGAGAACAGCTGGTCACAAACCAGATCAGCTCTCAGTTCAGAAAAAAAGTTTCATATCCGTAGCAGGCCAATTTAATTAGAGTCATAGAGATGTACAGCATGGAAACAGACCCTTCGGTCCAACCCATCCATGCCAACCAGATATCCCAACCCAATCTGGTCCCACCTGCCAGCACCCGGCCCATATCCCTTCAAACTCTTCCTATTCATATACCTATCCAGATGCCTCTTAAATATTGCAATTGTACCAGCTTCCACCACATCCTCTGGCAGCTCATTCCATACATGTACCACCCTCTGCGTGAAAAAGTTGCCCCTTAGGTCCCTTTTATATCTTTCCCCTCTCACCCAAAACCTATGTCCTCTAGTTCTGAACTCCCCGACCCCAGGGAAAAGACTTTGTCTATTTATCCTATCCATGCCCCTCATAATTTTGTAAACCTCTATAAGGACACCCCTCAGCCTCCGACGCTCCAAGGAAAACTGCCCCAGCCTGTTCAGCCTCTCCCTGTAGCTCAGGCCCTCCAACCCTGGCAACATCCTTGTAAATCTTTTCTGAACCATTTCAAGTTTCACAACATCTTTCCGATTGGAAGGAGACCAGAATTGCACGCAATATTCCAACAGTGGCCTAACCATTGTCCTGTACAGCCGCAACATGACCTCCCAACTCCTGTACTCAATACTCTGACCAATAAAGGAAAGCATACCAAACGCCTTCTTCACTATCCTATCTACCTGCGACTCCACTTTCAAGGAGCTATGAACCTGCACTCCAAGGTCTATTTGTTCAGCAACACTCCCTTGGACCTTACCATTAAGTGTATAAGTCCTGCTAAGATTTGCTTTCCCAAAATGCAGCACCTTGTATTTATCTGAATTAAACTCCATCTGCCACTTCTCAGCCCATTGGCCCATCTGGTCCAAATCCTGTTGTAATCTGAGGTAACCCTCTTCACTGTCCACTATACCTCCAATTTTGGTATCATCTGCAAACTTACTAACTGTACCTCTTATGCTCGCATCCAAATCATTTATGTAAATGACAAAAAATAGAGGGCCCAGCACCGATCCTTGTGGCACTCCACTGTTCACAGGCCTCCAGTCTGAAAAATAACCCTCCACCACCACCCTCTGTCTCCTACCTTTGAGCCAGTTCTGTATCCAAATGGCTAGTTTTCCCTGTATTCTATGAGATCTAACCTTGCTAATCAGTCTCCCATGGGGAACCTTGTCGAATGCCTTACTGAAGTCCATATAGATCACATCTACTGCTCTGCCCTCATTAATCCTCTTTTTGTTACTTCTTCAAAAAACTCAATCAAGTTTGTGAGACATGATTTCCCACACTCAAAGCCATGTTGACTATCCTGAATCAGTCCTTGCGTTTCCAAATACATGTACATGCTGTCCCTCAGGATTCCCTCTAACAACTTGCCCACCACTGAGGTCAGGCTCACTGGTCGATAGTTCCTTGGCTTGTCTTTACTGCCCTTCTTAAACATTTGTTCCATATTTGCCAGCCTCCAGTCTTCCAGCACCTCACCTGTGACTATCGATGATACAAATATCTCAGCAAGAGGCCCAGCAATTACTTCTCTTGCTTCCCACAGAGTTCTCGGGTACACCTGATCAGGTCCTGGGGATTTATCCACTTTTAACCGTTTCAAGACATCCAGCACTTCCTCCTCTGTAATCTGGACATTTTGCAAGATGTCACCATCTATTTCCCTACAGTCTATATCTTCCATATCCTTTTCCACAGTTGTATCTCTCATTTAGTATCTCTCCCATTTTCTGTGGCTCCACACAAAGACCACCTTGCTGATCTTTGAGGGGCCATATTCTCTAGGAGAAAGTGAGGACTGCAGATGCTAGAGTACCAGAATTGAAAAATGTGGTGCTGGAAAAGCACAGCAGGCCAGGCAGCATCCGAGGAGCAGAAGAATCGACGATTCGGGCTCTCCTGCTCCTCGGATGCTGCCTGGCTTTCTGTGTTTTTCCAGCACCACATTTTTCAACTCGGGGCCCTATTCTCTCCCTAGTTATCCTTTTGTCCTTAACATATTTGTAAAAACCCTTTGGATTCTCCTTAATTCTATTTGCCAAAGCTATCTGATGTCCTCCTGATTTCCCTCTTAAGTATACTCCTACTTTCTTTATACTCTTCTAAGGATTCACTCGATCTATCCTGGCTATACCTGACATATGCTTCCTTCTTTTTCTTAACCAAACCCTCAATTTCTTTAGTCATCCAGCATTCCCTATATCTACCAGCATTCCCTTTCACCCTGACAGGAATATACTTTCTCTGGATTCTTGTTATCTCATTTCTGAAGGCTTCCCATTTTCCAGGCGTCCCTTTTCCCTGTGAACATCTGCCTCCAATCAGCTTTCGAAAGTTCTTGCCTAATACCATCAAAATTGGCCTTTCTCCAATTTAGAACTTCAACTTTTAGATCTGGTCTATCCTTTTCCATCACTATTTTAAAATGAATAGAATTATGGTCGCTGGCCCCAAAGTGCTCCCCCACTGACACCTCAGTCACCTGCCCTGCCTTATTTCCAAGAGTATGTCAAGTTTTGCACCTTCTCTATTAGGTACATCCACATACTGAATCAGAAAATTGTCTTGTACACATTTCAGAAATTCCTCTCCATCTAAACCTTTAATACTATGGCAGTCCCAGTCGATATTTGGAAAGTTAAAATCCCCTACCGTAACTACCCTATTATTCTTACAGATAGCTTAGATCTCCTTATAAGTTTGTTTCTCAATTTCCCTCTGACTATTGGGGGGTCTATAATACAGTCCCAGTAAGGTGATCATCCCTTTCTTATTTCTCAGTTCCACCCAAATAACTTCCCTGGATGTATTTCTGGGAATACCCTCCCTCAGCACGGCTGTAATGCTATCCCTTATCAAAAATGCCACTCCCCCTCCTCTCTTGCCTCCCTTTCTATCCTTCCTGGAACATTAAGCTGCCAGTCCTGCCCATCCCTGAGCCACGTTTCCGTAATTGCTATGATATCCCAGTCCCATGTTCCTAACCATGCCCTGAGTTCATCTGCCTTCCCTGTTAGGCCCCTTGCATTGAAATAAATGCAGTTTAATTTATTAGTCCTACCTTGTCCCTGCCTGCCCTGATCCAAATCTCCAGACTGAGAGTTTATAATTGGGAGAAATCTCTAAGTTGTGAGAATTTTGAGGAGATGTGATGGCATAGATATATTATTGCTAGATCATTAATCTAAAAGTCCAGGTAATAGAACATAGAACATAAAAAAAGTACAGTACAGAACAGGCCATTTGGCCCACAATGTTGTGCTGAGGGTTAATCCTAATGTAAAACAAAATAACTTAACCTCAACTCGCTGCTATCCATGTGCATGTACAGCAGTCGCTTAAATGTCCCCAATGACTTCACTTCCACCACCACCACTGGTAACGCATTCCATGCATTCACAACTCTCTGCGGAAAAAACCCACCTCTGACCTCTCCTCTATACCTTCCTCCTAATATCTTAAAACTGTGAACCCTCGTACCAGTCAATCCTGCCCTGGGGAAAAGTCTCTGGCTATTGACTCTATCCCTGCCTTTCATTACCTTGTATATCTCATGTTCTCGGGACCCAGTTTTGGATCCTGCCATGATAGATTTGAATTCAAGAAACAAAAATCTGCAATTAACAGTCTATTGTCAGGAAAAACGCATCTGGTTCATTCATTGTCCTGAAGGGAAGGTAATCTGTCATCCTTACCTGGTTTGGCCTACTTGTGACTCCAGACCCACAGCAAATGAGGTTGACTCTTATCTATCCTCTGGGGCAATTAGGGATGGGAAAATAATCGCCGGGCCTGCCGATAACACCTTCATCCCTTGAATGAATAAGAATAAACTTTGCAGAAGTCTCCAGATTGTGAGGTCTGTACAAAATCTAAGCCATTAGCACTGGAAAGAGATCCTTAGGCTATTAAAACTGGGAAGAGTAAGTAAAATAAACTCCTAATAAGATGGGAGTGATACACCCCTTGGATTGAATAACTGTAAAGAATATTGCTGGCAAAAGGCTTGATATTTCTGTCTTGCTGTTTATGTTAAGACATGTCTGAATTGTCACATAAATGTAAGTAGCTTAGTTTTTCGTTTCTTTTGTGCAATACACCTGTACTCTTTTATTTAAAGAACATTGGCAGCTTTGTGTAAAAATGTTCATTAACTGATCACCATGGTAATCAAACTACACAAATAAAACTTATGACCTATCCAGTCACGTTGCACTCTGGGATCTGACTTGTCTAGTAATACCATCAGCTGAGACCAAATCAAATATATAACACACAAATTTATTAATGCCTTCCTACGCTTCATTTACATTTTTCCAGCTCTAACAAAATCAGCACAAACTTTATGTTGTAACTGGCTGGGGCAAGCTCAGCTGCCAGAAGTCTATACCACCTGCATGTGAATCCTTGTACCATAGACAGATGGCTTGCAATATGTGGATTTGAGTCTGTATTTGGTTGAGGCCAAGACAATGCCAAGCTCCGCTACATCGGGAAATATCGATTTCTACGTCAATATTCTCCAGAACTAGCAGCAGGAGAAAGTGAGGACTGCAGACGCTGGAGATCAGAGTTGAAAAGTGTTGGTGCTGGAAAAGCACAGCAGGTCAGGCAGCACCTGAGAAGCAGGAGGAATCGACAGTTCGGGCATAAGCTCTTCATCTGGAATGGCAGCCTTGTGTGAAAATGTTCAATAAATGATCACCGTCATAATCAAACTACAAAAATAAACTTATGACCTATCAAATCATGTTTCACTCTGTGATCTGACTTGTCTGGTCTTACCATCCGTTGAGACCAAAACAAACATATAACACCGTCCCAAGATGTATCAATGCTGCATTGGCAGAATTAGCAGCAGCCTATGAAACAGAAAGCTGTGTAACTTAGAAGAAAAGGAAAGCAGTAATATTTGTTCTTCCTTCATAGAAACTGAGAAAGTGAAACAGGACAAACCTGACAAGGAGAAACAGAGAACAATATAAATAGATAAATATAAAATGGAGGTCTGAAAGGGTGCATTTGAAAACATGCAACCCAGTGCCTGAGGAGTTTACAACAGCTTTCTACTTTCTTAACCTTAACTCATCTTCCAAGTGAATAGGGAGAATTTATGTGATTTCATTTTTCTAAAAAAAAACATGAGTACAACTCCAGGGCCGAGCAACTTCACTTTTGAGACACCTTTCCTCTGAGAATACTGCACAAGTCTCACTGATGTCAGGTCAGAGTCTGTGCAGTGGAGTTTGAACTCACTACCTTCAGGTTCAGAGTTGAATGCGACAGTGCGAAGCAGTAGCACAATGTAGGAACTTTTCTGTAGCATCAATGGAAACATAAAGCAATGAAGTCCTGGTACATGTGTGACATTGATTAACTGTTGATGTGTGTACTGTCTCAAGAAACTGTCTAATATTACGCAGAGAGTTGTGATCTTTACGCAGAGAGTTGTGAGAACATGGACTGCATTGCCAGCAGCAGTTGTGGAAGCGAGATCATTGGGGATATTTAAGAGACTGCTGGACATGCATATGGTCACAGAAATTTGAGGGTTCGTATATTAGGTTTACCTTACATGAGGATCAATAGTTGGCACAACATTGTGGGCTGAAGGGCCTATTCTGTGCTGTACTGTTCTATGTTCTATTACACCAGTCAAAGATTTCTAAAGTGCTGTGAGACAGCAGTGCTAACCACTGAGCCACTGTGCTTCCCCTCTTTTAATTTCCAGATTTTTATGAGCTAAAATATCACCAGCTGCCATGGTAGTACTCAATATGTTCGCATTGGCTTCAAACACAGCGTCATTTACGGTGGCACAGTGGCTCAGTGGTTAGCACTGCTGCCTCACAGCACCAGAGACCCGGGTTCAATTCCAGCCTCAGGCGACTATCTGAGTAGAGTTTGCACATTCTCCCAGCATCTGTGTGGGTTTCCTCCAGGTGCTCCAGTTTCCTCCCACAGTCCAAAGATGTGCAGGTCAGGTGAATTGGCCAGGCTTGAGGGTCGGTGTGGACATGTTGGGCTGAAGGGCCTGTTTCCACACGTAGGGAATCTAATCTAATCATTGCTAGTGTGACACTGTGCAAGAAATAATAAAGGTGTTGTAGTCGCAGAGGGCTGCTTTCTTCTAAGAAAGAGGTGAATGGAGGTAGTTTAACATGAGGGTCATCACACCTCGGGCAAGGGGAGAGGTTGGAAAGGTGGGGCCTCCATGGTTGACTTAGCCAATGCAGGAATTGAACCTCTTGCTATCATTCTTCATTACAAACCAGCCTACTAGCCAAGTGAGCTAATCAACTCCTCAGTGTACACAGTAACGTGTGTGTGAATCACCAGTAGAAAACCACTAACCAAGCCATGGGGGCAGAAGATGAACTATGAGGATGAGTTAGCTAAGAATAAAAAACAAGATTGCAAGAGTTTTTTTTTAGATACGTAAAGGAGAGGCAAGAGTGGATATTAGACCGCTGGAAAATGAGGCTGTGTGAGAAGCAGTAATGGGGAACAAAAGAAATGGCAGAGGAACTGAAAGGTACTTTGCACCAGTTTTCACACTAGAAGACAGCAGAAGCATATCAGAACTTCAAGAGAGTCAGGGGACAGAGGTGAGTGTAGTTGTCATCACTAAGGAGGTGCTGGGGAGGCTGAAAGGTTGGAAGTGTAATACATCGGACAGTTTGGATTACATCCCAGAGTTTTGAAGGTGGTAGCTGAGGGGATCGTGGAAGCGTTGGTGGTGATCTTTCAGGATTCACTGGAGACAGGGAGAGTCCCAGAGGACTGGAAAATGGCTAATGTAACATGCCTGTTTAAGGTGGGAGGGAGGAGAAGGTGGGAAATTATAGGCCAGTTAGTCTAACATCAGTCATTGTAAGATCTTAGAATCCATTATTAAGGATGAGAGTGCGGAATACTTGGGAAGTCCAGGGTAAAATAGGGCAGGGTCAGCATGGCTTTATCAAGGGGAAGGTATGCCTGACAAGTTAGACAAAGGAGAGCCAATGGATGTGGTCTATTTGGATTAAGGAGTGTAGTGGAACAGAGGGCCTTTGGAATTCAGGTGCACCATTCTCTGAAAGTGTAGGCACAGGTAGACAGGGCAGTGAAGAAGGCTTTTGGCACACTGGCCTTCATCAGTCAGGGCATTGAGGATAGAAGTTGGGAAGTTATGTCGCAGTTATACTGGACGTTGATGAGGCAGCATTTGGAGTATTGTGTTCAGTTTTGGTCACCTTGTTATAGGAAGGAGGTTATTAAACTGGAAATAGTGCAGAAGAAATTAACAAGGACGTTGCCAGGACTCAATGGTCTGAGTTATAGGGAGAGGTTGGGCTAACTAGGGCATTTTTCTTTAGGGCATAGGAGTCCAAGAAGGGATCTTGTAGAAGTGTATAAAGTCATGAGAGGCATGGATAGGGTGAATGCACTCAGTCTTCTCCCCAGGGTTGGGGAATCAAGGACTAGAGAGCATCGGTTTAAGGTTAGAGGAGAAAGAATAAAAGGGAACCTGAGGGGCAACTTTTTTACATAGAGGGTGGTACGCATATGGAATGAGATTCCAGCAGATGTGGTTGAGGTGGGTACATTAACAACATTTAAATGGCATTTGGACAAATACATGGATAGAAAAGAATTAGAAGGATATGGGCCAAGTGCAGGGAAATGGGGTTAGCGTGGATGGACATTCTGGTCAGCACAGACCAGTTTGGGCCAAAGGGCCTCTCTCCGTGCTGTAGGACTCTATGACTCTCTGTGCTTCTATGACTTCCAGAAGACCTTTGAGAAGGTGTCACAAAGGAAATTGCTAAATAAGATGAGTCCATCCTGTAAGGGGCAGTGGCATGAATAGAGGATTGGCTGACTGGCAGAAGAAAGAGTGTGGGGATAAAGATCCTGGATGGCAACCGGAGATGAGTGAGTTCCACAGAGGTTGGTGTTGGCACCACAATTATTCATATTTTACATTAACGATCTGGACAAAGGAACTGAATGTATTGTTGCTAGGTTTGCAGATGACTCAAAGATAGGTGGAAGGGCAGATAATGTTGAGGAGGTGGAGAAGCTGCAAAAGGACATGGACGAGCCAGGAAAGTGGATAAACAAGTGGCAGATGTGATACAGTGTGGGAAAGGGTGAGGTAATGCACTTTGGTAGGAAGACTAGAGGTGTAGACTATTTTCTAAATGGGGAAAGGCTTCAGAAATCGGAAGCACATAGGGATTTGGGAGTCCTAGTTCAGGGTCTCTTAAGGTGAACATGAAGGTTCAGTTGCGGTTAGGAAGGCAAATGCAATGTTAGCATTCACTTCAAGAGGGCTAGTATACAAGAGCAGAGATGTACTGCTTAGGCTATATAAGGCTTTGGTCAGACCATATTTAGAATATTGTGAGCAGTGTTGAGCCTTGTATCTAGTGAAGAATGTGCTGGCATTGAGTGTTTCTGGAGGAGGTTTATATGAATGATCCCAAGAAAGAAGGGCTTGTCATATTCTCATCTGGTTGAAGAGTCTGGGTCTATGCTCAATGGAGTTTAGACGGATGAGGTAGGATCTGATTGAAACTTACAGAATACTGAGAGGTGTGGATGGAGTGGACATGGAGAAGATGCTTCTACTAGCAGGAGAGACCTGGACCTGAGGGCACAGCCTCAGAGTGAAGAGGTGACCCTTTAGAATGGAGTTGAGGAGGAATTTCATCAGTCAGAGGGTGGTTAATTTGTGGGACACATTGCCAAGAGGGTTGTGGAGTCTGAGCCACTGAGTGTATTTAAGACTGAGGTAGGTACGTTCTTGATTAGTAAGGGTTATGGAGAGTAGGCAGGAGAATGAGGTTGAGAAACATTTCAGCGATGGTTGAATGGCAGAACAAGCTCAGTGGGCTGAATAGCCTAACTGTGCTCCTATATCATATGGTCTTATGCCTTATTGAGCCTCTACTATCCATGTGGCATAGGTGCACTCACAATACTGCTGGGGAAAAGTGTGTGTTTGTGTGTTTGTGTGTGTATGTGTGTGTGTGCGTGTATATACGTGTGTGTGTATATGTGTGCGTGTGTGTATATGTGTGCGTGTGTGTGTGTATGCGTGTGTATGTGTATATGTGTGCTTGTGTGTGTATATATGTGTGTGTGTGTATATGTGTGCGTGTGTGTGGGTGTGTGTATGTGTGTGTCGGGGGGGAGTGGGGGGTATGCAGTGGGGGGGGTTGGTGTTGTAACATTCCCATATGGTTGCTAGTACTTTCCCTCTAGACAGTAGAGGTCTCAGGGTGCTGTGAAAAGAAGACAATTTGTCACAGAACATGTAAATATAAGTTGTTTTTCTCTGCAGTTTACTTTGGACTGAATATTTCCTTTATGTTTCACTGCCCATTTCAGAACAAAGCATTTAAGATGCAGTTTAAACTGACATTACACACCAGTTTAGTGTAGATGTTTTCAGCTTGCACTTAAATGACCTCACAATATAATTCAACACTGCAATTGGTTATTTTATTGGGCACTGAGTCAGCTGATTGATTTGTCTATGTTACCTGGAAGTCTAGAGATATCGCTTTATTGAGGAGCAATTAAAAAACATAGCTTTGTTTGGTCAAGACTAATTGCGAAGAGAATGAGAAGTCATGCAAACATGTGAAATTGGCCACCATGGTGAATGCTGACTCAATCATTTTCATCTCACATTGAAAGATAACCCATCTGATTATATTATCTAGAAATATCCTCTCATGTTCTTATTCAATGTTCTTTCTGGGACCTATAATTACCCAAGACTGTTTTTTTGGCATAGTAGCACTCATTCAGTAGTTCCACGAATTATAAAGAAGCAGCTTTGACCTGAGGGAGACTAGACTTGTGAGTTACCCTGTTCTGACAGACTTTAACCTGCCCTCAGCAATGCTCATTTAATCACCGGTGATATAATCATAACTGGGGATTTTGATGCTAGCAAACCCATAAATATACCTGGATATTTTGCCCTATAGCTCTATAATCTCCCACAAGCCTAGGAGATAGCTGTATTCATCTAAATCTATGTTCTCATGCAGCTCCATTTTCAATTTCTCCACTGAGCTATCTGGATCTAATGTGTTGATGTTGTATCTAAAAAAACTTGTCGTTTTCTCTTTCCTTACTTTAAGAAGAGGGCATTAGGCGTCTGCAAAGGGGCAAAGGTGAGCTAGGTGAGTTGGCAAAAATCTGGCCAATGCTACATGATGTCCACTTTGGTAAGAAAAGCCGAAAATATGCGTGGTGTTTAAACGAAGAGAGATTGCGGAACTCCGGTAATGGATCAGAAAACGTTTGTATGCAGGTACAGAAAATGATTAGGAAGTAAATGGAATGTTGTTACTTATTGTAAGGGGAATGGAATATAGAAGTAGGAATGTTTTACTGCAGTTATACACAATTTTGCTGTGGCCATACCTCGAATACTGTGTACTGTGTGCCGTCCATATCCAGGAAAGAATGCAAATTTGTTAGAAGCATTTCAGAGAACGTTCACTCAACTGATTCCTGGAGTGTGAGAACAAAACAAGAGTAGGCCGCTGGACTATCAAACCAGCTCCTCCACTCAGTAAGATCATGGCTGATCTAATTTTAACCTTAACTCTCGATTAGGTTAGGATATCTGATCAGCATTGGTGAGTTGGATCATAGGGTCTGCTTCCGTACTGTGCATCTCTATGACTCCATGACTTTGCATTCCTGCACGCCACCAATGATATTTCATCCCCTTGGTAATCAAGAATCTATCTACCTCTGCCTTAAAAATACTAAAGATTGAGAGGACCATCCTGTGATGAAAGGTTGGACAGACTGGGCCTGTATCCACTGGGGTTTAGAAGAATGGGAGGTGATATTACTGAAGATCCTGAGGGAGAATGACAGAGTGGATGTTACATCGTCACGTAGTCATTATTGATGGCTGCAAAAACCCAGCCAGCAACACCCACATCTCCTGAATGATTAACAAGAAAGAGTTTATTGCCTGTTTTCAGATGGCAGCCTGGGAAATTCAGATGTTGCCAGCTTCCAGTTGAGTGATGGGGCATTGTATCCTAAAATGCAAGTCCCCCAGATGCTCACTTCACGCCTAGATTTGGACTGCAGCACAGTCCAATTTCTGCTCCACAATTTCTACTGGTGCTGCGATCCAGGTGGAAGAACTTGGTCTTAAACTTCATTCAGTAAAACCACAAGCAGGAGTAGACCATTTGGCCCCTCGAGCCCGCTCCACCATTCAATAGGATCAAGGATGATCTGACACTCAGCGTGTCCACTGTCCTGCCCTTGCCCTATAACCCTTGATTCCCCGACTGAGCAAGAATCTATCTGTCTCAGCCTTAAATATACTCTGCCCTCACAGCTCTCTGTGGGAAGGAGCTCCAAAGATTCACAACTGTCTGAGAGAAGAAATTCCTCTTCATCTCAGTCTTAAATTGGCATCCCTTTATTCTGAGACTCTGCCCTCTGTTCCTAAACTCTCCTGTGAGGGGAATGTTTTAGTCAGATGACTTCTCATCCTTCGAAACTCCAGTGAGTAGAGTCCAAACCTGTTTAGCATTTACTCACAAGACAATCCCTCCATAATGGTGATCATCCCCATGAAGCCACTTTTAGAGTGATATCTTTCCTTAAATAAGGAATCAGAACTGTTCTCAGTACTCCAGGTATGGTCTCCCCAGCACCTTGTACAGTCGCAGTAAGACTTGCCTACTCTTATACTCCAACCCTATAGAACTAAGGGGAGGGACTGCCTAGTGGGATTATCGGTAGACTGTTACCAGCAACCCAGATAACATTCTGGGGACCCAGGTTCAAATCCCGCCATGGCAGATGGTAGATGGTAGAATTTGAAGTCAACGAAAAATAATTCTGGAATTAGGGGTTCTAGTGATGACCATGAACCCATTGTCAATTGTCAGAAAAACCCATCTGGGTCACTAATGTCCTTTAGGGATGGAAACTGCCATCCTTAACTGGTCTGGCCTACATGTGACTTCAGACACACAGCAATGTGGTTGACTCTTAACTGCCCTCTGGACAAAACTAGGGATGGACAATAAATGTTAGGCGAAAGTGAAGACTGCAGATACTGGAGAGTCGAGAGTGTGGTGCTGGAAAAGTACAGCAAGTCAGGCAGCATCCAAGGAGCAGGAGAATCGAGGCTTCAGACAGGAATGAGGCTGTGAGCCGAGGGGGTGGCGAGACAAATGGGAGGGAGGTGGGGCTGGAGGGAAGGAAGCTGAGAGTGAGTTAGGTAGGGTGGGGGTATTGGTGTTTCAGGACAGAGGAGATGACCTGGGGGGTGCAGTGAGAGAGAGACTCACTGAGATCCTTATAGTGAGAGGAGGAGAACTTCTTCAAGGCGGGCATCCTGGGAAGAGGCTTTGCAGTGAAGAAATGGAGGGAAATAAATGCTGCCCCAGCCAACGACGCCCACAGCCTGTGAGTGAATAAAAAACAATTCCATGAGCCTTTCCTATTACCTGCTGCCCCTGTGTACTAGCTTTCTGTGTTTCATGTACAAATCCACCCAAGTCCCCTTGTGTTGCAGCTTTCTGCAGTTTTTTCCATTTAATTAATACTCTATTTTTTGCTCTCCCTTCCAAAATGAACAACTTCACATTTCCCACATTATACTAATTTGTAAAACTTTTGTCCACTTATCTAGCCTCCCAATATCTCTCTGCAAACTGTTTGTATCCCTGCTAGATCATTTTGTGTGAATTCAGGAATCACATTTTGAACAATGGGATGCTGGAAATCTAACACAATCTTCCCCGAAAACACCAGTCAGTTGGAACCTTCAAAACTGATTGATTTTTATTGAGCAGATTATCAAGGAATATGGAGAGAAGCAGGTGGGTAGAGTCAAGGAACAGGAATAATGACTGACTGAGTACGGGGGTTTGAATGGCCTATTTCTTGGATAAAAATGGTCACTTGTTGGTACTGGATTTAAATATTGCTGAAAACAGAGACATGCTGTGGAAGCAAGTCATCAGGACAGATGCAAGAATGTCAAATTTCAAAACACACAGCAACCTAGCTGCATGAGATGAAGGTACAGGTGAACAATGTCTCCCAATTTATTGTCATTCTAGTAACTTCCTAAAGAATCCTCTTCTCAAATTTGCATCACACATCTATTTTTCCAGAAAGCACACTGCATATTTCTGGAGACCCCTTCCCAATCCCGAGACCATAAAGAGCATCTGTTGGGATTTTTTCTGTCCTCTTCCTAATGACAAACATCAGACTATAGTTTGCTGGCTCCAATTTGATTTCTTTCCTTAGAAATATGGAAGCGAACGTTAGTCTTGAGGGATTTATCACTGATTCAGTTAAAATATTGATGATCTGGGCAAGGAATTTCCAAAGCAACCGGCTAAACTTTACATATTCTCTACTAGATATCAGCCAGTCTAGAAGCCATGTCAATTGTGAGCGTTCTCATTAATCCAAAATGGTCATACTATTTATTTTACTATGACTAATCTTATTCAAACAGGACGCTCCTCAATTAGCATGTGTACGGTACTATGCAAATAGTCACTGCATAATTCTGCCATTATTTGGCTTTTTACTGTGCCTCAGTACATGTGACAATAAATTCAATTTAATTCATTTCAATCTGTCCTACATTAACATTCAATTCCATTTATCATCTTGAATGGAAGACTTCTGGGAAGTGCCAAATATCCAAGGGATCTTGGTGTGCATATACACTGGTCTCTTAAGGTATCAGGAAAAGTGAACAAAGTTGTTAAGAAGACACATGAAATACTTGCCTTTATTAGTTGAGGCACGAGTTTAAGAGTTTATGCTGCTACTATAAATTGTTGGTTAGGCCACAGCTAAAGGATTGTGTGAGTTCTGGAATCCACATTTTCGGAGGGGTGTGATTGCACTGGGAAGGGTGCAGAGGAAATTTACCAGGACATTGGAGAATTTCAGTTATGAAGAGAGATTGGACTGACTGAGGTTGTTTATCTTGGAGCAGAGGAGGGACATGGTTGAGTGTCCAAAATTATGAAGAGCACAGTAGATAAGGCAGAAACTATTCCCCCTGTCAGAGAGATCAATGATCTGAGATTTCAATTTGAAGTTAGGGATGGAAGGCTCCAAAGAGATGCAGGGAAAAACTTTCTGACCCAGAGGGTGGTGGATTTCTGGACCTCACGGCCTCGTAAGGGTGGGGAGAGGCAGAATCCCACATCACATTGAGGAAATGTTTAGATGTGCACTTATGGTGCCAAGACACACAAGGCTATAGGCTAAGTGCCAGGAGAAAGTGAGGACTGCAGATGCAGGAGATCAGAGTCGAGAGTGTGGTGCTGGAAAAGCACAGCAGGTCAGGCAGTATCCGAGGAGCAGTAGAATCGACTTTTCGGGCATAAGCCCTTCATCAGGATGCTGCCTGACCTGCTGTGGTTTTCTAGCACCACAATCTCTACTACAGGCTAACTCCTGAAAAATGGGGTTCCAATAGTTAGGTGGTGGTTTTTGACCAGCACAGACTCAATGGGCCAAACGGCCTACTTAAAAATCATAGAATCCCTACAGTGTGGAAGCAGGCCATTCAGCCCATACCAACACTCCAAAGAGCATCCCACCCAATCCCTGCATTTCCCATGGCTAATCCACCTCACCTGGACAATGTTGTGAAGAATCTCAGGGAGTCCCTCTCCCACTGCAACTCCCAGGTCATTTCCTCTGCCCTGAAGCTCTTCAACCATGTCGTGAAACAAACTCCCAGCACTGTCCCCATGACTTGTCCGGACTTGTCCTACCTGCCTATCTCCTTTTCCACCTATCCACTCCACCCTCTCCTCCCTGACCTATCACCTTCATCCCCTCCCCCACTCACCCATTGTACTCTATGCTACTTTCTCCCCACCCCCACCCTCCTCTAGCTTATCTCTCCACGCTCCAGGCTCACTGCCTTTATTCCTGATGAAGGGCTTTTGCCCGAAACGTCGATTTCGAAGCTCCTTGGATGCTGCCTGAACTGCTGTGCTCTTCCAGCACCACTAATCCAGAATCCACCTAACCTGCACATCTTTGGACTGTGGGAGGAAACACACAGAGAACGTGCAAACTCCACACAGACAGTCACCTGAAGCTGAGAATTGAACCCAGGCCCCTTATGCTGTGAGGCAGCAGTGCTAACCACTGAGCCACCCATGCCACACCTGTGCTGTACTTGTGAGCTGTAGATCACAATGACTCTAAGAATGAATGAATTAATGGTGAATGAATGAATGAATACAGGAAATGCTGGAAACTCAAGAGAAATGGCAGTGGAGAGCTAGCTTAGATGGAAAAGGGAGCTTTAATTGTGGCTGATGAGTCATAGGCTGTTATCTGAGATTCCGATCCCAATCGAGGCTTTGAACACAATAAAGGACTGACACTCTAATGCAGTGCTGAGGGGTGCTGCACTGTTGGAGGTGTTGTCTTTTAGATGAGACATGAAACCAGTGACTAGTCTGATGAATGTAAGAAATCCCATGGTATTATCCTGAAGAAAAGCTGGAAGGTTTTATCTCCAGTATCCTGACCAATGTTTGTCCCTGAATCATAATCACCAGAATGTGGTCAGTGTCTCCTTGTGGAATGCAAATTGGCTGCTGTTTATTGCATTGACTCAAATAAAAATATTTCATTGGCTGTAAAATGGTTTGAGAACATCCGATAATCAGGAAGGTGCTACATAAATTCATAAATGTCTTCCTTTCATTTTAAGGTGCAACCCATTAACAGAATTAGGTACTGTAAGGAGCAAATGTTGCTTTCTATCTGCTTCACTTTGTACTTGTTAATTTAGAGAGATAACTATTACAAAGAAACAGCTTATGGCTTTAAGTTCCTTGAGCAATTTATTTTATCTTGAAAGGTGTGGTGTGATCTGACATGCACTTCCATCATTTTTCTACTTTGTGACCTCTTGTGATAAAAATAATCAATGAATGTAGTTGCCACTGATTGTAGTTAATGTGTTACTTCCTCATGCCATCTCAGTGATTGCCAGTGTTATTGACAGCAGAAACTGGGCATATCTGTGGCATTAATACTATAAGACGACAATAGTGCAAGAAACTATTCCCGTCCTGACTCCAATTCAGAAACCTAATTTTTTTTTCCCTTACCATGTTTCTGATGAAGTGCCTGAATTATCATTCGCCAAACATGGTTCTGCCATTGAGTATTGTTTCCCAAGGTCACCCTTTTAAAGTTAATCCAGCTGTCATTTGTCTCTTTTCCAGATTTAATGTTTATAAAAAGTTGCCAATTGCCATCTAGTGGCAGGAGCTGAAAGTGCAATCTATCAGCTACAGTTTTCCTCTTGCCACACATTCTCTGCCACTGTACCCAAGGAAGTTGCTTAAACCTTAACAGTCCCAGCAGAAGTTTACATTCTGGAGTTACAGACATGAGTAAAGTTAACTGTATTAAGTCAGAATAGTGAGGGAATTGATTGAGGCCCAAATCTCTCGAGTTATTTCCAGTGAACCTTTCTATTTGCTTTGATATGTCCTTAGCAATAGAAAGGGAAGTGATAGTCTAGTGTATTATCGCTGAACCTTTAATTCAGAAAATCAGGTAATATTCTGGGGACCTGGGTTGGAATCCCACCACTGCAGCTGATGGCATTTGAATTCAATTTTCAAAAAATCAGGAATTAAGAGTCTAACGATTACCATGAATCCATTGTCAGAAAAACCCATTTGGTTCACTAATGTCCTTTAGTCCTTATCTAGTCTGGCCTACATGTGACTCCAGACCCACAGCAATGTGGTTGACTTTTAACTGCCCTCTGGACAATTAAGGATGGGCAATAAATGCTGGCCTAACCAAATACACTGTCATCCCGTCAACGAATGAAAGTATCAAAAACTAATCGGAATGGGAACTAACTGGATTTGTAATCTCCTTAAAATCGCAGTTGCCATTCTATGCCAAGGTGGGCAACAAATTGAATCGGGAGTAACTCTCACTCCTAGGGCACTCTGCCATCAAGAGGATGTTGTCAATCACAGACTCCCATTAGATCGGTGCATCATTATATTTGGCACAGTCCTCTCTCCCCCCGGGGATCCCCCATCAATACTCTCTCTCCCCCGGGATCCCCCATCAATACTCTCTCTCTCCCCGGGATCCCCCGTCAATACTCTCTCTCTCTCCCCGGGATCCCCCGTCAATACTCCAGCTGTAGGACAGCTGACCAGGAGACTCTCCAAACCTTAGTCCCCACTATCAGCAATAAGAAGAGGATTTTTCAAGCTGACAATGTTAGGACCAGAACCTAATGTAGCCAACAATCCTGGAGTGGCACTTGAAAGCAATAGATCACATTACTGTTTTTTACGCATTTTAAACATCATCTGAAGTGGACATTTTCATGGAAAGCATTTTGAAGATGCAGAATGGTCAGTGATTCTGAGTCAGCAATAACGTATGCCACATGAACTGCCTGAGAGCCAAATAGGGGCATGTGTTTGGGTGCGAGCTAACAAAGAGGAAAGTGAGGACTGCAGATGCCGGAGATCAGAGCTGAAAATGTGTTGCTGGAAAAGCGCAGCAGGCCAGGCAGCATCCAAGGAGCAGGAGAATCGACGTTTCGGGCATTCCTGAAGAAGGGCTCATGCCCGAAACGTCGATTCCCCTGCTCCTTGGATGCTGCCTGACCTGCTGCGCTTTTCCAGCAACACATTTTCAACTGCGAGCTAACAAAGAATAAGTAACTCCAAGAAAAATTCAAAACAACAGCCAAGGCAGCAGTGGGTGAAGTAAGAATGAGAAGCTGTGGTTTGGAATAAGCCCAACAGAAATAATAATGTTAAAACTTCATTAATAAATTTTATTTCATTAGAACATGAATTGTGCATAACACAACTCTGCACAGCAGAAAATAATCTGAGTGGTGACCAGTTGGATCCCACATAGTGTAAACATCTACTTCATTTGTAAACAGTCATCAAATAGTTCAAGTTTTGTCCAAAGTTAGAAACAATGCTACAAAAGGATATCCCCAGAACATGTCTTGAGTGTAAAAGTAATCCAGGGCTTTCACTGCCCTGAACGGGCTGAGCAGGGTGGTTAATGCTGCCATTTGGTTTTATACTTGAAAGGGGAATGTTTGAAGATAGTCCTGCAAGACGTGATTCAAGGGAAGCTGCTCAATGTTATCCTTCCCAAATGACTCAATAATCCTTTTTCTGCAGAGCTCCTGCAAGGGCTGCGGCCTGACCTTTCGGAGGGGTTTGGAGAGAAATCTCTTCGGGGAGACAGTGAAGTGCTCCAGCAGCTGCATGACACAGGTAAAAGACTCCTTGCTGCCATCCAGGGAAAAGAGACCACCCTTGAACTGGATGCGGAAACTGATGGGCTCCTTGGCAGTTTTGACACTGAGTGAGAAAAAGTAATTGCGCTGACTGCTGTCCCTGATCAGAAAAGTCCCCACAGGCTCAGACTTGAGCTTGCTGTGAGCTGCCTCCACTGTCATCGGACCCCAGTAGAAACCAGAATTCTCCAGGTACCTACAAGTCCTCTTGATGATTTCATAGTCCGACTGAGTTCTGAATGTCCTGAAGTGGGTTTCCACCCGCTTGTTTCCGGGGCTGGCCCTTGCTGCCTGCTGGTGTCCATGCTCAGGCATCTGAAGTTCAGCCTCAACAGCATCTTGTTCCCCAACCTCCAGTACCTGAGGCTCCAGTCGATCTCTGGCCTTTGCAGCTCTGGCAGTCAGGTTGCTGTCTGCCACCATCCTATAACCATAAAGGTCCTGGGTGGTCTCCCATAGCTCGAGACTTCAGTGCAATACAGAAAAGTCACCAACCCTGTGGGGAAGAGGAAAACCAATGAGTTCCTGAAACAAGGGCGGCTATGAAACTAAAGGCTGCCAGTAAAGCGGACAGTTCTCGTATCCGTAGCGGGGACACTAATTTCAAAATGCCTATTTGTTTTGATATCAGTCTTTCTTACAAAGATTCCCCCCCTGCCTCCCCCGGCTGGATGGGGCCAGGTTCGAATTACATCATAACGCAAGTCTCAGCAAACAGGAGACTGCCCACAGATGTTTCTTTGAAAAGAACTCAGAATCAAAGACAGGAATGGCTGGGAAAGCTCAGCCAGTCCAGCAACATCGGTGGAGAGGAATCAGTTCTGAGGAAGGGTCACTGGACCTGAAACGTTAACCCTGATTTCTCTCCACAGGTGTGCTGCCAGACCTGCTGAGCTCTTCCAGCCAGGTCTGATTTACAGCATCTGCTGTTTTCAATTTTCTTTAAGAAAAAACAACTATTCTGTCCCTCAAACATCTGTTCTTTAGCTATATCTCTAAACCACCATCAGCTTTCCCTTTGGTTTTCGCTCTGAGTACCCTCAACATCTGTTCAATTTATGCCTCCTCCCCTTTCCAAAGTCACAACTTATTTTCAACTCTTCCCCCCCCCCCCCCCACTCTAAAACAGAATCACACCGGACTCCAGACATTAACTCTGTTTCCCTGTCCACAGATGCTGCCATATCTGTGGAGTCTCGCTAACACTTGGTGTTTTCGATCATGTCTCGACTCTGCAGCATCTGCAGTAATTTGCTCTTATTAAAAGTTACCGCTGCCAGGTTGACTTTGAACTGGTGCCACCCCTTGAGAGACACTGCGCCAAGGCAGCTAACAGGACCCCAGTGCAGGCTAACATGAGGGGCATAGCACCAGCTCCCTGCTCCCCCAGCCTTCAGGAGGGTCAGTGTTTGAGGAGGTGTTATTGTGTAGACTGACTAACTACCTCCTGGTGTAGACAACAGGAGTTACTGCTGCTTCTAGTAACTGTGCTACTACTAACAGAAAACACTCGCTCTCGCCAACATATCAGGAACAGGACCGCTGAGCACAAGTTCTCAATTTGCACTGCCTTCGTATTAATATTTTACCAACTGCTTGAGAAATGCGCTGGGAGATACAGACAGTCGCTGCTGGTGTGTTATTAAGTTATTGCAGTGAAATAGCACCTATTCCTTTGTCTAAGTTTGCACCAATTTTCACTGATGTGGCTAAAGTGTGTTAAATGGAATCGACAACCAACCTAAAGTATTCAGAATTTGTAATATCCTTCATCTCAAAACCCTGTGCCCAACAGTTAGACTCCCTCCAAATTAAAATCTACTCAGAATTTATAATGTCCTTTATCTCAAAACCCTGTGCCCAAAAGTTAGACTCCCCCCCAGTTATAAGTAGCAGATCTTACCTTCTGCATCGAACTAAGAAGCTGAAGAGAGGACAAAACGAGAGAGAAATCAGTTGGTAGAGAGCCCAAGCGAAGGGGACTTTGTTGAGAGAGTGAGGCTGTTTTGTGAGTGAGCAAACTCCGTGTTGGAGGAGCCGGAGTTCCTGAGCGAGCTCTCTGTCCCCACACTGTCCTGACAAGCTCATCGCCTCTTGTTACATTCTGTTCTGGAGCCGGAGCTGCTCCGGTCAGCTCTTTTTAAAAGATTACCTTCCGCCTCTTCAATTCGAGGAAATCACCTGCTCCAAAACCGACCAGTGGCGTCTCGCTCGACCTGACTTTCACTTTCACTTCCCGGCGGTTCTGAGAAATGTGTTTACGTTAAAGGGGGAGGGGAGGGAAACATTGGGTTCTGATTTCTCTGGAAGTCTTACTCAGTGCTTGAAAAAAGGTCGAGTTATGATTTGGCTGTTTAAGGGCTGGTTTCTCGCAATGCCAGAGGTATAGACAGAGAGATGAAGAGAAACACACACAGAGAGAGAGACACGGGGAGTGAAAGACAGAGAGATGAATAGTAGGAGCGAGAGAGAAGGATAGAGAGAAACACAGTGGGAGGGAGAGAGAGAGAGAGACAGAGGGGGAGAGACAGACAGAGATAAAGTATGGGAGGGAGAGAGACATGATGTAGAGACAGGTCGGAAAGGAGAGAAAAAGAGAGAAAGAGCGAAATAAAGATATAAAGAGATAACAGACAGAAAATACGAGAGGAAGAAAAGGCAGAGAGAGATGCAGAGGGAAAGGGAGATGGAGAGAGGCACAGACAGAAAGAGACAGACAAGAGATAGACAGAGAGAAAGAGACACAGAGAGATAGACACAGAGAGAGAGACAGAGAGAGACACACAGAGAGAGACAGAGAGATAGACACACAGAGACAGAGAGATAGACACAGAAAGATAACCACAGAGAAATAGACAGAGAGAGAGACACAGAGAGAGACAGAGAGATAGACACACAGAGAGATAGACACAGAGAGATAGACACACACACAGAGACAGAGAGATAGACACAGAGAGAGAAACAGAGAGAGACACAGAGATGACCACAGAGAGATAGACACAGAGATAGAGAGAGAGAAACAGAAACAGACACAGACAGAAACAGAAAGAAATAGAGACAAAGACAGGGACACAAAAAGAGAGGCGCAGATAGAAAGAGAGAAACAAATAGAGACAGAGGAAGAGAGTGAGAAATGTGGCGATGCAAATTCCAGTCTGAAGACGGGAGAGAATCCCAAGAATTGGCAGTGATTCAGTCAGAATCAGTGATTCTGTCAACCTCCCCCGAGAACAGCCAGACTTCTGATCAATGTTCAGAAAAAGGTCGAGCGAGATTTCCTCGCTGATAACAGTCAGCGCTTTACCCGAATTTGGCAGCATTCGGCGTGGGGGAGGGGAGCTGGTCCCCGGTAAAGCGGGTTTTCGATGCTCTGGGCTCCCGTACGAACAGTTCCCTTTTACAGCACAGTTCGGGAAGTGGGTTTCAGGACGGGACCTTGTGCTTTTTATTGTAAATTGTCATTTGGATTGCCGGGAATCCCAAGCTCTGAGGTTTAGATGTAGGCATCTTCAAATTAAAATGATTATTTTATGGATTTGTCCCACTACAATTATTCTTTAGTGTAAAAAAACTAACCATTAAGATGATCGTTTATCATTTGGAAATCATTATGTAAAATAGAGCAAATTCAATGAAACTCTGCTGTTTCTTTTCGTTCATAGAATATAGCTGTGTCAGTGTGTGTATCAGTGTGTGTCAGTGTGTCTGCATGTGTCAGTGTGTCTGTGTGTCAGTGTGTTTGTATTAGTGTGTCTGTGTGTCAGTGTTTGTATTAGTGTTCCTGCATGTGTCAGTGTGTCTGTGTGTGTCAGTGTGTTTGTATTAGTGTGTCTGTGTGTAAGTGTTTGTATTAGTGTGCCTGCATGTGTCAGTGTGTGTGTCAGTGTTTGTATTAGTGTTCCTGCATGTGTCAGTGTGTCTGTGTGTGTCAGTGTGTTTGTATTAGTGTGTCTGTGTGTAAGTGTTTGTATTAGTGTGCCTGCATGTGTCAGTGTGTGTGTCAGTGTTTGTATTAGTGTTCCTGCATGTGTCAGTGTGTCTGTGTGTGTCAGTGTGTTTGTATTAGTGTGTCTGTGTGTAAGTGTTTGTATTAGTGTTCCTGCATGTGTCAGTGTGTCTGTGTGTGTCAGTGTGTTTGTATTAGTGTGTCTGTGTGTAAGTGTTTGTATTAGTGTGCCTGCATGTGTCAGTGTGTCTGTGTGTAAGTGTTTGTATTAGTGTGCCTGCATGTGTCAGTGTTTCTGTGTGTGTCAGTGTTTGTATTAGTGTGTCTGCATGTGTCAGTGCGTGTATGTCAGTGTTTGTATTAGTGTGCCTGCATGTGTCAGTGTGCCTGCATGTGTCAGTGTGTCTGTGTGTGTCAGTGTTTGTATTAGTGTGCCTGCATGTGTCAGTGTGTCTGTGTGTGTCAGTGTTTGTATTAGTGTTCCTGCATGTGTCAGTGTGTCTGTGTGTGTCAGTGTGTTTGTATTAGTGTGTCTGTGTGTAAGTGTTTGTATTAGTGTGCCTGCATGTGTCAGTGTGTGTGTGTCAGTGTTTGTATTAGTGTGCCTGCATGTGTCAGTGTGTGTGTGTCAGTGTTTGTATTAGTGTGCCTGCATGTGTCAGTGTGTGTGTGTCAGTGTTTGTATTAGTGTGCCTGCATGTGTCAGTGTGTCTGTGTGTGTCAGTGTTTGTATTAGTGTGCCTGCATGTGTCAGTGTGTGTGTGTCAGTGTTTGTATTAGTGTGCCTGCATGTGTCAGTGTGTCTGTGTATGTCAGTGTTTGTATTAGTGTGCCTGCATGTGTCAGTGTGTGTGTGTCAGTGTTTGTATTAGTGTGCCTGCATGTGTCAGTGTGTCTGTGTGTGTCAGTGTGTTTGTATTAGTGTGTCTGTGTGTAAGTGTTTGTATTAGTGTGCCTGCCTGTGTCAGTGTGTCTGTGTGTGTCAGTGTTTGTATTAGTGTGTCTGTGTGTAAGTGTTTGTATTAGTGTGCCTGCATGTGTCAGTGTTTCTGTGTGTGTCAGTGTTTGTATTAGTGTGCCTGCATGTGTCAGTGTTTCTGTGTGTGTCAGTGTTTGTATTAGTGTGCCTGCATGTGTCAGTGTGCCTGCATGTGTCAGTGTGTCTGTGTGTGTCAGTGTTTGTATTAGTGTGCCTGCATGTGTCAGTGTTTCTGTGTGTGTCAGTGTTTGTATTAGTGTTCCTGCATGTGTCAGTGTGTGTATGTCAGTGTTTGTATTAGTGTGCCTGCATGTGTCAGTGTGTCTGTGTGTGTCAGTGTTTGTATTAGTGTTCCTGCATGTGTCAGTGTGTGTATGTCAGTGTTTGTATTAGTGTGTCTGCATGTGTCAGTGTGTCTGTGTGTGTCAGTGTTTGTATTAGTGTTCCTGCATGTGTCAGTGTGTGTATGTCAGTGTTTGTATTAGTGTGCCTGCATGTGTCAGTGTGTGTGTGTCAGTGTTTGTATTAGTGTGCCTGCATGTGTCAGTGTGTGTGTGTCAGTGTTTGTATTAGTGTGCCTGCATGTGTCAGTGTGTCTGTGTGTGTCAGTGTGTTTGTATTAGTGTGTCTGTGTGTAAGTGTTTGTATTAGTGTGCCTGCATGTGTCAGTGTGTGTATGTCAGTGTTTGTATTAGTGTGCCTGCATGTGTCAGTGTGTGTGTGTCAGTGTTTGTATTAGTGTGCCTGCATGTGTCAGTGTGTGTGTGTCAGTGTTTGTATTAGTGTGCCTGCATGTGTCAGTGTGTCTGTGTGTGTCAGTGTTTGTATTAGTGTGCCTGCATGTGTCAGTGTGTGTGTGTCAGTGTTTGTATTAGTGTGCCTGCATGTGTCAGTGTGTGTGTGTCAGTGTTTGTATTAGTGTGCCTGCATGTGTCAGTGTGTCTGTGTGTGTCAGTGTGTTTGTATTAGTGTGTCTGTGTGTAAGTGTTTGTATTAGTGTGCCTGCCTGTGTCAGTGTGTCTGTGTGTGTCAGTGTTTGTATTAGTGTGTCTGTGTGTAAGTGTTTGTATTAGTGTGCCTGCATGTGTCAGTGTTTCTGTGTGTGTCAGTGTTTGTATTAGTGTGCCTGCATGTGTCAGTGTTTCTGTGTGTGTCAGTGTTTGTATTAGTGTGCCTGCATGTGTCAGTGTGTCTGTGTGTGTCAGTGTTTGTATTAGTGTGCCTGCATGTGTCAGTGTTTCTGTGTGTGTCAGTGTTTGTATTAGTGTTCCTGCATGTGTCAGTGTGTCTGTGTGTGTCAGTGTTTGTATTAGTGTTCCTGCATGTGTCAGTGTGTGTATGTCAGTGTTTGTATTAGTGCGCCTGCATGTGTCAGTGTGTGTATGTCAGTGTTTGTATTAGTGTGCCTGCATGTGTCAGTGTGTCTGTGTGTGTCAGTGTTTGTATTAGTGTGCCTGCATGTGTCAGTGTGTGTATGTCAGTGTTTGTATTAGTGTTCCTGCATGTGTCAGTGTGTGTATGTCAGTGTTTGTATTAGTGTGCCTGCCTGTGTCAGTGTGTCTGTGTGTGTCAGTGTTTTTATTAGTGTTCCTGCATGTGTCAGTGTGTGTATGTCAGTGTTTGTATTAGTGTTCCTGCATGTGTCAGTGTGTGTATGTCAGTGTTTGTATTAGTGTTCCTGCATGTGTCAGTGTGTGTATGTCAGTGTTTGTATTAGTGTGCCTGCATGTATCAGTGTGTCTGTGTGTGTCAGTGTGTTTGTATTAGTATGTCTGTGTGTAAGTGTTTGTATTAGTGTGCCTGCATGTGTCAGTGTGTCTGTGTGTCAGTGTTTGTATTAGTGTTCCTGCATGTGTCAGTGTGTGTATGTCAGTGTTTGTATTAGTGTGCCTGCATGTGTCAGTGTGTCTGTGTGTGTCAGTGTGTTTGTATTAGTGTGTCTGTGTGTCAGTGTTTGTATTAGTGTGCCTGCATGTGTCAGTGTGTGTGTGTCAGTGTTTGTATTAGTGTGCCTGCATGTGTCAGTGTGTGTGTGTCAGTGTTTGTATTAGTGTGCCTGCCTGTGTCAGTGTGTCTGTGTGTGTCAGTGTTTGTATTAGTGTGCCTGCATGTGTCAGTGTGTCTGTGTGTGTCAGTGTTTGTATTAGTGTGCCTGCATGTGTCAGTGTGTGTGTGTCAGTGTTTGTATTAGTGTGCCTGCATGTGTCAGTGTGTCTGTGTGTGTCAGTGTTTGTATTAGTGTGCCTGCATGTGTCAGTGTGTCTGTGTGTAACAGTGTGTTTGTATTAGTGTGTCTGTGTGTAAGTGTTTGTATTAGTGTGCCTGCCTGTGTCAGTGTGTCTGTGTGTGTCAGTGTTTGTATTAGTGTGTCTGTGTGTAAGTGTTTGTATTAGTATGCCTGCATGTGTCAGTGTTTCTGTGTGTGTCAGTGTTTGTATTAGTGTGCCTGCATGTGTCAGTGTTTCTGTGTGTGTCAGTGTTTGTATTAGTGTGCCTGCATGTGTCAGTGTGTCTGTGTGTGTCAGTGTTTGTATTAGTGTGCCTGCATGTGTCAGTGTTTCTGTGTGTGTCAGTGTTTGTATTAGTGTGTCTGCATGTGTCAGTGTGTCTGTGTGTGTCAGTGTTTGTATTAGTGTTCCTGCATGTGTCAGTGTGTCTGTGTGTGTCAGTGTTTGTATTAGTGTTCCTGCATGTGTCAGTGTGTGTATGTCAGTGTTTGTATTAGTGCGCCTGCATGTGTCAGTTTGTGTATGTCAGTGTTTGTATTAGTGTGCCTGCATGTGTCAGTGTGTGTATGTCAGTGTTTGTATTAGTGTGCCTGCATGTGTCAGTGTGTCTGTGTGTGTCAGTGTGTTTGTATTAGTATGTCTGTGTGTAAGTGTTTGTATTAGTGTGCCTGCATGTGTCAGTGTGTCTGTGTGTGTCAGTGTTTGTATTAGTGTGCCTGCATGTGTCAGTGTGTGTATGTCAGTGTTTGTATTAGTGTTCCTGCATGTGTCAGTGTGTGTATGTCAGTGTTTGTATTAGTGTGCCTGCCTGTGTCAGTGTGTCTGTGTGTGTCAGTGTTTGTATTAGTGTGCCTGCATGTGTCAGTGTGTGTGTCAGTGTTTGTATTAGTGTGCCTGCATGTGTCAGTGTGTCTGTGTGTGTCAGTGTTTGTATTAGTGTTCCTGCATGTGTCAGTGTGTGTATGTCAGTGTTTGTATTAGTGCGCCTGCATGTGTCAGTGTGTGTATGTCAGTGTTTGTATTAGTGTGCCTGCATGTGTCAGTGTGTGTATGTCAGTGTTTGTATTAGTGTGCCTGCATGTGTCAGTGTGTCTGTGTGTGTCAGTGTGTTTGTATTAGTATGTCTGTGTGTAAGTGTTTGTATTAGTGTGCCTGCATGTGTCAGTGTGTCTGTGTGTGTCAGTGTTTGTATTAGTGTGCCTGCATGTGTCAGTGTGTGTATGTCAGTGTTTGTATTAGTGTTCCTGCATGTGTCAGTGTGTGTATGTCAGTGTTTGTATTAGTGTGCCTGCCTGTGTCAGTGTGTGTATGTCAGTGTTTGTATTAGTGTGCCTGCATGTATCAGTGTGTCTGTGTGTGTCAGTGTGTTTGTATTAGTATGTCTGTGTGTAAGTGTTTGTATTAGTGTGCCTGCATGTGTCAGTGTGTCTGTGTGTGTCAGTGTTTGTATTAGTGTGCCTGCATGTGTCAGTGTGTGTGTGTGTAAGTGTTTGTTTTAGTGTTCCTGCATGTGTCAGTGTGTCTGTGTGTGTCAGTGTTTGTATTAGTGTGCCTGCATGTGTCAGTGTGTGTGTGTGTAAGTGTTTGTATTAGTGTTCCTGCATGTGTCAGTGTGTGTGTGTCAGTGTTTGTATTAGTGTTCCTGCATGTGTCAGTGTGGGTATGTCAGTGTTTGTATTAGTGTGCCTGCATGTGTCAGTGTGTGTGTCAGTGTGTTTGTATTAGTGTGCCTGCATGTGTCAGTGTGTGTGTGTCAGTGTTTGTATTAGTGTGCCTGCATGTGTCAGTGTGTGTATGTCAGTGTTTGTATTAGTGTGCCTGCATGTGTCAGTGTGTCTGTGTGTGTCAGTGTGTTTGTATTAGTGTGTCTGTGTGTCAGTGTTTGTATTAGTGTTCCTGCATGTGTCAGTGTGTCTGTGTGTGTCAGTGTGTTTGTATTAGTGTGTCTGTGTGTCAGTGTTTGTATTAGTGTGCCTGCATGTGTCAGTGTGTGTGTGTCAGTGTTTGTATTAGTGTTCCTGCATGTGTCAGTGTGTGTGTGTCAGTGTTTGTATTAGTGTGCCTGCATGTGTCAGTGTGTGTGTGTCAGTGTTTGTATTAGTGTGCCTGCATGTGTCAGTGTGTGTGTGTCAGTGTTTGTATTAGTGTGCCTGCATGTGTCAGTGTGTGTGTGTCAGTGTTTGTATTAGTGTGCCTGCATGTGTCAGTGTGTGTGTGTCAGTGTTTGTATTAGTGTTCCTGCATGTGTCAGTGTGTCTGTGTGTGTCAGTGTGTTTGTATTAGTGTGCCTGCATGTGTCAGTGTGTCTGTGTGTAAGTGTTTGTATTAGTGTGCCTGCATGTGTCAGTGTGTCTGTGTGTGTCAGTGTGTTTGTATTAGTGTGTCTGTGTGTAAGTGTTTGTATTAGTGTGCCTGCATGTGTCAGTGTGTGTGTGTCAGTGTTTGTATTAGTGTTCCTGCATGTGTCAGTGTGTCTGTGTGTGTCAGTGTGTTTGTATTAGTATGTCTGTGTGTAAGTGTTTGTATTAGTGTGCCTGCCTGTGTCAGTGTTTCTGTGTGTGTCAGTGTTTGTATTAGTGTGCCTGCATGTGTCAGTGTGTGTATGTCAGTGTTTGTATTAGTGTGCCTGCCTGTGTCAGTGTGTGTGTCAGTGTTTGTATTAGTGTGCCTGCATGTGTCAGTGTGTCTGTGTGTGTCAGTGTTTGTATTAGTGTGTCTGCATGTGTCAGTGTGTGTGTGTCAGTGTTTGTATTAGTGTGCCTGCCTGTGTCAGTGTGTCTGTGTGTGTCAGTGTTTTTATTAGTGTGCCTGCATGTGTCAGTGTGTCTGTGTGTGTCAGTGTTTGTATTAGTGTGCCTGCCTGTGTCAGTGTGTGTGTGTCAGTGTGTTTGTATTAGTGTGTCTGCATGTGTCAGTGTGTGTATCAATGTGTCTGCATGTGTCAATGTGTGCCAGTGTGTTTGTAACAGTCTGCATGTGTCAGTGTGTGTGTGTATCCGTGTGTCTGTATGTGTCAATGTGTGTCAGTGTGTTTGTAACAGTCTGTCTGCATGTGTCAGTGTATATGTCAGTGTATGTCAGTGTGTGTCAGTGTGTGTTTGTATCAATGAATCTGAATGTATCAGTGCATGTGTCAGTGTGTGTTTGTATCAGTGTGTCTGCATGTCAGTGTGTCAGTGTGTGTTTGTAACAGTGAGTCTGCATGTGTCAGTGTGTATTTGTATCAGTCTGTCTGCATGTGTCAGTGTGTATTTATATCAGTGTGTCTGCGGGTGTCAGTGTATGTGTTAGTGTGTGTATCAGTGTATCTGCATGTGTCAGTGTGTGTTTGTATCAGTGTGTTTGTGTGTCAGTATATATGTTAGTATGTGTGTCAGTGTGTATTTATATCACTGTGTCTGAGTGTGTCAGTGTATGTGTTAGTGTGTGTATCAGTGTGTCTGCATGTGTCAGTGTGTGTAACAGTGTGTATGTGTGTCAGTATATGTGTTAGTATGTGTGTCAGTGTGTTTGCATCAGTGAGTTTGCATGTGTCAGTGTGTGTTTGTTTCAGTGTGTCTGCATGTATCAGTGTGTGTCAGTGTGTGTTTGTATCAGTGAGTCTGCTTGCATCAGTGTGTGTGTGTCATCGTGTCTGTGTGTATCAGTGTGTGTCAGTATCAGTGTGTCTGCATGTGTCAGTGTTTGCTTGTATTAGTATGTCTGCATGTTTGCTGTGAGAGTGATGTCTGTTCTGTCAGAACCCTGTGTTTGCTGGTCAGAGTGATGTCTGTTCTGACAGAGCCCTGTGTTTGCTGTGAGAGTGATGTCTGTTCTGTCAGAACCCTGTGTTTGCTGTGAGAGTGATGTCTGTTCTGTCAGAACCCTGTGTTTGCTGTCAGAGTGATGTCTGTTCTGTCAGAACCCTGTGTTTGCTGTGAGAGTGATGTCTGTTCTGTCAGAGCCCTGTGTTTGCTGTGAGAGTGATGTCTGTGCTGTCAGAGCCCTGTGTTTGCCATGAGAGTGATGTCTGTGCTGTCAGAGTCATGTGTTTGCTGTCAGAGTGATGTCTGTGCTGTCAGGGTGATGCCTGTGCTGTCAGAGTGATGTCTGTTCTGTCAGAGTGATGTCTGTGCTGTCAGAGCCCTGTGTTTGCTGTGAGAGTGATGTCTGTTCTGTTAGAGTGATGTCTGTGCTGTCAGAGTGATGTCTGTTATGTCAGAGTGATGTTTGTTCTGTCAGAGCCCTGTGTTTGCTGTCAGAGTGATGTATGTGCTGTCAGAGTGATGTCTGTGCTGTCAGAGCCCTGTGTTTGCTGGCAGAGTGATGTCTGTGCTGTCAGAGCCCTGTGTTTGCTGTCAGAGTGATGTCTGTTCTGTCAGAGAGATGTCTGTGCTGTCAGAGCCCTGTGTTTGCTGTCAGAGTGATGTCTGTGCTGTCAGAGCCCTGTGTTTGCTGTGAGAGTGATGTCTGTGCTGTCAGAGTGATGTCTGTGCTGTCAGAGCCCTGTGTTTGCTGTGAGAGTGATGTCTGTGCTGTCAGAGTGATGTCTGTGCTGTCAGAGCCCTGGTTTGCTGTCAGAGTGATGTCTGTGCTGTCAGAACCCTGTGTTTGCTGTGAGAGTGATGTCTGTCCTGTCAGAGCCCTGTGTTTGTTGTCAGTGTGATGTCTGTGCTGTCAGAGTGATGTCTGTGCTGTCAGAGCCCTGTGTTTGCTGTCAGAGTGATGTCTGTGCTGTCAGAGTGATGTCTGTGCTGTCAGAGCCCTGTGTTTGCTGTCAGAGTGATGTCTGTGTTGTCAGAGTGATGTCTGTGCTGTCAGAGCCCTGTGTTTGCTGTCAGAGTGATGTCTGTGCTGTCAGAGTGATGTCTGTGCTGTCAGAGCCCTGTGTTTGCTGTCAGAGTGATGTCTGTGCTGTCAGAGCCCTGTGTTTGCTGTCAGAGTGATGTCTGTGCTGTCAGAGTGATGTCTGTGCTGTCAGAGCCCTGTGTTTGCTGTCAGAGTGATGTCTGTGCTGTCAGAGCCCTGTGTTTGCTGTCAGAGTGATGTCTGTGCTGTCAGAGCCCTGTGTTTGTTGTCAGAGTGATGTCTGTGCTGTCAGAGTGATGTATGTGCTCTCAGAGCCCTGTGTTTGCTGTCAGAGTGATGTCTGTGCTGTCAGAGTGATGTCTGTGCTGTCAGAGCCCTGTGTTTGCTGTCAGAGTGATATCTGTGCTGTCAGAGTGATGTCTGTGCTGTCAGAGTGATGTCTGTGCTGTCAGAGCCCTGTGTTTGCTGTCAGTGTGATGTCTGTGCTGTCAGAGTGATGTCTGTGCTGTCAGAGCCCTGTGTTTGCTGTGAGAGTGATGTCTGTGCTGTCAGAGCCCTGTGTTTGCTGTGAGAGTGATGTCTGTGCTGTCAGAGTGATGTCTGTGCTGTCAGAGCCCTGTGTTTGCTGTCAGAGTGATATCTGTGCTGTCAGTGTGATGTCTGTGCTGTCAGAGTGATGTCTGTGCTGTCAGAGTGATGTCTGTGCTGTCAAAGCGCTGTGTTTGCTGTCAGAGTGATGTCTGTGCTGTCTGAGCCCTGTGTTTGCTGTGAGAGCGATGTCTGTACTGTCAGAGTGATGTCTGTGCTGTCAGAGTGATGTCTGTGCTGTCAGAGTGATGTCTGTACTGTCAGAGTGATGTCTGTGCTGTCAGAGTGATGTCTGTGCTGTCAGAGTGATGTCTGTGCTGTCAGAGTGATGTCTGTACTGTCAGAGTGATGTCTGTGCTGTCAGAGTGATGTCTGTGCTGTCAGAGTGATGTCTGTGCTGTCAGAGCCCTGTGTTTGCTGTCAGAGTGATGTCTGTGCTGTCAGAGCCCTGTGTGTGCTGTCAGAGTGATGTCTGTTCTGTCAGAGCCTTGTGTTTGCTGTCAGAGTGATGTCTGTGCTATCAGAGCCCTGTGTTTGCTGTGAGAGTGATGTCTGTTCTGTCAGAGTGATGTCTGTGCTGTCAGAGTGATGTCTGTGCTGGCAGAGCCCTGTGTTTGCTGTCAGAGTGATGTCTGTGCTGTCTGAGCCCTGTGTTTGCTGTGAGAGTGATGTCTGTGCTGTCAGAGTGATGTCTGTTCTGTCAGAGCCCTGTGTTTGCTGTGAGAGTGATGTCTGTGCTGTGAGAGTGATGTCTGTTCTGTCAGAGCCCTGTGTTTGCTGTGAGAGTGATATCTGTGCTGTCAGAGCCCTGTGCTTGCTGTCAGAGTGATGTCTGTGCTATCAGAGTGATGTCTGTGCTGTCAGAGCCCTGTGTTTGCTGTCAGAGTGATGTCTGTGCTGTCAGAGCCCTGTGTTTGCTGTCAGAGTGATGTCTGTGCTGTCAGAGCCCTGTGTTTGTTGTCAGAGTGATGTCTGTGCTGTCAGAGTGATGTATGTGCTCTCAGAGCACTGTGTTTGCTGTCAGAGTGATGTCTGTGCTGTCAGAGTGATGTCTGTGCTGTCAGAGCCCTGTGTTTGCTGTCAGAGTGATATCTGTGCTGTCAGAGTGATGTCTGTGCTGTCAGAGTGATGTCTGTGCTGTCAGAGCCCTGTGTTTGCTGTCAGTGTGATGTCTGTGCTGTCAGAGTGATGTCTGTGCTGTCAGAGCCATGTGTCTGCTGTCAGAGTGATGTCTGTGCTGTCAGAGCCCTGTGTTTGCTGTCAGAGTGATGTCAGTGCTGTCAGAGTGATGTCTGTGCTGTCAGAGCCCTGTGTTTGCTGTCAGAGTGATGTCTGTTCTGTCAGAGCCCTGTGCTTGCTGTCAGAGTGATGTCTATGCTGTCAGAGTGATGTCTGTGCTGTCAGAGTGATGTCTGTTCTGTCAGAGTGATGTCTGTTCTGTCAGAGCCCTGTGTTTGCTGTCAGAGTGATGTCTGTGCTGTCAGAGTGATGTCTGTGCTGTCAGAGTGATGTCTGTGCTGTCAGAGCCCTGGGTTTGCTGTCAGAGTGATGTCTGTGCTGTCAGAGTGATGTCTGTGCTGTCAGAGCCCTGTGTTTGCTGTGAGAGTGATATCTGTGCTGTCAGAGTGATGTCTGTGCTGTCAGAGCCCTGTGTTTGCTGTCAGAGTGATGTCTGTGCTGTCAGAGTGATGTCTGTGCTGTCAGAGCCCTGTGTTCGCTGTCAGAGTGATGTCTGTGCTGTCAGAGCCCTGTGCTTGCTGTTAGAGTGATGTCTGTGCTGTCAGAGTGATGTCTGTGCTGTCAAAGCCCTGTGTTTGCTGTGAGAGTGATGGCTGTGCTGTCAGAGCCCTGTGTTTGCTGTGAGAGTGATGTCTGTGCTGTCAAAGCCCTGTGTTTGCTGTGAGAGTGATGTCTGTGCTGTCAGAGTGATGTCTGTGCTGTCAGAGTGATACCTGTGCTGTCAGAGCCCTGTGCTTGCTGTCAGAGTGATGTCTGTGCTGTCAGAGCCCTGTGTTTGCTGTCAGAGTGATGCCTGTGCTGTCAGAGTGATGTCTGTGCTGTCAGAGTGATGTCTGTGCTGTCAGAGCCATGTGTTTGCTGTCAGAGTGATGTCTGTGCTGTCAGAGTGATGTCTGTGCTGTCAGAGCCCTGTGTTTGCTGTCAGAGTGATGTCTGTGCTGTCAGAGCCCTGTGCTTGCTGTCAGAGTGATGTCTGTGCTGTCAGAGTGATGTCTGTGCTGTCAGAGTGATACCTGTGCTGTCAGAGCCCTGTGTTTGCTGTCAGAGTGATGTCTGTGCTGTCAGAGCCCTGTGTTTGCTGTCAGAGTGATGCCTGTGCTGTCAGAGTGATGTCTGTGCTGTCAGAGTGATGTCTGTGCTGTCAGAGCCATGTGTTTGCTGTCAGAGTGATGTCTGTGCTGTCAGAGTGATGTCTGTGCTGTCAGAGTGATGTCTGTGCTGTCAGAGCCCTGTGTTTGCTGTCAGAGTGATGTCTGTGCTGTCAGAGCCCTGTGCTTGCTGTCAGAGTGATGTCTGTGCTGTCAGAGTGATGTCTGTGCTGTCAGAGTGATACCTGTGCTGTCAGAGCCCTGTGCTTGCTGTCAGAGTGATGTCTGTGCTGTCAGAGCCCTGTGTTTGCTGTCAGAGTGATGTCTGTGCTGTCCGAGCCATGTGTTTGCTGTCAGAGTGATGCCTGTGCTGTCAGAGTGATGTCTGTGCTGTCAGAGTGATGTCTGTGCTGTCAGAGCCATGTGTTTGCTGTCAGAGTGATGTCTGTGCTGTCAGAGTGATGTCTGTGCTGTCAGAGTGATGTCTGTCCTGTCAGAGCCCTGTGTTTGCTGTCAGAGTGATGTCTGTGCTGTCAGAGTTATGTCTGTGCTGTCAGAGCCCTGTGTTTGCTGTCAGAGTGATATCTGTGCTGACAGAGTGATGTCTGTGCTGTCAGAGTGATGTCTGTGCTGTCAGAGTGATGTCTGTGCTGTCAGAGCTCTGTGCTTGCTGTCAGTGATGTCTGTGCTGTCAGAGCCCTGTGCTTACTGTCAGAGTGATGTCTGTGCTGTCAGAGCCCTGTGCTTGCTGTCAGAGTGATGTCTGTGATGTGAGAGTGATGTATGTGCTGTCAGAGTGATGTCTGTCCTGTCAGAGTGATGTCTGTGCTTTCAGAGCCCTGTGTGTGCTGTCAGAGTGATGTCTGTGCTGTCAGAGTGATGTCTGTGCTGTCAGAGCCCTGTGTTTGCTGTCAGAGTGCTGTCTGTGCTGTCAGAGTGATGTCTGTGCTGTCAGAGTGATGTCTGTGCTGTCAGAGCCCTGTGTTTGCTGTCAGAGTGATGTATGTGCTGTCAGAGCCCTGTGCTTGCTGTCAGAGTGATGTATGTGCTGTCAGAGCCCTGTGCTTACTGTCAGAGTGATGTCTGTGCTGTCAGAGCCCTGTGCTTACTGTCAGAGTGATGTCTGTGCTGTCAGAGCCCTGTGCTTGCTGTCAGAGTGATGTCTGTGCTGTGAGAGTGATGTCTGTGCTGTCAGAGTGATGTCTGTGCTGTTAGAGTGATGTCTGTGCTGTCAGAGCCCTGTGTTTGTTGTCAGAGTGATGTATGTGCTGTCAGAGTGATGTCTGTGCTGTCAGAGCCCTGTGTTTGCTGTCAGAGTGATGTCTGTGCTGTCAGAGCCCTGTGCTTGCTGTCAGAGTGATGTCTGTGCTGTCAGAGTGATGTCTGTGCTGTCAGAGCCATGTGTTTGCTGTCAGAGTGATGTCCCTGCTGTCAGAGTGATGTCTGTGCTGTCAGAGCCATGTGTTTGCTGTCAGAGTGATGTCTGTGCTGTCAGAGCCATGTGTTTGCTGTCAGAGTGATGTCTGTGCTGTCAGAGTGATGTCTGTGCTGTCAGAGTGATGTCTGTGCTGTCAGAGTGATGTCTGTGCTGTCAGAGTGATGTCTGTCCTGTCAGAGCCCTGTGTTTGCTGTCAGAGTGATGTCTGTGCTGTCAGAGTGATGTCTGTGCTGTCAGGGCCCTGTGTTTGCTGTCAGAGTGATGTCTGTGCTGTCAGAGTGATGTCTGTGCTGTCAGAGCCCTGTGTTTGCTGTCAGAGTGATATCTGTGCTGTCAGAGTGATGTCTGTGCTGTCAGAGTGATGTCTGTGCTGTCAGAGTGATGTCTGTGCTGTCAGAGCCCTGTGCTTGCTGTCAGTGATGTCTGTGCTGTCAGAGCCCTGTGCTTACTGTCAGAGTGATGTCTGTGCTGTCAGAGCCCTGTGCTTGCTGTCAGAGTGATGTCTGTGCTGTCAGAGTGATGTCTGTGCTGTCAGAGTGATGTCTGTGCTTTCAGAGCCCTGTATTTGCTGTCAGAGTGATGTATGTGCTGTCAGAGCCCTGTGCTTGCTGTCAGAGTGATGTCTGTGCTGTCAGAGCCCTGTGTTTGCTGTCAGAGTGATGTCTGTGCTGTGAGAGTGATGTCTGTGCTGTGAGAGTGATGTCTGTGCTGTCAGAGTGATGTCTGTGCTGTCAGAGTGATGTCTGTGCTTTCAGAGCCCTGTGTTTGCTGTCAGAGTGATGCCTGTGCTGTCAGAGCCCTGTGCTTGCTGTCAGAGTGATGTCTGTGCTGTCAGAGCCCTGTGTTTGCTGTCAGAGTGATGTCTGTGCTGTCAGAGTGATGTCTGTGCTTTCAGAGCCCTGTGTTTGCTGTCAGAGTGATGTCTGTGCTGTCAGAGCCCTGTGCTTGCTGTCAGAGTGATGTCTGTGCTGTCAGAGTGATGTCTGTGCTGTCAGAGCCCTGTGTTTGCTGTCAGAGTGATGTCTGTGCTGTCAGAGCCCTGTGCTTGCTGTCAGAGTGATGTCTGTGCTGTCAGAGTGATGTCTGTGCTGTCAGAGCCCTGTGCTTGCTGTCAGAGTGATGTCTGTGCTGTCAGAGTGATGTCTGTGCTGTCAGAGCCCTGTGCTTGCTGTCAGAGTGATGTCTGTGCTGTCTGAGCCCTGTGCTTGCTGTCAGAGTGATGTCTGTGCTGTCTGAGCCCTGTGCAGGAAGCTGTGTCGATATTGCTGTGATTGTTCCGTGTGGCCAGAGGGAGCAAGTGAGTGGACGGAGCGAGTGAAGGGACCGGCTTCTTTTTGGGGGAGGAGGGAGCCGGGGGCAAATTGGTTTGAACCGAGGGTTCAGACAAGGTGCCTTGGCCTTCCTGGAATTGGTTTCTGACCTCTTTTAGATACAAGTGATACGTGGTTCGGATTTCGGGGAAGCGACACCACATCAATGAAACTGCGAACTCTCATTCAGACAAGAAGGCATTAGTATCGCGAATGACATCTTCAGGACCTTAAACTCGTCGTTTCTTCGAAACCGGTCCAATTCCTCGTTTTCCAGTCTGAAGTTGCATGTTGACTAACAGTGAGGGTCCCTGGGGTGTGAGTTATTTTCACCTCCAGATTGTGACAGGTTTGAATTAGAGTAAAATGGTTCGAAAGTTGTTCCTTTTGAAGTCCAGTGCGCAGTCAGGGCTAGACTGTATTTAGTGCAGCAGCTTGGCTCATGGTCTGTAAGACCAAGTCAACACATACACACACACACACAGAATATCAGAGTTTGTTCATGGGTATCCCTGACAATAATCCCAATTCCCATCATCATTTAACCCGGGATTTCTGTCCCCAACCTTATCAGCTGGGGGTTAAGTAAACCCTTTATTTATTTTTTAAAATTTTATTAAATAGTACAAAATACAGTTGACAATAAACAGAAAACAGCGGTTCACAAAAAAACAAACCCTATGTACAGGGGAAGGGACAGAAAACCCCCGCACCCCACCGTCAAATCCCGAGTCCCAAACCCCTTTGTTTCAACCAGAAAGGAATGTATTGCATTTATATAGCCCCGCGGCATAATCAGCTAATTGTTTTTAGTGGACTCGCTGCTGTGTAACCGAGCAGCCAGCAACTTTCGCACAGCAAGATCCCACAAACAGCAGTGCGACCGTGTGAGCACAGAATTCCTACAGTGTGGAAGTAGGCCATTCTGCCCATCATTGACATTCCAAAGAGCGCCTCACCCAGCTTCCACCCTTCCCTCCCTCCCTCCCTCTCCGGACCACCCGATCCCCAACCCTCAGCAGGCAGATGAGGCTTGAGGTGTAACCTGTGACAGTGCAGCACTTCCTCAGTTCTGCAATGGAGAGTCGGAATACAGCATGGCAATCCCTGGACTGGAACTTTACCCCTCTCCCCCTTCCTTCAGACTGGCAGGGGAAGGGGGTGGGTTGGAAGGCAGTTTGGGGGAACGGTAAAGGCTGGGGTATGTAATGCCCAGGGCCCTGTTTCTTATGTATACCCACCTGAACCCTCTCTGTACATGTCTATGGTTCTGTTTCTCCATCCATCAGCCTTTTAATCTCCCTTCCCTTCTGTCCTACGTATTAATTACTACTAGTCTCTAGGCTGTCATGATAAGCCTGGTCTCTCTCTCTCTCATTCACTTCAGGGTGAATCTGCTGAGTGTGTCTTTCATTCTTTTCTGAATGTATCTCTGACTTCGAGCATTTGCAGTGTTTCATTCCTGTGAGCTGAAACCTCTCACCTTGGCATTTCACCAGTCAGTCATTCATCAAGAGAGCGGCAAAAATGTCTGTGTAAGGGAACCTGGTGAGATGGGTCTGAAGAAGCTGAATTCTTCACATGTAGTGATGCACCACAGAGTAAGCAGTCTCAAGGGAGTGTCTGAGGATACGTAAGTCGTGTGTAGACCCATATAGGGCAGTGAGGGTGATTGTCAGTCAGAAAATGGGGGAGGGTAGGTTTCATTTATTCATGCAAGACCTTTTTTTACACAGATGAATAGAAGTGTAGGTGAATGTTATATTTAGATGATTGTGTTTTTCTGTTTATTCTGTGTGGGAGTTAGCTGTGAACTATGTACTTGTTGCGGACGTCAATAAGTGATGCTGAGAAAGTGCTTCACAAATTAACAGCTTCAAATTGAGACCAGGTCTGTCTTGGGAGTAGTGAGGTATTCAACCTCATTTTAACAGATACTTCCAAGAATTGCGGGTGGCTAATACAAGGGGCAGAACAAATTAGTCAGCTGGCTGAACTAAAAGTAGGAAGGGTTCAGAGGGATATGAGCCAAACGCTGGCAAATGGGACTAGCTTCATTTAGGATATGTGAATTTTGGGGGCAGGGCACAGTGACTTTGTGGTTAGCACTGATGCCTCACAGCATCAGGTGCCTGGGTTCAATTCCACCCTCAGGTGACTGTGTGGAGTTTGCACATTCTCCCCGTGTCTGTGTGGGTTTCCTCTGGGAGCTCTGGTTTCCCCCACGATCCAAAGATGTGCAGTTTAAGTGGATTAGCCATGGGAAATGCAGGGTTATAGGGATGGGGTGGTGGGGGGGGGGGGGGGAGTGGTGGAGGGGTGGGGTCTGGGTGGGATGCTCTTCGGGGGGTCAGTGTGGACTCGATGGACCGAATAGCCTGCTTCCATACCACAGGGATTCTACGGATGAGTTGGACTGAAGGTTCTGTTTCTGCACTGTACAACTCTATGACTGTATAAGTCACGAGCGATTCATAGGTGACTGACGTCACCCAGAGGAGGTCACATGGGTGGGGTCAGCAGGGAACACTCTGCATAAGAACTAGGAGCAAGAGTAGGCCGTCTGCTCCACCAATCAATAAGATCATGGCTGAACTTCTCATGGCCTCAGCTCCACTTACCCACCCTCTCACCGTGTCCTTTAATTCCTTCACTGTTCAAAACATATCTATCTTAGCTTTAAAAATGTTTACTGCAGTAGCATCAGCTACTTCACTGGACGGGGATTCCATAGATTCCCAACCCTCTGGGTGAAGAAGTTCCTTCTCAATTCAGTCCGAAATCTGCTCCCCCGATCTTCAGGCTATGCCCTTGTGTGCTAGTTTCTGGGATGAGGTCCAAAGTGTCCTGGCAAGGAGATTGTCGGCTGTTCATGGGTCTAACATTTCCGTGCGGACTTGGAAGTTCAACATTTGCTCATTGTGATTGCCTTAAAGAAGAGAAAAGGCATCAAGGTGACCCCTGGTGATCTGATGCTCCCGTAAAGAGGAGGTCTTCCAAAACAACAAAAAACAAAGAACTATTGATGCTGGAAAGGCTGTTCTGAAGAAGGGTCATAGAGTCATAGAGATGTACAGCACCGAAACAGACCCTTCGGTCCAACTCGTCCATGCTGACCAGATATCCCAACCTAATCTTGGCCCATATCCCTTCAAACCCTTCCTATTCATATACCCATCCAGATGCCTTTTAAATGTTGTAATTATACCAGCCTCCACCACTTCCTCTGTCAGCCCATTCCATACACAAACCACTCTCTGCGTGGAAATGTTGCCCCTTAAGTCTCTTTTATATCTTTCCCCTCTCACCCTAAACCTATGCCCTCTAGTTCTGGACTTCCCCACCCCAGGGAAAAGACTTTGTCTATGCCCCTCATCTATGCCCCTCATGATTTTATAAAACTCTATAAGGTCACCCCTCAGCCTCCAATGCAACAGCCCCAGCCTATTCAACCTCTCCCCATAGCTCAAATCCTCCAATCAAACATAAACTCTGCATTCTCTCTATAGACCTGATGAGTTTTTCCAGCAATTTCTGATTTGTTTCTTCCTAAATTCTGTGGCCCATACAAAGCGCTGTACACCTTCCACATCCTTGCACGGTGAATGATACCGGCTTCAGGTCTTGGAGGGAGGGAGTGTGTCATAGGAAAGTCCTGATTAACATCCTGGGCACGTGAGTTCAAATCCCACCAGGGCAGCTGGTAGAATTTAAACTCAAACTAAAGTCTGGAATTGAATGCTAGTCTCAGATACAGTTACTGCAAAAACTCCTCTGGTCCACTAGTGTCCTGACCCTTACCCGAGCCAGCCTCCATGTGACTCCAGACTCACAAATGCAACTCTTATCCGCTCCCTAATGGCCTAATGAGCCACTCAGTTCAAAGGGCATTTAGGGACAACAATTGCTGTCCCCGTCAGCCCATAAAAGGATAGGAAAAAGCAACACATACATTTTAAAATGTTTCCCACTGCATTTTTTCAATGGAATTGTTGTGTGATATCATCACAATAAGCCCATATACCAGAGTCAGTCTTCAAAGGGATAAGACTCCTTTGAAAAACTGATCCCAAGAATGCAACAATCCATTAGATATTTCACATTAAGCAGTGGAATCTTTGACAATTTGTAATACCATAAAGAATATGGATTTCTGAGAAGTGTGGCATATATACAGTTGGCAAGTGGATTATCTTAAATGCTGTCCTTTAGACCTCTTTATTGTATTTAATCAAACCACATCTTGGTTTGCTAGTAGCTTGCATTGTTAAAGCAGTTTGGGATATAAAATAGGGTCTGCCATTCACCAGCAATGTCTATATTTAGTGTATTGTTACTTTCCTGCTTACTCTTTGATACACTCTTTGATATTGACTTCTGTATAGACCATTGTTGCAGAGTAAATTTATATCCATTTCTAAGTGATGGCCTGGCTTGTATTAATTTATTCTGTGCCTGAGGACAATAATCACAATGAAAAACATTTCATTCTTAACTTATTTGGAAGATTTATTCTTGTGACTGCTGCCACTGGTTGGATCAGATTTTGGGCCATTCATATGGGTTCAGACTCTCAGTAACATGATCCCTTGCACCCATGCATCAGAATGGGAGCCAACTGAACATTTATTGTGTGTGTGAGGTAGGGTGTGTATGTGTGTGGGGGTGTGGGAGTTGTTGTGTATCTGTGTGTGAGAGTGTATTTGTGTGTCCGTTTGTGGATGTAAGTGAGGGTACGTTTCTATGACTGTGTTTGTGTATGGAAGGGTGTGGGTCTGTCTGTCTGTGTGAAGATGTGGGTGTGTTTGCATCTACCTGTGTGTTTGTGGGAGAGTATGTGTACCTGTCCATGCAAAGATGTGGGTATGTAGAGACTGTGTGTGTGAAGCTATGTTCGTGTATCTATGTGTGTAGGCAGGGAGTGAAGGGTTCATGTGTGCATTTGAGGATATGCTGTGTGCAGACTGTATCTGGTAGAGGATGTGCGTGGAGGGTTTGGTAGGTTGTGTGTGTGTGGTACAGAGTGTATGAGGATGTGTGTGGATGTAGGAGGGAGTGTGTGCGGAGGGTGTGGTTGGTTGTGTGTGTGTATGTGGGTGAGTGTGTGAGTGTGGGTGAATGTGTGCGTGTGTGTATGGTGGTGTGTGTGATCCTGTGTGGGGATTTGTGTAGTGTGGGTGTATGTGTATGTGATAGGGATTTGTGTGAGTGTGTGTGTGTGGTGGGGATTTGTGTGAGGGTGTGTGTGTATGTTGGGTATTTGTATGTGTTTGTGGGTCTATGCATGTGTGTGTGCATGTTTGTGTGTGTGTGTGTGTATGCACGTGTGTGTGTGTGGGGGGGGGAACACGAGGTTTGTGTGGGGGTGTGCATGAGGCTTAGACAGTCTTTCGGGGGGGTTCGGAGGGAGATACTGAAATGTGTGAAACCTCACCATCCCACTGTGAATGTAAACCATTGGTCAGGTTCTTTATCCTACCACCCCCATGCCCACCAAGACCCTTCCCCCAGCGCATGGTTAAATTGTATCATACACCACCATCTCGAACAACAGAATGACAAACAGTAAATAAACCAACTTCATCATCGACCCGCAGTAAGCTGCATTATTTCATCAAATAAGAAAAAAACTGAGTTCAGGCTCAAAGTGGCTGTGAGCTTAAACATTCAGAATTTAAGAAGAGTGAGAACAAGAGGCAATGTTCCATCATTTAATCCCATTTTTTGGAATTTGCTCTTCCAGAAGGTTATAAATGCTACATCATTAAATGTATTTAAGGCTGGGATTTTTAATTTGTCAAAGAATCAAGAGATGTGGTCAGGGAAATGACTTTGAAGCCCAAGGTCGGGCATAATCATGTTGAAAGGCAGAGCAGGCTTGATGGGCTGAATGGCGGACCCCTGCTTCTATCTCTGATGTTTATTGTGAGGTTGGATCTCAGTGCGAGGGGGCACATGCCCAGTCACAGACACCCATTGTTGGTTTATTGGTTTCTGGTGAGCCAGCTAGCCTTTGTGACAGAATCTTGTGTACAGAGGTGAAGCAGTGAAATCAATCTTCAGCCCCCACGCACATGTCACAGCCCACTGTGGAGGCAACATCCTAGTGGTATTATCGCTGGATTAATCCAGAGTCCCAGGTAATGTTCTGGGGACCTAGGCTCAATAATAAGTTGAATAACTCAAAACAAATGCTGTAATTAGGACTCTATTGATGATCACAAATCTATTGTAGATTGTTGGAAAAACCCATCTGGGTCACCATCGTCCTTTAGGGAAGGAATCTGCCATTCTTACCTGGTCTGGCCTACATGTGACTCCAGACCCACAGCAATGTGGTTGACTCTAAATTGCCCTCTGGGCAAATAGGGATGGGTAATAAATAAATAACCAGTAACGTCCTCATTCCATGAATGAATTTAAAAAATTGCAAACTAAAACACTTGCTGAACTCAGAATAGTACTGGCAAAATTAGCTGGGGATGTTACATAACAGTTATGAATGTTCTCTCTCTGGAGATGACCTTGGACTGGTCTGGAGCACAGGGATAAAAATAAAAGGAACATGGAAGCTCATAGTCAGTAAGCAATGCTTTAAGGGAGCATGTTTCTTCTATTGGTTCCCTCTACATGTGTACACATTGTCCCGCTTCTGATGCTTTAGCTGCTGATCCTTGGGAATCTCCATGCCAGACATTGTAAGAAATGGGTCGAGAGCAGTGATTTCCCAACCCTTACCATCACCTCAAGTTCCGCAAGATGAATCATCCGAGTCAGACAAATTCAGCACAAAGGGAAAGCCCAAGGTTAGATATCAATCAAGAAAATGCTTTTGAATTGACATCCTTTAAGTAATAGTTAAGAGTCCAACAAAGACACTTAATCACTTTTAACACATTTTTGATTGAGTTTTTGTTTTACATAAGCCGTTATTTTCTAACTTACTGGCAAACTTCTCAAAGTTCCAGAAATATTCATAATATTTGTGAACTGCAGTCCGAGTGCAAATCTGTTTAGATTATGAATACTTGTGGACCTACCAAGCACATAAACCAATGCCCAAATACAACTTTTATTTATTTAGATTGCAAAATATTATCTGCAAAATATTAACTGCATAAATATTTGTAGTTTTACAGTAAGTGCTGAATTACAAGCTTTTATGTGCCTCAATTAGCTCACCTGTTTGTAAGTGAGCCTCCCCATCAGTCTGTCTGAAGGCCTGGGCTTTTCTCATAAGGTTAAGCTATAATGGTTTCACCATATTCTTTAGCCCTGTCCTATAATGAGTCTTGGATGGTTAAAAGGATGGAGTACGGAACTTGAAATAACTCCACAGAGGCCGGTATCTTGTCTTAGTACTTGACACTGGTCTGGCTCCCTCAGAGCCAGCTCTCAGAGTGAACAGAGCCTCTGAAACTCCTGTTTATATGTGTCAGCCAGGGCTCCCTGATTGGACCAGATTAACAGCCCCAATCAGGGAACACATATACTGTGAGGTCCACAATGTCGATTCTGCTGCTCCTCAGATGCGGCCCGACCGGCTGTGCTTTTCCAGCACCACCCTCTTCGATTCTGATCTCCAGCATCTGCAGTCCTCACTTTCTCCCACCTGGTTGATCTCATTACAATCACTACACAAAGAATTTGCATTTATACGGCACCTGTCATGGGTTCAGGAAATCCCAATGTACTTTGCAGATATTAAGCATTTGTGAGGTACTGCGGGAAATATGAATTGCACCATTATCCCTCACAAACAGAAGTGAAATAAATGAGCAGGTTTTCTGTTCAGGTAGTGTTAATCGAAATTTAAATCAGAGTCAGGACACTACCGACAAATCTCGCTGTTTGTTATTGAAACTCGAAGGGGATTCCAGGTCTCCCCCTTCCCACACATCCACATAATGTGCTGATTTAATGTCTTATTTGAGAGCCCGCACATCCACCAATACAGCACTCCCCCAGTACTGCAATGGACTGCCATCCGAGATCACAAGCTTAGTCTCTGCAGTGGGACTTGAACCCACAAGCTTCATGTTTCTACTCTGAGGCCAGTATTGGTGATACTGGAAACGCACTGTCAAACATTGAATAACAAACACTGAACAACACTGAAGACAGAGCTGGGTACATTTCTTCCCTCAGAGAGCAGTGAATCTCTGCCAGAATTTACCACAAGTGGGAATCCAGGCTAAATTGTGAGGAATATTCAAAACTGTGATAGACAGACTTTTGATCAGAAAGGGAAGCAGTGGTTATGGCAAAAAGATCTGAAAATGGAGTTGCGGATTATTGGGTCAGCTTTGATCTCATTGAATGGCAGAACAGACTCGATGGACTGAATGGCCTACTTCTGCTGCTATGTCTTATAGTCTGGAGTGAAGGATCCGTGTGTGATTTTTCCTTCACTCTGTGGGAGTAACTTGCATTTTACAGGAGCCACTAACAATGCCCTGGAGCCCCTTTCTCCATTGAATGAAGTTAAAAAAGCAGAGGCTCCCGATATAACTGGGGGAAACATGTTTAGAGAGATCACTAAGCCAAGTGATGGAAGCAATAAAGCTAAAAGATGTGGATCACCAATGGAGCCAGTTTCCACAATACATCAATGTCACTCCCCATTTATTCCTTCCTCTTGCCAATTTCTTTCCTTATGCTATTCTCTTGACATTATACATTTCTCCAGACTTCAGTCATGGGAGCTGGGCTTTGCTGGCATATCTGTTAATTATTGACAATTCCTAATTCCCTGTAGAAGGTGGTGGTGAGCTGCCATCTTGAACCAGTGTCGTGCTTGGACTGTAGAGACACACAGAGTGTTGTTGGGGTGGGAGCTTCAAGATTTTGACCCTGTGGCACTAAAGGAATGGTGACATATTTCCAAACCAGGATGGTGTGAGGCATGGAAGGAATTTGTAGGTGGAGGTGTTCCTATGGACCCAATGTTCCTTTGTCCTGGATGGTAGAGAATATGAAATTTGAAGGTACAGATGAAGAAGACTTGATGAGTTTCTGCAGATGGTACACTTTGCTACTAATGTGTGCTGGTGGTGGACGGAGTAGATATTTAAGGAAGTGTACAAGGTGTGAATCAAGTGAGATGCTTAATCCTAGAAGATATCAAACTCCTTGAACACAGTTGGAACTGTGCTTATTCAGGCAAGGGGAGAATATTCCTTCACACTCCTGAACTGTGCCTTGTAGATGGTGGACTGGCTTCGGGAGTCAGGAAGTGAATCGCTGCAGGATTCTGAGCTTTTGACCTGCTCTTGTAGCCACAGTATTCATATGGACTAGTTCAGTTTCTGGTCAATGATAAGCCCCAGGATGTTGAAAGTGGGAGATTCAGAGATGGCAAGGTCTTCGGTTTTCAAGGTGGCAATATTTAGTCCTCTCTTATGGGAAATGCTCATTGCTTGAGATGTGACAGAGCTTTGATCTTGTCTACTTTTTGTGGAATTGCTTTGACCTTTTCTTAAATTCACAAGATACAGATGCAGAATTAGGTCATTTGGCCCATCTCTTGATTGAAAAATGCTCTGCTGTATACTATAAATGTATACTTATGTCATATGTTCACCAGATTTCCACCCATTTTAGGTATGTCTATACATGCTCTCCTGAACTCCTCATTGGACCAGATTTGGTCCTTGGCTTAATGGTAATGATTGCAGGATATACCCGATCACGAGGCTCCGGGTTGTAATAGATTGTAAATCGACTGCCGCTATTCACTTGTGAACTATTGCATCTGTTTCACATCTAATTGATTAAGTGCTGCACAATGTGTTGAAGGTCTCCTGGTCTGGATATGGGGCAATGTCCAGGACACTGCAGTGCTCTCCTTAACCCACCCTGTCACATAGATAGATTGATGAAGACAAGGTCAAGGCTTTTCGTGTTGGTTGTCCCTCATCTGGCTTATCATCAGCAATCCTTTTGTCTGCTTCCCTGTCTCTATCTCACAATACCATTACCATCTATCTGACTCATTACCTCCCCACCTCCCCCACCCCCCCGCCCCCCCCCCGCCCCCCCCCCCCCCACACACACACACACACTCCCCTTCCACCCACAGATCCCAAACCCTGTCATCGGTATAAATACCACCATTTCCCGGCTGTGTTGATTTCTGACAAAGGGTCACTGGGCTCGAAACGTTAACTCTTTTTCTGTCTTCAAAAATACTGCCAGACCTATAGAGTTTCTTCAGCAATCTCTTTCTTTCTTACAGGATTTTGATTCCTTGATCTTCTCACTAATCCTTCCTTCTTCTCCCCCAAACCCTCCAACAGACTTTCACTTTGTTTTCCAATCTTTTTTCTCAACCTCTTTGTCCTGGTGTCATCAACTCTTACTCTCATTTTCTCTTGTCTTTCTGTAAGATTTTCCCCTTTAAATAAATCTATATGGTACTGTCCTGGCCCAGTTAGAGATACCATGGCAACACATTGTGGGTGAAGATTTAATATTGTTTTCAGCTATATTGCATACAAATCCATATGTTGTTTAACTTGCTCGGACAGCTGGATCTTTTCCCAACTAGTTATGTTCAGGGGTTTGCATTGCAATGAAATGTTTCAGATTAATGGTGTTGAATGTGGCACTAAACTTTATCTCTTACATTCTATGATTACAACCTCATTGCAGCCAGTAATTAGGGATGACCTGGGGGATAGAGGACAAAATCAGGAGCGTCCAGTTCTGGAGGACAAATGTGTACTGCGCACAATGGATATTTCTCACAAACACAGTTAGTCAATCTGGAAGTTATATCATCACCCAGCTCAAAATGTAAACATAATCCACATTTGTCAGGCCAATTCTTTCCAGCTCCTGGATGGTGCCAGCCAAGCCCAGTCTTTAGCCTCTAGTCTCTGAACGAGAAAATTGTGAATTTGAACTGTTAACATTGAAGGGGATGTTGGCTCAGTGGTTAGCACTGTTGCCTCACAGTATTAGGGACTGGGTTTGATTCCAACCTCAGATCACTGTCAGCGTAGAGTTTGCTCATACTCTTTGTGTGGGTTTCCTTCCCACACTCCAAAGATGTGCAGGCTAGATGGATTGGCCATGCTAAATTGCCCCGTAATGTCTGGGAATATGCAGGCTGGATGGATTGGCCATGCTAAATTACTCCATAATGTCTGGGAGTATGCAGGCTGCATGGATTGGCCATGCTAAATTACCCCGTAATGTCTGGGAATATGCAGGCTGCATGGATTGGCCATGCTAAATTACCCCATAATGTCTGGGAGTATGCAGGCAGGATGGATTGGCCATGCTAAATTACCCCGTAATATCTGGGAATATGCAGGCTGCATGGATTGGCCATGCTAAATTACCCCGTAATGTCTGGGAATATGCAGGCTGCATGGATTGGCCATGCTAAATTACCCCGTAATGTCTGGGAATATGCAGGCTAGATGGATTGGCCATGCTAAATTACCCCGTAATGTCTGGGAGTATGCAGGCTGGATGGATTGGCCATGCTAAATTACCCCGTAATGTCTGGGAGTATGCAGGCTGCATGGATTGGCCATGCTAAATTACCCCATAATGTCTGGGAGTATGCAGGCTGGATGGATAAATTGCGGTAAACATGGGGAAAAGGTGGGGGCTGGAGCTGAATGTGAAATATTAACTCTGCATTCTCTCCACAGATGTTGCCAGACCTGCTGAGTTTCTTCAGCACTTCCTGTTTTTGATCTCTTGCATCTGCTGTTCTTTTGTTTTATCTATGACTCTATGTACTTCAGGATGTCAAAATTGCAAAATAACTCCAGGAATAAACCAAGAGAACTGCAGATACTGGGGATCAGAAATACAAATAGAAATTATTGGAAAATCTCAGCAGCTCTGGCACCAGTGAAAGGGCAGTTACCGTTGAATCACAGCCAAAAGTGACAGCTGGTTTGTGTCCAGCATGACTCTGCAACAGCCGCTGAGGAAATGGGTAACTCAGTTATTTTGTGTGGCTGTTTGAGGAATTAACGTCAGCTGGACAGCAAGAGAGAACACTTTGAGTTTCTTAACATGACACCAAGGGGATCTTTTACCTTCACTGGAGCAGGCAGATCAAATTTGGTTTAAAATCACATCCAAAAGCTGTCACCTCCAACAATGCAGCCCTCCTTGTGGCTACACTGGAAGTGTCGGCTTATGTTATGGGTCTAGGAACTGGGCATGGGTCTACAGAGGCAAGAATGTTACTGAGCCAAATGAATAGAATGTAGACTTAAACCTTATTCTCTGCCTGTTATCTATCAGGTACACCCCAAGCAACTAAGAAGAAGACTATTTCACTTAATGAGCTTGATTTTAAAGTGGCAAGTAATCATAGCATTTAAAACTGGACATTTTAGTTTTGCTTACATGATAGTTTCTATTCAGTAAAATTCTTGGAAGGCCAAACAGGCAGAATGACTCACTGTCTGATTAACAAGGAATGCTGTGGTGTCTGGAATCAGTCTACCTTCCAAGATCTCATGTGAAATGATGGGACAAATCTAGGTCTAATTCTGACTCATTTTGAGTTGGAAGATTACACAAGTTTCAAGTAAAGTCAGTTATTGTTTCTTTTGAAAAGTCTACAAGGAGCATTTGAGAAATAGTGGCCTCTAATGGAAGAACCATCATAGTACAAGAAGCTTGTTGAAATTTGCCAATAGCAGTCAAAAAGCGTGGTGCTGGAAAAGCACAGCAGGTCAGGCAGAATCCGAGGAGCAGGAGAATCAACGTTTCAAGCATCAGCCCTTCATCAGGAATGTGGAGGGGGTGGTCCTAGGAGGCTGAGAGATAAACGGGAAGAGGGTGTGGCTGGGGGGAGGGTAGCTAGGAATGCAATAGGTAGATGAAGGTGGGGGTGATGGTGTTAGGTTGGAGTGGAGGGTGGAATGGATAGGTGGGAAGGAAGGTGGACAGGTGGGACAGTTCAAGAGGGAGTTGCCGAGTTGGAGGGTTAGATCTGGGCTAAGGTGGGGAGATGGGAGATGAGGAAACTGGTGAAATTGACAGCGATCCTGTGTGGTTGGAGGGTTCTGAGGAGGAAGATGAGACGTTCTTCCTCCAGGTGTCAGGTGGCTAGGATTGAGGGGGAGTTGAAGTGGTCAGCCACAGGGTGGTGGGGTTGTTTGGTGAATGTGTTCTGGAGATGTTCCCTGAAACATTCTCTGAGTTGACGTCCTGTCTCCCCAATGTAAAGGAGACCACATTGAGCGCGACGGACACAGTAGATAAGGTGTTTGGATGTGCAGAAAAATCTCTGCTGGATGTGGAAGGATCTTTTGGGCCCTTCGATGGAGGTGAGGGGGGAGATGATGGGCGCAGGTTTTATAGCCCTTGTGGTGGCAAGGGAAGGAGTCGGGAGTGGAGGGTGGGTTGGTGGTGTGCATGGACTTAACAAGGGAGTTGCAAAGGTAATGGTCTCTGCGGAATGCTGATAGGGGTGGGGGGAATATATCCCTGGTGGTGGGGTCTGACTGTATGTGGCAGAAACGGCAGAGGATGATGCGATGTATCCAGAAGTTGGTGGGATGGAAGGTCCACGCTTCCATCAACCCATCCTCCCCTCTTGCACCTTCCCTTGCTACCACAAGAGGTATGAAACCTGCACCTACATATCCCCCTCCCCCCCCCCCCCCCCCCCGGTCACCTCCGTCCAAGGCCCCATCCGGCAGAGATTTTCCTGCACATCTAAACACCTCATCTACTGTATCCGTTGCTCTCGATGTGGTCTCCTCTACATTGGGGAGACAGGACACCAACTCACAAAATGTTTCAGGGAACTTCTCCAGGACACATTCACCAAACAACCCCACTGCCCTGTAGCCGAACACTTCAACTCTCCCTCCCACTCTGCCAAGGGCATGCCAAGTCTTGGGCCTCCTCCACTGCAAAATTCTAGCCACCCGACACCTGAAGGAAGAACATCTTGTCTTCACGGTGGCTCAGTGGTTAGCACTGCTGCCTCACAGCACTAGCGACCCAGGTTCAATTCCAACCTTGGGCAACTGTCTGTGTGGAGTTTGCACATTCTCCCCTTGTCTGCGTGGGTTTGCTCCGGTTTCCTCCCACAGTCCAAAGATGTGCAGGTTAGGTGAACTGGCCATGCTAAATTGCCCGTGGTGTTAGGTGGATTAAATATGGGGTAAATATGGGGGGGGGGTGGGTTTCTCTTCGGAGGGTCGGTGTGGACTTGTCGGGCCGAAGGGCCTGTTTCCACACTGTAGGGAATCTAATCTAATCTAATCTTCTTCCTCAGGACCTTCCAACCTGGAGATGTTCCCTGAAACATTCTCTGAGTTGACGTCCTGTCTCCCCAATGTAAAGGAGACCACATTGAGCGCGACGGACACAGTAGATAAGGTGTTTGGATGTGCAGAAAAATCTCTGCTGTAGGGATCAATGTCAATTTCACCAGTTTCCCCATCTCCCCTCTTTCCACCTTATCCTAGATCCAATCCTCCAACTTGGCACCTCCCTCTTGAACTGTCTTACCTGTCAATCTTCCTTCCCACCTATTTGCTCCACCCTCCACTCCAACCTATCACATCATCCCCCAACTCCATCCACCTATCACATTTTCAGCTACCTTCTCTCCAGCCCCACCCCTTCCCATTTATCTCTCAGCCTCTTTGTGACCCTCACTACCCCCCACATTTCTGATGAAGAGCTTATGCTCGAAACATTGACTCTCCTGCTCCTCGGATGCTGCCTGACTGGCCATGTTTTTCCAGTGTCACACGTTTCGACTCTGATCTCCAGTATCTGCGGTCCTCATGTTTTCCTAGTTGATTATTTGTCATTATCGGCTGACCATTAGTCTTAAAGTCGTAGAGATGTACAACATGAAAATAGACCCTCCAGTCAGTCTTGTCCATGCTGACCAGATGTTCTACAATAATCTAGTCCCCTTTGCCAGCATTTGCCCCATATCCATCTAAACCCTTCCTATTTATGTACCCATCCAGATGCCTTTTAAAAGATATAATTGTACCAGGAATTGATTACATAGATGGGTTCCAGAGTTACAATGGAGGTCATTGTGGTACAATAGGGTAGTGTTCCACCCTCTGAGCCAGAAGCTCCAGGTTCAAGCCCCATCCCAGGACAAGGTGACCAAGGAAAGTGCATTCATAAAGCAACCAATCAGATTATTAATCCTTCCAATCCGTGCTTGTGGTAGGAATGTGGTAAGGATGGGAGAGATTCCTTGTCTGCCGGGGGTGGTGGAAAGAAATTGGAATCAGCACCGTCACTAATCATAACTCTGGGCTACAACGAGCATTGAACAGTTTACATTGCTATGGGAAACGTGAAGGTGGGTGCACGGGTCGACTGATGTAGATCAGATTGGTGCTGAGCACGGACTTCGATCACCATTCCTGCTTGGGGTGGATTTAGGACTTGCCTCCTTTCTATATCCATGTAGCACTGGGTCAGACTTGCCATCAGGAGAATATAATGGCACAATAGCAAGTTGTCAGTGATATCATTTCAATCGTTATTGTCGTGGCATCAAATTCCTCTCCAGGTAACAACATACATGGGGCAACAGCTCTGCAAGCACTTTCTTCATTCACTTTCAGGCATTAGTTGGCAAGGCTGCTATTTATTGTGTAGGACAGCTGTTCACAGTTGTTTCAATCCAGGTGAACAACTTGCTGGATCCCTTCAGTAAGCAGTCATAGAGTCATAGAGATGTACAGCACGGAAACAGACCCTTCGGTCCAACCCGTCCATGCCGACCAGATATCCCAACCCAATCCAGTCCCACCTGCCAGCACCCGGCCCATATCCCTCCAAACCCTTCCTATTCATATACCCATCAATATGCCTCTTAAATGTTGCAATTGTACCTGCCTCCACCACTTCCTCTGGCAGCTCATTCCACACATGTACCACCCTCTGTGTGAAAATGTTGCCCCTTAGGTCTTTTTTATATTTTTCCTCTCTCACCCTAAACCTATGCCCTCTAGTTCTGGATTCCCCCACCCAGGGAAAAGACTTTGTCTATTTATCCTATCCATGCCCCTCATGATTTTATAAACCTCTATAAGGTCACTCTTCAGCCTCCGACACTCCAGGGAAAACAGCCCTAGACTATTAAACCTCTCCGTATAGCTCAAATCCTCCAACCCTGGCAACATTCTTGTAGATCTTTTCTGGACCCTTTCAAGTTCCACAACATCTTTCCGATAGAAAGGAGACCAGAATTGCACCCAATACTCCAACAGTGGCCTAACCAATGTCGTGTACAGCCACAACATGACCTCCCAACTCTTGTAGGAGAAAGTGAGGACTGCAGATGCTGGAGATCAGAGCTGAAAATGTGTTGCTGGAAAAGCGCAGCAGGTCAGGCAGCATCCAAGGAACAGGAGAATTGACGTTTCGGGCATAAGCCCTTCTCCCAACTCTTGTACTCAATACTCTGACCAATAAGGGAAAGCATTCCAAACACCTTCTTCACTATCCTATCTACCTGTGAATCCACTTTCAAGGAGATATGAACCTGCACTCCAAGGTCTCTTTGTTCAGTTACACTCCCTAGGACCTTACCATTAAGTGTATAAGTCCTGCTAAGATTTGCTTTCCCAAAATGCCGCACCTCGCATTTATCTAAATTCAACTCCATCTGCCACTTCTCAGCCCATTGGCCCATCTGGTCAAGATCCCGTTGTAATCTGAGGTAATCGTCTTCACTGTCCACTACAATTTTGGTGTCATCTGCAAACTTACTAACTATATCTCATGCTCACATCCAAATCACATATATATAAATGATGAAAAGTAGAGGACCCAGCACCGATCCTTGTGGCACTCCACTGGTCACAGGCCTCCAGTCTGAAAAACAACCCTCCACCACCACCCTCTGTCTTCTACTTCTGTTGGCAAAACCAAACTGGTTCACTAATTTCTTTTAGGGCAGGTTATCTGCCATCCTTATCCAGTCTGGTCTATATGTGATTCCTGATCCACAGCAATGAAACTGACCCTTAACTATCCTCTGGGTAATTAGAGGTAGGTAAAAAATGGTAGCCTAGCTAGTGATGCCCACATTCTGCAACCGAGTGAAAAAAAAGAGTCATAGATTTCCTACAGTGTGGAAACAGGCCCTTCGGCCCAACAAATCCACACCAACGCTGCAAACAGAAATCCACTCAGTATCATTCCCCTACTAGTCTACATTTCCCCCTGACTAATGCACCTAACCTGTACATCCCTGAACACTATGGGCAATTTTGCATGGCCAATTCACCCTGACTGCACATCTTTGGATGCTGGAGATCTGAAATAAAAGTAGACTGTGGAGAAAGTCAGCAATTCTAGGAGCATCTGTGGAGAAAGAAACAAAGTTAACATTGACCCCGAAGACACTTCCTGAGAACCGTTCCAAAAGATAATTTTCATTTTAATGTCATAGCCAGTTTTTCTCTTTTCCACTAACATGTCCCTACTCCACACACAAAGGGAAAATATGTTCTCCACATTGCCTCATAGTCTGAAGTCACTTATGTTTGATTAGAACCAAGTTAATTGTGTGGAATATTGAATGTACACAATGAGATTACATCTAAAAGCTGTCAAGGATATTCTTGTTGAAACCAAACGTTGCCCACAGATAGTGCGGATAGTTTTAAAAATGTAGTTTGGTTTGTTATTAAAAGCAATCCTTGGCATAAATTTAGGTTTTGTTAGAGACATGAAGTAAATACATTCATGTTCTTTACCTAGACCAGCTGCCTGGCAGATGGTATACATGTCTCTGTGAGAAGCCTGCTTAAGTTCTGGCCCATGATGTTTTTCATCTTCAACCCCTTCATGCCTCTCTCCTTCCTCTTCATCTTCATAAACTGATATAGATCCAAACTCAGTCAGTCTGGATAATGATGGGCAGAGCTGGAAATGTGTTGCTGGAAAAGCGCAGCAGGTCAGGCAGCATCCAGGGAACAGGAGAATCGACGTTTCGGGCATAAGCCCTTCTTCCTGAAGAAGGGCTTATGCCCGAAACGTCGATTCTCCTGTTCCCTAGATGCTGCCTGACCTGCTGCGCTTTTCCAGCAACACATTTCCAGCTCTGATCTCCAGCATCTGCAGACCTCACTTTCTCCTTAATGATGGGCAGATTTCCATTTCAGAAGGATTGAGTGAACTTTGGGGTTTTATCAGAGTACTCACTTGTGTGATGTGGGCACCGCTGGCTGGGTCAACATTTATTGCCCATCCCTACTTACTCTTGAGAAGGTGGTGGTGAGCTGCCATCTTGAACCACTGCAGTCCACGTGCTGTTGGTTGACCACAATGCCCTGAGGAGGGAATTCCAGAATTTTGACCCAACGACAGTGAAGGAATGACAATATAGTTCCAAGTCAGGATGATGAGTGGCTTGGAGGGGAACTTGAAGGTGGTGGTGTTCCCATGTATCTTTGCCCTTCCAAATGGAAGTGGTCGTGGGTTTGGAAGGTGCTGTGTAAGGATCTTTAGTGATTATCTGCAGTGCATCTTGTGGATGGTATACACTGCTGCTACCGGGTGCCAGTGGTGTAGGGAGTGGATGTTTGTGAATGTGGTTCCAATCAAGCAGCACTCTGAATGGTGTCAAGCTTTTTGAGTGTTAATGCAGCTGCACCCATCCAGGCAAATGGAGAGTAACACTTGTGCCACACAAATGCTACATAATGACCATCTCTGATAAGAAACAATTTAACCTCTGCCCTCTGAAATTCAAGTGAGGAGCATTCCATCACACTCCTGACTTGTGCCTTGTAGATGGTCGACTGAATTGAGGAGTTGCTCACTGCAAGATCCCTAGCCTCTGACCTGGTTTTGTAGCCACTGTGTTCTTATGGCAAATGATTTTCTTAAAAAAATCATTCATGACTGGACATGGCACGACTGCAGAGCTTTGATGTGATCTGATTCTTGCAGATTCACTGAGCCCTGACTATCACTTGCTGCTTCTGCTAATGTGTTGTCGCTACAACAGACCGATGTCTCTTACAATGCCCTTCTGCAATCTCCATTGAACCAGAGTTAATTCCTGGCTTGTTGGTAATGATAGAGTATGGAATATAACAGACCACGAGGCTGCAGATTGTGTTGTACCTCATGGCGGTCCAGTCTTGAATTGCAAGATCTGTTCAAACTCTATCCTACTTGGTAAGGTGGTAGTACCACACACGCAATGGATATTTTGAAGACAGAGACTTCATCTCCTCAAAAACTGTGTGGTGGGCACACCTACCAATAGTGTCATGAATCAACGAGGTGAAGCATGTCGGTTTCTTCACCATTTGCCACTGACCTAGTCTAGCAGCTATGTTCTTTAGGACTCAACCTGCTCAGCCAGTAATGGTGCTGCCAAATCACTGCTGGTGGTGGACACTAAAGTCCCCAATTCTAGGTACATTCTGTGTCCTTAGCATCCTCAGTGCTCTCTGTAAGAACCATTCAACATCGAGGAGTGAAAGTTTTGTTGTTACATTCACTTGCTAGAAATATGATGAATCTAACAGAAATGACAACTTGGTGTACAATAAAGTTATGGGCTGTATGTTGGACTCATATTACAGGGGCTTTCCAGAAACACAGCCAGCTCAGGAAGGGAGTATTGGGAACAGACAAGAGGGAGAGAAATTACAACATTATCGGAGCAAACAGATTGTTCTCAGATTGTCACGATTTGCAATCAAAACCTGATTGCTTGGCCAAATATCAAATAATTCTGCAAGAACAAGAAGAGAAGGTAGTATGCACAACCCAGACCATCGCAGAAGTCAATCTTCCATCTATAAACTCCACTTATACGGCAGACTGACCCAGAAAGGCGGCCAACATCAGCAAAGACCCATCACACCCCGGTAATGATCTCCTACAATCTCTTCTGTCAGACAGAAGATACTGAAGCCTGAACACATCAGATTCAGGAAAAGCTTCTTCCTGGCCATTACTAGACAGATGAATGGACTCTCTAGCCTCAAATAATGCTGACCTTGTGAATGTTGCTCTCACCTAGTGCATGCCCTGTGCAACGTGACCTGTATGCCTCTGTCTAAGTCTCTCTGATCTGGACATCCTTGCTTACTCTGACCTGCTTGTACTGTTCATAGTACTGTACTTTGGTACACGTGACAATAAATCAATCAATCAGCAGCATTGTTATCCCACAAATTCTCCTAACATTAAAACTGCAGCCTTAAGATAAAGTCATTACTACCTTGTGTAATCAAAGACATGGAGTCCTTTGCTCTACATTGTATTTCTGCTCAATGTTAGTTTCTAACATAAAGCAGGGACCTTGATAAATACATAAAGAGAGGCAGTAGAGGTGAATTTGGTCAAATGTAATGGGCAGCCTTTTTATACATTGGCCTTTATTTTCTTTACAAGGAATTGCACGTTCAATCACCTTGCGAGTCATTGTTAGGATATTGATCATGGAATTTTACAGCATGTAAGAAGGCTCTTCAGTCTCCTTGAAAGATCTATCAAGTGGAGATGGTCATTAGTCACTGGACTATTAATCCAGAAGACCAGATTAGTAATACTCTTGGAACTGGGGTTTCTAATCCCACAATGGCAGCTGATAGAATTTAAATTCAATGAATAAAAGTTGCGAACCTAAAACTAGTCTCTGTGACAACCACAATTGTTGTAAATTGGGAGAAAGTGAGGACTGCAGACTCAGAGTCAAAAAATGTGGTGCTGGAAAAGCATAGCAGGTCAAGCAGCATCTGAGAAATCCTGATGAAGGGCTTATGCCCGAAACATCAACTCTCCTGGTCCTTGGATGCTGCCTGACTGGCTATGCTTTTCCAGCATCGCGCTTTTTGACAATTGTTGTAAATTATTGAGACTCGAAACATTAGCTTGCTTTCTCTCCGTGGATGATGCCTGACCCACAGTGACCATCAACATTTTTTTGTTTTCTGTTGTAAAAACCCATCTGGTTCCCTCCTGCCCTTTAGGGAAGTCTGCTGTCCTTACCCAATCTGGCCCATGTGTGACTCCAGACCCATAGCAATGTGACTGATTGTTAATGCTCTCTGAAATGGTCAGCCACTCTTTGCAAGGGCAATTAAAGATGGACCACAAATGCTGATATGAAAACAGAAACTGCTGGAAAAGCTCTCAGCAGGTCTGGCAACACCTAGAGTCATAGGGTCCTACAGCACGGAGACGGGCCCTTTGGCCCATACTGGTCCATGCTGACCAAAATGTCCATCCACGTGAACCCCATTTCCCTGCACTTGGCCCATAGCCTTGTAAATCTTTTTCCTACTTGTCCAAATATGAAGAGAAATTAGAGTTAATGTTTCAGTTTCAGTAACCCTTCTTCAAAACTGATGGTAGCTAGGAAGAAGATGTATTTTATGCAGAAAATAGAGTTGGGGGTTGGGGTTAAGGAGTAAATGATAGGTGGAGACAGGGCCCAAAGAAAGAGAAGAACAGTTGGACCGACTCAGGAGTGGATAATGATCAGCCCTGAAGAATGAATAGCTACTAATGAGGACAATTAGTGGCTAACAATGAGTTGTGCGTGACATGTGATAATAATTGGGGGCAGCTCAGTGGTTAGCAATGCTGGCTCACCGCACCAGGGACCCGGTTCGATTCCACCCTTAGCCGACTATCTGTGTGGTGTTTGCACATTCTCCCTGTGTCTGCATGAGTTTCCCCCCACAGTCCAAAGAGGTGCAGGTTAGGGTGAATTGGCCATACTAAATTGCCCCGTAGTGTTCAGGGATGTGTAGGTTAGGTGCATTAGTCAGGGGTAAATATAGGATAATAGGCCCAGTGGTTAGCACTGATGCCTCACAGCATCAGGGTCCCAGGTTCGATTCCAGCCTCAGGCGTCTGTCTGTGGAATTTGCACATTCTCCCTGTGTCTGTGTGGGTTTCCTCCGGGTGCTCCGAGTCCAAAGATGTGCAGGTTACGTGAATTGGCCATGCGAAATTGCCCATAGTGTTAGGTGCATTAGTCAGAGGGAAATGGGTCTGCGTGGGTTACTCTTCAGAGGGTCGGTGTGGACTTGTTGGGCTGTAGGGCCTGTTTCCACATTGTAGGGTTTCTGTGACACAATAAGGCCTGGTGTGTGGAGGTTGATGTACGGGACATGGGAGAAAGTGCCTCATGCCCCAAAGTTGTTAAATGCGATATTAAGTCCAGAAGGCTGTAGAATTCCCAGGGGGAAAATGAGGAGCTGTTCTTCCAGCTTGCTCTGAGCTTCCCTGGAGCACTGCAGCAAGCCTGAGACAGAGACATTGGCCGGGGAACAGGGTGGGGTGTTGAAGTGACATGCAGCGGGAAGTTTAGGGTCTTTTTTTTGTGGGCAGAATGTAAGTGTTCAACAAAGCGGTCACCCTGACTCAATAATAAATCTCATTGCCACCTCCGGTGAAGTCAGTATTTCTGCGTGTTCAGTTTGAATTCAATCCAATTTGTAAATATTTGTGAACAAGATATCTAATGATATGGGGGAGCTGATGTTGGATTGGGGTGGCCAAAGTTAAAATCAACCTGTTCAGGGATGTTATGAACGCAGGCTTCCTGGCCCAGAGGCAGGAACACTACCACTGCACCACAGGAGCATTTAGCATCTGTGAACAAGGCCGCTTGCAAGAAATAGTCCTAGAATCATTGAAGAAAGGATTGGGAAGGTGATTCAGGAGATGAGTGACAGTAATAGGGTGGTTGTTATGGGGGACTTTAACTTTCCTGATATTGATTGGGAAAGCTATAGCTCAAGTTCGTTAGATGGGTCAGTGTTTGTTCAATGTGTGCAGGAGAGTTTCCTGACACAATATGTAGACAGGCCAACAAGAGGTGAGGCCATACTGGATTTGGTTCTGGGTAACGAACCAGGCCAGGTGTTAGAATTAAAGGTAGGTGAGCACTTTGGGGATAGTGACCATAATTCGGTGATTTTTACACTCGTGATGGAGAGGGATAAGTGTGTACTACAGGGCAAGAGTTATAGTTGGGGTAAGGGAAATTATGATGCGGTGAGGCATGACTTAGGATGTGTGGCTTGGAAAAGTAGACTCCAAGGCAAGAGTGTAAAGGATATGTGGAACTTGTTCAAGGGGCAACTATTGAGTGTCCTTGATAATTATGTACCTGTCAGGCAGGAAGGAAAGGGTCGTGCGAGGGAGCCGTGGTTTAATAAGGAATTGGAATCCCTTGTTAAATGGAAGAGGGCGGCCTATCTCAAGATGAGACGTGAAGGTTCAATTGGGACGATTGAGAGTTATAGGGTAGCCAGGAAGGACCTGAAGAGAGAGCTAAAAGCAGCAAGGAGGGGACATGAAAGGTCCTTAGTCGATAGGATTAGGGAAAACCCTAAGGCTTTCTATAGGTATGTTAGGAATAAAAGAATGACTAGGGTAGGAATAGGTCCAGTCAAGGATAGTAGTGGGAAGTTGCGTGTGGAGGCGGAAGAGATTGGGGAGACACTGAATGAATACTTTTCTTCAGTATTTACTCAGGAACAGGGCATTGTTGTAGATGTGAATACTGAGTCACAAATAAGTAGAATGGATGGCTTTGAGGTATGTAGAGAAGAGGTGTTGGAAATCCTGGAAAAGGTGAAAATTGATAAGTCCCCTGGGCCTGATGGCATTTATCCTAGGATTCTCTGGGAAGCAAGGGAGGAGATTGCAGAGCCATTGGCCTTGATTTTTATGTCCTCTTTGTCTACAGGAGTAGTCCCAGAAGACTGGAGGATAGCAAATGTGGTTCCCTTGTTCAAAAAGGGGAGTAGGGATAGCCCTAGTAACTATAGGCCGGTGAGTCTCACTTCTGTTGTGGGCAAAGTCTTAGAGAGAATTGTAAGGGATAGGATTTATGCACATCTGGATAGGAATAATGTGATCAAGGATAGTCAGCATGGTTTTGTGAAGGGCAAGTCGTGCCTCACAAACCTTATTGAATTCTTTGAAAAGGTGACGAAGGAGGTTGATGAGGGGAAAGCGGTAGATGTGGTATATATGGATTTTAGTAAGGCGTTTGATAAGGTTCCCCATGGTAGGCTACTGCAGAAAATACGGAGATATGGCATTGAGGGTGAATTGGAGGTTTGGATTAGGAATTGGCTGGATGGAAGAAGACAGAGGGTAGTAGTTGATGGCAAAGTTTCTTCATGGAGTGCCGTCACTAGCGGTGTTCCGCAAGGATCTGTTTTGGGACCATTGCTGTTTGTCATTTTTTATAAATGACCTGGAAGAGGGGTTAGAAGGTTGGGTGAGCAAGTTTGCGGATGATACGAAAGTCGGAGGAGTTGTTGACAGTGAGGAAGCATGTGGCAGGTTACAGCAGGATATAGAGAAGCTGCAGAGCTGGGCAGAAAGGTGGCAGATGGAATTCAATGTAGCTAAGTGCGAGGTGATTCACTTTGGGAAGAATAACAAAAAGATGGGGTACTGGGCTAATGGTCGGATACTTGGTAGTGTGGATGAACAGAGGGATCTTGGTGTCCATGTACACAGATCTCTGAAAGTTGCCACCCAGGTAAATAGTGCGGTGAGGAAGGCATATGGCGTACTGGCTTTTATTGGTAGAGGAATTGAGTTCCGGAGTCCTGAGGTCATGATGCAGTTGTATAAGACTCTGGTACGGCCGCATCTGGAATATTGTGTGCAGTTTTGGTCGCCATACTATAGGAAGGATGTGGAGGCATTGGAACGGGTGCAGAGGAGGTTTACCAGGATGTTGCCTGGTATGGAAGGAAAATCGTATGAGGAAAGACTGAGGCACTTGGGGCTGTTTTCACTAGAGAAAAGAAGGTTTAGGGGTGACTTGATTGAGGTGTACAAGATGATTAGGGGGTTAGATAGGGTAGACAGTATGAACCTTTTCCCGCGTATGGAGTCGGGTATTACAAGGGGGCATAGCTTTAAATTAAGGGGGGGTAGATATAGGACTGATGTTAGGGGTAGGTTCTTCACTCAGCGAGTCGTTAGTTCATGGAATGCCCTGCCAGTAACAGTGGTGGACTCTCCCTCTTTATGGGCATTTAAGAGGGCATTGGATAGGTATATGGAGGATAGTGGGTTAGTGTAGTTTAGGTGGGCTTGGATCGGCGCAACATCGAGGGCCCAAGGGCCTGTACTGCGCTGTATTCTTCTATGTTCTATGTTCTATGTTCTATGTTCTATGTTCTATGTTCTAAATGGCAACATACATTTACTGATAAATATTAAAGGCGGCCTGGGTGGGTGGTGTTCAGGATTCGAAAGGCTTATTAATAAATCACTCCTAGTCATGTTTTATGGAAAGTGAAACTGCTAAATGCAGTCTTTGAAATCAAAACTGATAATAAGGATCTTAATTGGCAAAACAACACTGTCTCGGATTCCTTGGGGTAACCAACAAGCGAGAATTTCACTTTAAAGGGAAGAACAGAAACTAAGGCAGTCTCTGTGTGTGTGTGTGTGCTGGAAAAGTTTACACACAACTCACCTGAGTAAATGTAACAAGCCGAGTCCGTCACAGCAAGTGTCCAGCTCCCTCGAATTGCAAGGTGAGGAAGATATTGTGATTGAAAGGGGATCTGGTTTTGTTGAGAATGGTAGCTTCTCTCTTCAGCTGTGGAATGTTCTGCTCTGGCCCCATCTGCTGAGTTCTCCCTCCTCCCCTCACATTCCGGGAATTAGGGTCCAAATAATGCCAGCAGTTTGTCTGTTGTTTCTTCCAAGGTGGGGGGTTGAAATGAAAGGGAGTTAGTTTTCAAAGCAGAAGAGTGCTGTCCTCAGTCAATTTCCACGATAAATGTTTTCGACCTGTTCAGAGATGTTATGACCCACCTTTGGAGCAGTGGCATTTGAACCCAGGACCTTCTAACTCAGTGGGAGGGACATGCCCCACTGTACTACTGGAGTTCCTCCCATTTGCATGCTACACTCCTTCAGTATCATGCAATCCCAATAGTGGGGAAACAGGTCATTCAGCCCATTGAGTCCACACTGCTTTTTTTTTATTTCAAAAATATACTTTATTCATAGAATACTTTAATGGTCTGTACAGTTGGACATGGGCATATGTAAACATTCCATTTGTTTGCATACCGAAACAGAGTAATCATTCCTATTTACAGGTCTGTACGATTACATTTTTAGCTGAGGCGTCAGCAGAGCCCAAATGACTGCATGGGCCCCCTGTTCTTCTTAGGCAGGCAGATGTTACACAGTGGTCTTTCCCCACCGCGCCTTGGCGGCAGCTGCCCCAAGCTTCAGTGCGTCCCTCAACACGTAGTCCTGGACCTTGGAATGTGCCAGTCTGCAACACTCAGTCGGGGTCAACTCCTTCAGCTGGAAGATCAACAGGTTTCGGACCACCCAGAGAGCGTCCTTCACCGAGCTGATGATCCTCCAGGCACAGTTGATGTTCATCTCGGTGTGCGTCCCGGGGAACAGGCCGTAGAGCACGGAGTCCCGCGTCACGGCGCTGCTCGGGACGAATCTCGACAAACACCACTGCATTCCTCTCCAGACTTCTTCTGCGTAGGCACATTCCAGAAGGAGGTGTGTGACAGTCTTGTCCCCCCCGCAGCCGCTTCGAGGGCAGACCAGATATCCCAACCCAATCTAGTCCCATTCGCCAGCACTTGGCCCATGTCCCTCCAAACCCTTCCTATTCATATTCTCATCCAGATGTCATTTAAATGTTGTAATTGTACCAGCCTCCACCACTTCCTCTGGCAGCTCATTCCATACACGCACTATCCTCTGCATGAAAAAGTTGCCCCTTAGGTCCCTTTTAAATCTTTCCCCTCTCACCTTATACCTATGCCCTCTAGTTCTGGACTGCCCCACCCCAGGGAAAAGACTTTGTCTATTTATCCTATCCATGCCCCTCATAATTTTGTAAACCTCTATAAGGTCACTCCTCAGCATCTGACGCTCCAGGGAAAACAGCCCCAGCTTGTTCAGCCTCTCCCTATAGCTCAAATCCTCCAACCCTGATAACATCCTTGTAAATCTTTTCTGAACCCTTTCAAGTTTTACAACATCTTTCCGATAGGAAGGGGACCAGAATTGCATGCAATATTCCAACAGTGGCCTAACCAATGTCCTGTACTGCCGCAACATGACCTCCCAACTGCTGTGCTCAATACTCTGACCAATAAAGGAAAGCATACCAAACACCTTCTTCACTATCCTATCTACCTGTGACTCCACTTTCAAGGATGTATGAACCTGCACTCCAAGATCTCTTTGTTCAGCAACACTCCCCAGTATCTTACCATTAAGTGTATAAGTCCTGCCATGATTTCCAAAATGCAGCACCTCACATTTATCTAAATTAAACTCCATCTAGCACTCCTCGGCCCATTGGCCCATCTAATCAAATCCCTTTGTAATCTGAGATAACCTTCTTCGCTGTCCGCTACATCTTCAATTTTGGTAACATCTGCAAACTTACTAACCATACCTTTTATTTTTACATCCAAATCATTTATATAAATGATGAAAAGCAGTGGATCCAGCACCGATCCTTGTGGCACTCCACTGGTCACAGGCCTCCAGTCTGAAAAACAACCCTCCACCACCACCCTCTGTCTTCTATCTTTGACCCAGTTCTGTATCCAGGGAGAATGGCTAGCTCTCCCTGGACACTGTGAGCAATTTAGCATGGCCAATTCATCTAACCTGCACATCTTTGGATTGTGGGAGGAAGCCAGAGCACCTAGAGGAAACCCATAGAGAAACGGGGAGAATGTACACACTTTACACAGGCAGTCGCCCAAGGGTTGAATCAAACCCAGGTCTCTGGCGCTGTGAGGCAGCAATACCAGCCACTGAGCCACCTATCAGTAAATTGTAAGGGTTTAGGTATATTACTGAGGAGAAAGTGAGGACTGCAGATGCTGGAGATCAGAGCTGAAAATGTATTGCTGGAAAAGCGCAGCAGGTCAAGCAGCATCCAAGGAGCAGGAGAATTGACCTTTCAGGCATGAGCCCTTCTTCAGGAATGAGGTTAATTCTCCCACTGGACACAATCACCTGATGAAGGAGCGACATTCCGAAAGCTAGTGCTTCCAATTAAACCTTTTGTACTATAACCTGGTGTTGAGTGATTTTTAACTGAATTGTTAATGTCTGCCTTCGTTGAGAGGGTACTCCCAAGGTTTGGGAATTGATTCCCACATTGTCCAGCAGCTCATTGGGGGTCAGGATGGGATTGGGGTGGGGTGGGGGGGGGTGGGGGGGGGGGGCGAGTGGGGGGGTTGTGGTGTGTACTGCACAGCAGAAGCAGGTTCTTGAAGGCCATTCTGCACTGCCCCTGTGAATACATTCCCAATGGATTGGAGCTCTGCCTCTGAAATGTGTACCTACTTATGTGTCACTTGCAAACGGCAGATCAATGGCAGAGGTTGGGGTGATCTTCGTTTTAAAGAAATTGGCAACGTAGCTGCACATTACATCAGAGAGATCATTATCCTGTTGAATAAACTTAGAAACATTGAAAACAGGAGCAGGAGTAGGCCATTCGGCCCTTCGAGCTTCCTCCACCATTCAAAATGATCATGGCTGATCATCCAACTCAGTCCCTGTTCCTGCTTTCTCCCCATAACTTTTGATCCCTTTATCCCTAAGAAATATATCTAGCTCCTTTTTGAAAATATTCAATGTTTTGGGTTCAAACACTTTGTGTGACGGAGAATTCTACAAGCTCACCACTTTCTGGGTGAAGAAATTTCTCCTTGGCTCAGTATTTCCAGCATCTCCTGCTTATATTTTATCATCACTCTTTTGTTCGTTGTCACAAGCACTCCCTTCTGTTCTTTCCTACCCTCGCTCTTCTGCTGCCCTTGCACTGCATCAAACATTTGACAGACTCGAGCTTATTGCTGTTCTGAGGTCAGACTGAGATGCTTTTAAATATTTTTCAAATTCCTTTTTATTTATGGAATATATCACTTCCCTCAAATAATTGTAAATGGCATCAGCGGGTTGAGAGTATTTACATAATCTTTGACAATGACACAGCAGCACTTCCCTTATCGGTCTGGTTGTCCCAGGCTTAACCATTCACCAAACTTCTTTTTAATGTTGCACACTGTTTTTTTAAAAATACTCTGACTATTCTGTACAAACTGAAAACAGTACATCAAGCTGCATTATAACTGTGTAGAACAAGGTAACATTGGAGGACTCTATGCATTGGACACAGTTTCGTGTGCCAAACACTTAATTAATAAAAAATTCAAGCTAGATCTGTGTTAAAGGTTGGTTTAGCTCTGTTTATGGATGGTTGGCTAGTGTTGCTGACAGTGTGAGTTCAATTCCTGCACTGGCTGAATTTACCATGAAGGACTCTCCTTTTCAACCTCTCCCCTTGTGCTTAGGTTAAGTCACCATCAGTCATCTCTCTCTCTCTCTCTGTCTCCAGTGAGTGATTAGCCCTACGGGTCTGTTAAGATAATGATGACGTCCACAGGAGAACTGACGATGGTTTGAAGAATGTGCATCATCTCTGGAAATGAAATGGCTGCAATTGGAACTAATGTGCCCAGATGATAGTGTTTTGCAACATGCTGATTTGTAAGTTATGTGCAGTGGTAATAAATACATTTATCGCCACAATATTTCAGAGCAACCTCTAGCAGTACAGGTATATTTTTGTTAACCATTACTATTTTGGATTAAAACAGCAATGGTGACCACAGTGCAGTCATATTGAGTCAAACATTAAGCTTTTGAAATGCATTTAAATGTAAACCTTAATGACAGAGGAAATGCTAAAGTATAAACTAAGAGACTGCTCACTGACATTGGGCAGGAAAGATGCACCTCAGAACTCCATGAAATCACTTTGACTCACTCAACAATGCTGCCCCTATTTGCAAATGACAAGTTGTAACACTCACTACATTTCACTTTGAGCCAAATGATTTTCCAAGCTTCATGTTGTCATCAACCCTCATCAGGTGGATGCTTCTTCCAATGGAATATACCGTGCTGCATCACCATTGGCTGCATTGACAGGTGAGCCTGTCACTTGTCCAATATCTTGACAGCTTCCTGGAGGTCACAGCACAAGCCATAGTGCATGCACACAGTCTTCAACCCTTCCTGAAGTGCAGTATTCGCGTCTGTGCATTCCTCAGCCATAGCACTGCTGCACTGTGCTGGAAGGCAACGGTTTTGTCCGTGAGACAAGAGATTGGTTCTCTCCCTCACTCTGCAGATGCTGTTTGAACTGCTGAGTATTTCCAACATGTTGTCTTTGGATTTGAGCTTTTTCTTTATTTGGTAAAAGAAAGATAACATTTGCTTCTTTACAGATCAGGGAAACAATGTAAAATATTAGGGGAATACTAATCAATTTTCCCTTCTCTTGATTGCTAAGGTTGATTGCAGCGTTACTGCTGCCACACTGGCTCAAAGCTGCACAGTCAATCCAGAACCTTCCTGGACTGATGCAGCAGCTCTTTACTGGATGACTGTATGTACCAGATGTGAATGCCGGTTGAATGTTTTCAAGCCAAGACATTAGGACAGTCGTGAGGGTAGATTGAAGAAGTTGTGGCTGTTCTCCGTGGAGAGGAGAAAGTTGAGAGGAGATTTATGGGAGGTTTTCAAAATCAAGAGCGGGCTGGACAGAGATAGGGAGAAGATGTTCCCATTGGTGAAAGAAAAATGAGAGGATATAGAGTCATACAGATGTAGAGCACGGAAATAAACTCTTCGGTCCAACTTGTCCATGGTGGCCAGATATCCTAAATTAATCTAGTCCCATTTGCCCTTTTAAATTCTTCCGCTCTCACCTTAAACTGATGCCCTCTGGCTATGGACTTCTCTACCCTGGGAAATAGACTGTGGCTATTCACCCTTACCATGCCCCTCATGATCTTATAAACCTGAGGTTGCCCTCAGCCTTAGATGCTCCAGGGAAAATAGCCCCAGCATATTCACACTGTCCATATAGCTCAAATCCTCCAACCCTCTGGATGTAGGTTTGTTGTTGAGCTGGAAGGTTCGTTTTTCAGTGAGCAAACCTACATCCAGAACCTCAACCTGAGCTACAAATCTTCTCAAAACTTGTTCCCCCAACCCTGGCAACATCCTTTTAAATCTTTTCTGAACCCTTTCTAGTTTCACCATCCTTCCTGTATCAGGGAGACCAGAACTGAACACAGTATTCCAAAAGTAATCTAGCCAACATCCTGTACAGCGTAACATGACCTTCCAACTCCTATACTGACCAATAAAAGCAAGGCTACAAAACACCTTCACTATCTTGTCCACCTGTGACTCCACTTTCAAGGAACTATGAACCTGCACTCCAACATCCCTTTGCTTGGCAACACTTCCCAGGACCTTACTATTAAGTGTTTAAGTCCTGCCCTGATTTGCCTTTCCAAAATGCAACATGTCATGTTTATCCATAGATAGGAAGTGATGTGCAAACAAAATAAGAGAAATGCTTTCAGTGAGTAGGTTTGCAATGGAGGTGAACATTCTGCACCTTGTTAACTTCTCTCCTTTACCTGAAGCGTGGTGACCCTCAGGTTAAACCACACCAACTATCCCTCTCCAATGAGAGAGCAGCTCTATGGTCCACCAGGACTGTGGTGACTTTATCTTTGTTAAAAATCACACAACACCAGGTTATAGTCCAACAAGTTTATTTGTAAGCACCAGCTTTCGGAGTGCTGCTCCTTCCTCAGCTACCTGATGAAGGAGCAGCGCTCCGAAAGCTAGTCCATCCAAATAAACCTGTTGGACTATAACATGGTTTTGTGTGATTTTTAACTTTGTCCACCCCAGTCCAACACCAGTTCCTCCACATCATCACTTTACCTCTAGTTCAAATATGGAATGCACTGACTGGAAATGTGGTGGAGGCAGGTTCAACTGAGGCATTCAAGAGGGTATTGGATGAAAAGTAGAAGGCATAAGGTTAAGGTGAGAGGGGAAAAATTTAAAAGGGACCTGCAGGGCAACCTTTTCACACAGAGAATGGTTTGTGTATGGAATGAGCTGCCAGAGGAAATGGTGGAGGCTAGTACAATTACATCATTTAAAGGCATTGGGTTGGGTACATAAATAGGAAGGGTTTAGAGGGATATGGGCCAAATGCTAGCAAATAGGACTAGGTCAGATTGGGATATCTGGTCAGCGCGGATGTATTTGACTGAATGTTTTGTTTCTATCTCTGTGCTGCACAGCTCTATAATTATTTGAATAGAAATGGTGTGTAGGAATGGGGGAAAAGGCAGGAGATTGGCACAAGGGAATAGAACTGGTGCAGACTGTAGTGACTGTAATGAGGTCAGCCTGGTGGACCTCATAGAATGTGAATCCCCTGATTCCCTGTTAATCTGGTCCAGTCTGGGAGCCCTGGTTGACAGATATGAACAGGAATGTCAGATGTTCTGAGAGCTGGATCTGAGGGAGCTGGATCAGTATCAAGGACTCTCCAAATGTAAATAAAGGATGACTTGGTGACGGAATACCGTCTGCTCTGGAGTTATATCAAGTTTCTGCCGTGATTTCTGTCTTTGACTCTGATAATGAATGCCATTTGCCCATATGTTCAACATGGAGGGAATTACTTTAAAAAAGAACAGCCTTGAGTAGGAGTTCCCACTCCTTAAAGGCTGGCATCTTGTACTAACTGCAGATACAGCATGTAGTCTTTAGAAGATTCAGGATTAAAGACTGAGTTTACATCTGACCCTTGACCTACTGTATCTCCCTGTACAGATTTAGTAAGGTGCCAGGAAATACGAGGTGACTGGTGTTTAAAGTGGAAAGTACCATTAGACAGGAGTTGTGATATGACCCAGTAGGAAAGGGGAGTTGTTTCTTACTAGATTTTCTCATAATGATGTGACAGTGTGCAAGAATGTGTGGGCTGTGAATTGCAAATAGTGATTCAGCAGCCTCGAGTCAAGAGCTTCCAGAACAGCCCACTACTCTGTGGGAGCAAAACCTTTTTTTCTGCACAGCTTCTGTAATCTGATTGATGTTGGAGTGTGGAGGCTGGCGTGAAAATGTTGTGTTCCCTTTCCCGCTCTGGGTGCTTCTACAGCAGCGTTGCTGCTTCTCTCTGCCTCTTCCTTCAGAGCCTTTTCCCTTTGTCTTGCTGTAATTTTGCAAGTGGGCGGGTTTTTGTATCAGAAGGTTAGGTTCTCCATTGGACAAGAGCATTTTCAGCCAAACTGTACTGGGAAGAATGCACCAGAAGTAGTTAATATGGGGGAGCGGCCTGACTCACTGATCGTTATCTTCGAGTTTAGACATTCTGTGTTGTAAAGAAAATACACATCCGTCTCGATTTTGCATTCGGCTGGGGATGTTCTTTAGCTGGGTAAAGTTGTCAGGTTTTGTACGCAATTCTCCCTTTTAGAACAAAAGAAACAGCTTCTCTAACAAATTGGATACTTCGACAGATCCTAATCCAATGCTTGTGTGATGAATGGTTTGAACTTGGATGACTGGGTATTTTGGCTGAGTTTTGCTGAGTTATTGTATGATTCCAATCTGTCCTTGGAGCACTCCAATTAAATTACAACCCTGATCAGTCAAAATCGTTTCAGATCAACAGCATAAATTTGAGGGAATTCATACAAATAGAATGATTTGATTTGATTTATTGTAGTCACATGAACCTAAGCACAGTGAGAAGCTTTGTTTTGCGAGCTGTGCAGGCAGATCACAGCAAACAAAGATCATAGGGCACTTAGACAGACCGAGGAATACAAGGTTCGTTACACAGGAGATGCACGAAGCAAGAACAGCGTTAGCAAAATCAACATTATTAGAGAAGTTCATTCAGCAGTCTAATAATGGCAGGGAAGAAGCTGTTCCTGTATCTGTTGTTGCATGTGTTCAAGCTTCTGAACCTTCTGCCTGACAGAAAATAAAAGAACAAAGACAAATACAGCACAGGAACATGCCCTTCAGTGAGCCTCTAAGCCACATTTTGCCTTTCCATACTAAAACTGTCTTCACTTACAGGATCCTGTATCCCTCCATTCCCTTCCTATTCATTTGAGGCGGCACAGTGGTTAGCACTGCTGCCTCACAGCATCAGGGATTCGGGTTCAGTTCCAGCTTTGGGCAACTGACTGTGTGGAGTTTGCATGTTCTGCCGGTGCCTGCGTGGGTCCCCTCTGGATGCTCCAGCCCCACAGTCCAAACGATATGTAGGCTGGGTGAATTGGCCATGCCAAATTGTCCCATAGTGTTCAAAGATGTGTGGGTTAGGTGCATTCGTCAGGGGTAAATGTGTGGGAATGGGTCTGGTTGGGTTACTCTTTGGAGGGTCGGTGTAGACTTGAGCTGAAGGGCCAGTTTCCACACTGTAGGGATTCTATTCATGTACAGAACAGCATTGAGTATCCGAACGGGAGTATTTTATTCAGATAATGGATAATGTTTTTACAGGACCTTGAGATCTTGATTGGATAATTGGAAATTCGGATAATTGATGTTCGGATAACTGAGGTTGCCCTGCATTCTTGAATGTTGCTATTGTGTCTGCTTCCATCACCGCCTGTGGCATTGTATTCCGGGCACTCCCACCCTTTGTGTGAAAACCTTACCTCACGCATCACTTTTAAACTATCCCTTCACACCTTGAACCTGTGCCCCCTAGTAATTGACCCCTCCACCCTGGGAGAAAGCCTCATACTCTCCATTCTATCCATGCCATTCACAATCTTATAAACCTCTAGCAGGCCACCCTTCAACCTCCAGCATTCCAATGAAAACAAACCCAGTCTATCCAACCTTTCTTCATAGCTCCACATCCTGGTAGACCTTTTCTGTACCCTCTGCAAAGCATCCACATTCTTCTGGTAGTGTGGTGACCAGAACTAATATTCCAAGTATGGCCTAACCAAAGTTCGATAAAGCTGCAGAATAATTTGCCTATCCTTAAACTCAATGCCCCTTCCAATGAAGGCAAGCGTGCCTTAGGGCACTTTTACAGAGAGATTGGAAGAGAGCATTACTGGGGTGGGAGGGATCTTTGATAATGTTCGCTGTTTTTCTGCCACAAAAAGTTGGAGAAACTCAGCAGATAAGACAGCATATGTGGAGGGAGAAACACAGAGTTGATGTTTAGAGTCCAATTTGACCCTTCTTTAGAATTTAGAATGAGTTAAAAGCTCTTTGCACTCCTTGTGGGCAAGAACAGCACACAATAAAAACTGGTCGCTGAGCATCAATCCCATTGATATCGATCACAATACACATCAACACAGCTCAGTACACATGCAATGCAGTATAGGGGGGAATGTATGTACAGCTTCCTGTTTCTAGTGCTGTGCTGTTCCATGGAACAAGTTTAATCCTAATAGCTGAACAACCCACTGGGCTTTTTAACAGTTTCAATGCACCCCACAATGGATAGGGCATAGCAATGCTTGTGTGAACAATAGTGACCTTTTAAAAAGATTTGATATCAGTACTTGGCAGACAAGACGCAAAACAACGTTCTGACTGCCAACCCTGCATCACAACACAATGATCCCACATCAACCCAGTGAAAGGACAACATATTTTTCTCCCTGGGATGTGGGCATCACTGACAAGGCAAGCATTTGCTGCCTACCTTGAATGGGGTGACCTGTAAAGTTGGCAAATTTCCCTCCCTCAAAAGGAAACGAAGGGCCAAGTGGAGGGGATGGCCTAGTGCTATTATTGAAGGACTGTTAAACCAGAGACCCATATAACGTTCTGGGGACCCAGGTTCAAATCCTGCCATACCAAATGGTAGAATTTGAATTCAATAAAAAGTCACGAAATAAGAGTCTAATGATGATGACTATTTTGGAAAAACCCATCTGGTTCACTAGTATCTGTTAAGGAAGGAAACTGCCATCCTTACCTGGTCTGGCCAACATGTGACTCCAGACCCACTGCAATACAGTTGACTGTTAACTACCCTCTGGCAATGAGGGATGGAAAAACGTTGTTTGCCCAGCCAGCAACATGCATATTCTGTGAATGATTTTTTTTTAAAAACTGAGCTAAAAGCAGATGGATTTTTAAAGTCATAATTAATGATAGTTGCCATCACTGAGACTGGGTCTATTTTCCTAATGTAATTAATTTAATTGAAATTCCACCATTTGCCACAGCGGGACTTGATCCTCTGGCTCCATAGCCTGGAGCTCTTAGATTCAATTCAAATTGGGGGTGGGGGTGGGAAGGTAGCGGAGAGTGTGAGATAGATAGATGGAGGTTAGGGTGTGATGATGGAGGAGGCCCAGGACGTGCATATCGTTGGCGAAGTGAGAGGGGGAGTTGAAGTGTTTGGCCACGGGATGGTGGGGTTGGTTGGTGCGGATGTCCTGGACATGTTCTCTGAAGTGCTCTGCGACTAGGCATCCAGTCTCCCCAATGTAAAAGAGACCGCATTGGTAGCAACGGATGCAATAAATGACACGTGGAAGTGCAGGTAAAACTTTGATGGATGTGGAAGGCTCCTTTGGGGCCTTGGACAGAGGTAAGAGGGGGAGATGGGGGTGCAGGTTTTGCAATTCCCAGTGGTAGGGAAGGTATATTACCCCCACCTCAATCTACCTATTGTACGCTCAGCCAGCTTCACCCCAGCCCCACACCCCCTCCCATTTATCTCTCAGACCTCCCCTTGGCTCATAGCCTCATTCCTGATGAAGGGCTCTTGCCCAAAACGTCGATTCTCCTGCTCCTTGGATGCTGCCTGACCTGCTGTGCTTTTCCAGCAACACACTCTCGACTCTGATCTCCAGTCCTCAATTTCTTCTAATACGTGAGGGTCCATTCAGATAACAGTCAAAATGATGCTGTCCTTAAATCTATTTGAATGTGTTTTCAAACTTCTGGATCTTCTACTGATGGAATAGGGTGGAAAAGACTCTAATCAGGGTGGGAGGGGTGTTTGATTGTGTAGGTTGCTTTAGCAAGGCAGTGGGAAGTACAGACGGACTCAATGGATGGAAGGCTGATTTTCGTGAAGTACTGGGTTATGTTCACAACTCTAATTTTTTCCAGTCTTGGGCAGAGCAGTACCAAGCTATAATGCATCCAGAAAGGATGCTTTCTATGGTGCATACATCACCTGACAAAGGAGTAGCACTCCAAAAACTTATGATTTCAAGTAAATCTGTTGGGCTATAACCTGGTGTCATGTGACTTCTGACTTTGTCTACCCCCAGTCCAACACTGACACCTCCACATCATAGGAATTGTACAGTGTCTGTTACATTGATAATTAGATTCAACGGTGTTATCTCGGTGACATCTCTGTTTGTAAAACACAAGCCTTTCTTTAATTTGCTCTGAAAATGGTCTGACTGAACACGAGGTAGTGGTTTGATTTGCTTTCTTGCATGATTAAACGTATTATGTGTAACCAAATTTAGTCAGTACCATCAACTGAACTTTTATTTGTGTATCGTTCCACCAGTTTACTTGAGGGGAATTCTTACTCACTGCAGTTTATCTGACTGAGCAAATGGACCAGACAGCAAGAGGCACGCCCACAGAAATGCTTACCCTCCCACGACAGTGTGTCAGCACGGAGAAAGTGAGGACTGCAGATGCTGGAGATCAGAGCTGAAAAATGTGTTGCTGGAAAAGCGCAGCAGGTCAGGCAGCATCCAAGGAGCAGGAGAATCGACATTTCGGGCATAAGCCTTTCTTCAGGAATGAGGAAAGTGTGCCAAGCAGGCCAAGATAAAATGTAGGGAGGAGGGACTTGGGGGGGAGGGGCGTTGGGAATGCGATAGGTGGAAGGAGGTTAAGGTGAGGGTGATAGGCCGGAGAGGGGGTGGGGGCGGAGAGGTCGGGAAGAAGATTGCAGGAGAAGAAGGTGGTGCTGAGTCCGAGGGTTGGGACTGAGATAAGGTGGGGGGGGAGGGGAAATGAGGAAGCTGGAGAAATCTGAGTTCATCCCTTATGAACAACTTCTCTTTCCAATCCTCCCACTTCCTCCAAACCAAAGGAGTAGCCAATGGCACCCGCATGGGCCCCAGCTATGCCTACCTCTTCGTCGGACATGTGGAACAGTCAATCTTCCGCAGCTACACTGGCACCACCCCCCACCTTTTCCTCCACTGCATCGATGACTGTATCGGCGCTACCTCGTGCTCCCTCGAGGAGGTTGAACAGTTCATCCACTTTACTAACACCTTCCACCCCGACCTCAACTTTACCTGGACCGTTTCAGACTCCTCCCTCCCCTTCCTAGACCTCTCCATTTCTATCTCGGGCGACTAACTCAACACGGACATTTACTACAAACCGACCGACTCCCACAGCTACCTAGATTACACCTCCTCCTGCCCTGCCCCCTGTAAAAACGCCATCCCATATTCCCAATTCCTTCGCCTCCGCCGCATCTGCTCCCAGGAGGACCAATTCCACTACCGAACAACCCAGATGGCCTCCTTCTTCAAAGACCGCAATTTCCCCTCAGACGTGGTTGACGATGCTCTCCACCGCATCTCCTCCACTTCCCGCTCCTCCCCCTTGAACCCCACCCCTCCAATCGCCACCAGGACAGAACCCCACTGGTCCTCACCTTCCACCCCACCAACCTCCACATACATTGTATCATCCTTCGTCATTTCCGCCACCTCCAAACAGACCCCACCACCAAGGATATATTTCCCTCCCCTCCCCTATCAGTGTTCCGGAAAGACCACTCCCTCCGCGACTCCCTCGTCAGGTCCACACCCCCCACCAACCCAACCTCCACTCCTGGCACTTTCCCCTGCAACCGCAAGAAATGCAAAACTTGCACCCACATCTCCCCCCTCACTTCCCTCCAAGGCCCAAAGGAATCCTTCTATATCCGTCACAAATTCACCTTCACCTCCACACACATCATTTACTGCATCCACTGCACCCGATGTGGCCTGCTCTACATTGGGGAGACAGGCCGCCTACTTGCGGGGCGTTTCAGAGAACACCTCTGGGACACCCGCACCAACCAACCCAACCGCCCCATGGCCGAACACTAACTCCCCTCCCACTCCACCAAGGACATGCAGGTCCTTGGCCTCCTCCATCGCCAGACCATGGCAACACGACGGTTGGAGGAAGAGCACCTCATCTTCCGCCTAAGAACCCTCCAACCACAAGGGATGAACTCAGATTTCTCCAGCTTCCTCATTTCCCCTCCCCCCACCTTATCTCAGTCCCAACCCTCTGACTCAGCACCGCCTTCTTGACCTGCAATCTTCTTCCTGACCTCTCCGCCCCCCCCCCCCACTCCGGCCTATCACCCTCACCTTAACCTCCTTCCACCTATCGCATTCCCAACGCCCCTCCCCTAAGTCCCTCCTCCCTACCTTTTATCTTAACCTGCTTGGCACACTTTCCTCATTCCTGAAGGAGGGCTTATGCCCGAAATGTCGATTCTCCTGCTCCTTGGATGCTGCCTGACCTGCTGCGCTTTTCCAGCAACACATTTTTCAGTGTGTCAGCATGTCAGAGCACATCTACAGCTCTCCTCTCTATGGCACAGTGTAAGATGGCAGTGGCTTCCAAACAGAATAGTGCCAACCCTAGCACCTCAGATGTCATGAAAGTCAAAAATATCCTCCTCATTCTTCTGCTTCCCGTTCCCAACCAAATGCGCTCATCCATCCACCCTGTGACCCCCTCATGTCAACCAATGCCCCCCACCTACTCCATCCACGTGCCACCCCCATGCCAAAAAAGGCACCCTCACTGTATCTTTATGGTTCTCATGCCAAGCTAAGGCACTTCAATGCCAATTTACCCACTGTATAGTGTATAAACCAGTGAATCATCTCATCAGAATATGAAATTAAATTTCTTTTTACAAAACAAAATTAACTGATATCTTCCTACTCCCTCAACAGAACATCTTTTAATAGACACTAATAAGAGTGTTAGTTATCTTGATCTGATGAAGCATCAATAGCACAAACTGCATGCATTAATTGGGCTCAAAGAATCAGAGCCATCCATTATTATTTTGCCTGGGTTCAGCGGTTTCAATAGTCTATTGAATCCCTGGGCTGTCAGCCAAGAATACGTACTACGTTTTGAATGCGTCGAATGAACCTGCCTCCACCACACTCTCAGGCAGTGCGTTCCAGATCCTAAGAACTTACAGCATGAAAACATTTTTCCTGAGGTCTCAATTGCTTCAAGTCAAAGTTAAAGAGCCATACAGCACAGAAACAGATCCTTCGGTCCAAACCGTCTCCGATGACCAGAAATCCTAAACTTATCTAGTTCCATTTTCCAGCACTTGGCCCATAGACCTACAAACCCTTCCTATTCATATACCCATCCAGATGCCTTTTGAATGTTGTAATTGTACCTGCCTCTCCCACTTCCTCTGGCAGCTCATTCCATACACGCATCACCTTCTGCACGGAAAAGCAAACCCCTCAAGGTTGTTTTTAAATCTTTCTCCTGTCACCATAAACCTACACCCTCTAGTTTTAGTCTCCTCTACTCCGGGAAAAAGACCTTGGCTATTCACCCTATTCGTGCTTCTCATGATTTTATAAACGTCTCTAAGGTCACTTCTTATCCTCCGACACGCTATCCTACAGTGAGTGAACGGGAATAGGAAAATAAATTTGGAATGAGCTGCCAGAGGTGGTGGTGGAGGCTGGTACAATGACAACATTTCAAATGAACATAGAACATTATAGCACAGTACAGGCCCTTCGGCCCTTGAAGTTGCGCTTACCTGTGGAACCAATCTGAAGCTCATTTAACCTACACTATTCCATTTTCATCCATATGTTTATCTAATAACTATTTAAATGCCCTTAAAGTTGGTGAGTCTACTCCTGCTGCAGGCAGGGTGTTCCACGCCCTTACTACTCTGAGTAAAGAAATTACCTCTGACATCTGTCCTATATCTATCACCCCTCAATTTAAAGCTATGTCCCCTCATGCTAGCCATCATCATCCGAGGAAAAAGGCTCTCACTGTCCACCCTATCTAACCCTCTTATTATCTTCTCAATTAAATCACCTCTCAACCTTCTTCTCTCTAACGAAACTAGCCTCAAGTCCCTCAGCCTTTCCTCATAAGACCTTTCCTCCATACCAGGCAACATCCTCGGAAATGTCCTCTGCACCCTTTCAGAAGCTTCCACATCTTTCCGACAATGCGGTGACCAGAACTGCACGCAATACTCCAAGTGCAGCCACACCAGAGTTTTGACCTCATGGCTCTGAAACTTAATCCCTCTACCATTAAAAGCTAACACACTGTATGCCTTCTTAAGAACCCTATCAACCTGGGTGTTAACTTTAAGGGATCTATGTACATGGATACCGAGATCTCCCTGCTACCAAGAATCTTACCATTAGCCCGGTACTCTTTATTCCTGTTATTCTTTCCAAAGTAAATCACCTCACATTTTTCAGCATAAAACTCCATTTGCCACCTCTCAGCCCAGCTCTGCAGCTTATCTAGGTCTCTCTGTAACCCACAACATCCTTCAGCACTATCCACATCTCTACCGACTTTAGTGTCATCAGCAAATTTACTAACCCATCATTCTAAGCCCTCATCCAGGTCATTTACAAAAATGACAAATAGCAGTGGCCCCAAAACAGATCCTTGTGATAGACCACTAGTAACTGAACACCAGGATGAACATTTCCCATCAACCACCATCCTCTGTCTTTTTTTCAGTCAGCTAATTTCTGAACCAAACTACTAAATCACCCTCAATCCCATGCTTCCATATTTTGTGCAATAGCCTACCATAGGGAACTTTATCAATTGCCTCACTGAAATCCATATACACCACATCAACAGCTTTACTTTCATCCACCTGTTGGGTCACCATCTCAAAGAATGGTGCTCAAAAAATGCATCTGGATGGGTACATGAATAGGAGGAGTCTAGGGGGATATGAGCCAAATGCTTGCAAGTAGGATTGGATTAATGTAGGATATCTGATTGGCATGGAAGAGTTAGACTGAAGAATCTGTTTCCAAGCTGTACAAATGTATGACTCCAGGGAAAATAGCCCCAAACTATTTAGCCTCTCCCTATAGCTCAAACCCTCTAACCCTGGCAACAGTCTTGTAAATCTTTTCTGAATCCTTTCAAGTTTAACAACATCTTTCCTATAGCAGGGAGACCAGAGTTGAATGCAGGGACCTAGCCAATGTCCAGTACAGCCATAATCAATTGCTTTGTATTACCCTTCCTGTTCTCTAATTGATAGAGGTGTCTTAGCTATATGACTGGTCAATGTAGGCAATACCACTTTGTAATTGGTAGATAAACCAATTTCTTTGGACAAGAGTCCTCTCCCCATCCCACAAACCCCCTTCAGCAACCTCCAATACTCTCCCTTTACCTGGACCCCTCCCTCAATCCGTTCATCGAGAACTGTCAAAGTGGCATTGATCACCTCAGGTTCAAATGGGTGAGGGTAGGGGCAGAAAAACCTATCTCCCTCTGAATTGACTGCACTCCATGCTCTTTGATCCAAAAATGACTTTGTAATCAAGCCTGCCAACAAGGTAGACAATGAGAGCCTTTTTCCTTGGATGGTGATGGCTAGCATGAGGGGACATAGCTATAAATTGAGGAGTGATAGTTATAGGACAGATGTCAGAGGTAGGTTCTTTATTCAGAATAGTTGGGGTGCGGAATGCACTGCCAGCAACAGTAGTGGACCTACCAACTTTAAGGGCATTTAAATGGTCATTGGATAAACATATGGACGAAAATAGAATAGTGGATAGATAGGCTTCAGGTCGATTCCACAGATCGGCACAATATCGAGGGCTGAAGGGCCTGTACTGCGCTGTAATGTTCTATGTTGTAGTCTGGCGTACTGACTTCTACATTACAGAGGCTGAGCGCCAGCTCTCAGATACATCCTCCTACCTCCCCCGGACCATGACCCCATCATGGAACACGAGACTATTGTGTCCACAATGGTCACTAATCTTATTTCATCTGGTGATCTGCCTCCAAGCTCATGGTCTCCTAAATCCTCACAGCCTGCTTCTACCTCCTTCCCAAAACCCACAGACAGGACTGCCCAGGCAGACTAATTGTTTCTGCTTGCTTCTTCCCCACAGAACTCATATCTTCCTACTACGACTTGATTCTTTCTCCTCTTGCCCAGTCCCTTCGCACTTACTTCTGACGCTTTACATCAGATTCAGAATTTCCAGTTTGTAGGTTCCAGCTGCCTTCTCTTTACCACGGATGTATAATCCCTTTACACATCCATCCCCCACCAGGATGGTCTCAGGGCTCTTCTTCCTGGAAAAAAGGCCTGAACCATCCCCATCCACCACCGTCCTCCTCCACCTGGCCCAGCTCATCCTCATCTGAACAACCTCTCCTTTAACTCCTCTCAATTTCTTCAGGTCAAAGGCCATGGGCCCCAGTTATGCGCTTCTCTTTGTTGGGTATCTTGCTCCAGTCCTACTCTGGCCTGCACCCACAACTCTTTCTTCATCAATATCAGTACATCAAAGACTGATTTAATCAATTTCACTTCCAATTTCCATCCTGCCCTCAACTTCACCTGGTCCATCTCCAACTCCTCCTTTCCCTTTCTTGACATCTACAAAGAACATTACAACGCAGTACAGGCCCTTCAGCCCTCGATGTTGCACGAACCTGTGAAACCAAACTGAAGCCCATCTAACCTACACTATTCCATTTTCGTCCATATGTCTATCCAATGACCATTTAAATATACTTAGTGTCGGTGAGGCTGTGCCTGTTGCAGGTAGTGCATTCCATGCCCCTACTACTCAGAGTAAAGAAACTACCTCTGACATCTGTCCGATATCTATCACCCCTCAATTTAAAGCTATGTCCCCTCATGCTAATCATCATCATCATCATCATATGAGGAAAAAGGCTCTCATTGTCCACCCTATCTAACCCTCTTATTATCTTATGTGTCTCAATTAAGCCACCTCTCAACCTTCTTCTCTCTCTAACGAAACAGCCTCAAGTTCTTCTCGGTTTCCAGTTCTTGGGATAGGCTCGCCACCAATATCCACAACAAACTAACTTACTCCCACAGTTACCTTGACTATACATCCTCACAATCTGTTCCATTCTCCCAGTTCCTCTGTCTCCAATACATCTGTTCTGATGACACCAATTTTGTCAAGGGGGCGTCCAAAATGTCCATCTTCTTCCTCAACCGAGGATTCCCCAGCAGTGTGGCTGTCACGGCCCTCTGCTGTGTTTGACCCATCTCCTGCACTTCAGCCCTCTCCCCCTCGCTTTCTTCCCACAGCAGGGTCTCCCTTGCCCTCACTAATCATCTCACCAGCATCCACATCCAAAAGATCATTTGTCATGATTTCTGCCAGCTCCAGTGGGATGCCTCCACCAGATACATATTCCCCTCCCCTTCCCTTCCTTATCAGCCTTCTGCAGTGACCTCTGGAACACCCTGGTTCACTCCCTCTCTACACCTACTGCCTCACAACACCTTCCCCTGCAACTGCAGAAGGTGTAACATGTGACCTGTTTATTTCCTGCCTCCTCTATCCAAGGCCCCTGACTGACCTTCCATTGAAGCAATGATTTATCTGCACTGCACTCAATCTATTGCAGTCACTGCTCACAATTGGTCTCCTCTACATTGAGAAGGCGAAGCGCAGACTGGGTGACCCTTTGCAGAACACATTCTGTCCATAAAAATGACTCTGAGCTTCCAGTTTCCTGCCATTCCACCACATTCCCTGAGCAAGCTGGAAGAACAACACCTCATTTTACAACTTGGTAACTCTGCAACCTTCTGGAGTCAATATCGAACTCAATACTTTTAGGGATGAGCACCTTCTCCATGGTCTGACCCCAACCCCCACACTCCAAGCTTTGTTATCACATGGGAAGCTACCACAACCATCCCATTAACAGTCACTAACGATCCCCTTGAGCAGGTTTGATTCTCCCATGCTGACTTTTACCTATTCCTTTGTCTGCACTGCTATTCTTGTCTCTTTCAGGGCTCCATCTCCAACCTATCATCTTCTCCATTCTGCTTCGGCATACACACCCAACCTTTTCCCAGTTACAATCAGTTCTCCAAGTGGGTCACGAGAACCTAAATGTTCACTATGCTTTCTCTCCACAAGTATTACCAGACCTGCTGAGTTCCTCCAGCCCTTGCTGTTTGTTTTATTCTGATTTTTTGCTCTGATTGGTGTAGAGCATTCTATACTTCATGATTGGCCAATATACTGAAAAAGGCCCTGTGATTGATTGTTATACATATTGCTTTACGATGGTGGATAAATCTATTAAAATCAACTGTTTGGTCAAATTATATGATTAGTGGAGTGGATCTCCATCTCTATGATTGGTTAATACTTGTCCTGAAGAAGGGCCTGTGCCCGAAACGTCGAATCTCCTGTTCCCTGGATGCTGCCTGACCTGCTGTGCTGTTCCAGCAATAAAGTTTCAACTTTAATACTTGTCCACCAAGTAGAACGAAATGATTGGTGTTCTCTGAGAGGTAGAGCGTTGATCGACGTTCTGATTGGTTAATATATCTGATTCTACCTATTGATTGGCTAGTGTTCACTATTGTTCTCCGGTTGGTAGAGACATACCAGCTTCTTGATTGGTCGAGCGTAGAAGCAGCATGCTCTGATTGGTTAGAATGCCTTTCCGTTCATTGATCGGTAGTGAGGCGACCGGTTTTCCTATTGGTCGATGTACAGGTCTCCGCTCGTTGATTGGCTAGTCATCCGGAAGGGCGGGAGATCACGTAGCTTTGTGATTGGTTAGTCTTTGAGGTAGCGGCGATGTAATTGGTTCGTATTGTGTCCTGATAGAGGACAGTGTCCCCGCCCCCACCCGGTCAGTGAGTGGGCGGAGGCGGGAGGTTTGAGCCGGTGGGATGTTAGCCTCACCGGCCGCGGCCCCGGCCCCGGCCCCAGGCTCGGGCCTGGCCTCTCCGCCCTGGAAGCTGCTGTCCGGACAGTTACGGCAGGCCTCAGCCTCAGCCTGGGGCCCGGGCCGGTGGGTATTGAGGCGGGAGGCGAGCGGCCGGCCCCCGCTGGAGCTGGGCCTGGTGTGGATGCAGGGCACGGTGCAGGAGGTCAGGCCCGAGGATCACATCAGTCTCCGGCTGCTCGACCCGAGCGGCACCTTCACCGTCACCGGGGCGGACCGTGTCCCCAAGGGGAGGCCGTGCATCGCCGCAGGTACTGGGGGGGGTCAAAACATGCAGTTCACCGGAAATTACCCCCTGCCCTCTGACCCCACCAACAGCCCTGCCCTCTGACCCCACCACCAGCCCTGCCCTCTGACCCCTTCCTCACTAGCCTCTGCCCTTTGACCTCCCCACCGCACCCTGTAATTTGACCCCCTCCACTATCACCCCAGCCCTTTTGACCCCACCACCCCTGCCCTTTGACCTCCTCCCCCACCACCCCCTGCCCTTCAACTCTTCTCTCCCCCACCAACCACTTCAATCTCTTACTACACTCCTCTTCAACTCCAATTACCATCCCCTGCCCCCCCCATTCCCCCCTCCAACTTCCTCCCCCACCCCCCACTTTTCTGAACCCTTTCAAGTTTCACAACATCTTTCCGATAGGAAGGAGACCAGAATTGCACACTGTATTCCAACAGTGGCCTAACCAATGTCCTGTACAGCCGCAACATGACCTCCCAACTCCTGTACTAAATACTCTGACCGATAAAGGAAAGCATACCAAATGCCTTCTTCACGATCCTATCTACCTGTGACTCCACTTTCAAGGAGTTATGAACTTGCACTCCAAGGTCTCTTTGTTCAGCAACACTCCCTAAGACCTCAACATTAAGTGTATAAGTCTGGCTAAGATTTGCTTTCCCAAAATGCAGCACCTCACGTTTATCTGAATTAAACTCCATCTGCCTCTTCTCAGTCCATTGGCCCATCTGATCAAGATCCTGTTGTAATCTGAGGTAACCCTCTTCGCAGTCCAATTTTGGTGTCATCTGCAAACTTACTAACTGTACCTCTTATGCTCGCATCCAAATCATTTATGTAAATGACAAAAAGTAGAGGACCCAGCACCGATCCTTGTGGCACTCCACTGGTCACACGCCCTCCACTACCACCCTCTGTCTTGTACCTTTTGAGTCAGTTCTGTATTCCATCTTTGGAATCTGGGAGGAAGCGAGAGCACCCGGAGGATACTCGCACTGGCACGGGGAGAACGTGCAAGCTCCATGCAGACAGTCACCTGAGGAATCAATCCTGGATCCCTGGTGCTGTGAGGCTGGTGCAGTGCTAACCACTGAGCCACCATGCCACTCCAAGCATAGCCATGTCTGAACTTAAGGTTTTCCCTGTTTATATTCTGAATATGGAGAAAGTGAGGAAGGGCATTCCTGAAGAAGGGCTTATGCCCGAAACGTCGATTCTCCTCCTTGGATGCTGCCTGGTGTGCTGTGTTTTTCCAGCACCACATTTTTCGACTACATTCTTAATATGCAGATTTGTGTTATTTAAGTGATGAATATAGCTGTAAGGTTTAAATCACTGAATGTTTAGCTGTCAAATTTATTAAGCTTACAGCAAGTTGTGTGACTAGGGAGTATTGGGCATAACCAGTGACTCACCTTAATTTTTAACTTCAGTGTGTAGTGACTTGGTGGAATAGATCTCATCTGTCTTTTTATAGAAGCCCCCAAACTGGAGATATTTATTCTCATGAAATAGAGATTGGAGGGCGGAAAGATTCAATGAACTTAGTCAGGTGATGAGGCTGAAGATTTCACTGAATGATCTTGCTGTGTGCAGCATCTGATTTTCTCTCGCTGTGTGGTGAAGTTGATGCCACTTTCTTAATGGAGAAAGTGAGGACTGCAGATGCTGGAGATCAGAGCTGAAAATGTGTTGCTGGAAAAGCGCAGCAGGTCAGGCAGCATCCAAGGAGCAGGAGAATTGACGTTTCGAGCCCTGAAGAAGGGCTCATGCCCGAAACGTCGATTCTCCTGTTCCCTAGATGCTGCCTGACCTGCTGCGCTTTTCCAGCATCACATTTTCAGCCACTTTCTTAATGGTCTGTTGCAGCTGCTAGGTCTTATCAGTTTTCCCCACCTGTTTTTACTCTCCAGTGTTGCTGGCATTCCTGATCTCTGTGTACATGGCAGTGATGTGGTGGTGGTGGTGGTTGGTGGGGGGGGTGGAATTGTTTGCAAGAGACTGCAATGTTGTGTCTGGTTAAATAGATACAAACTCGGTGGTGCTGTTTCACATTGTACCTTCTCCTTGCTGCAGGTCAGGTGATTGCTTCGTTTGGCAACACAAGCCTCCTCTTTGCTCATTTGTGCAACTACCCCTGGCAGCAGTGAAGGTGTAGTGGGCAGAAGGAAAAAAACTGTTCAATAATTGTGTCCACAATATAGTCAGTGGAAAAACATATTAAGCCTGCTCCTGGGCTAGTATTAATTTTCTTTTATTTCCTGTTGTTTTGCTGCAGTCAAAGAATTTGCTGGCAATGAACCTTGGAGCCATGAATTTTAATGGTTGCATTGTATGAGAAAGTGAAAGTTTATCTGCATTTGTCATGCTTCAACAGACTCCAGTGTGGTTAATTCTGTCAAAATGGTTATACAATAACTTTGTCATGCACTTAATTTATGAGCGAGCATATTGGGTGTGCGTGAAGCTGCAGGAGAGGTAAGGGAAGAATGGTCAAATGGAGATGTAATGACAGTTTCACAGTGAGAAAACAGAGTGACCTGTTTGGCTGAAAGTTCACTACGTATTAAAAACCAAGACGAGAACCAAAAACTGGTTTGTGGTTTATTTTTCTAGCTTTGAGGAAGTCTGAGCTTAGCGTAATTGACCTTGAAAGGGAGAGCCAGTAGTCTGAAAGCTGGGTATGGACAATGAGGTGAAATGGTACCTTTGGCAGACGGACCAACAATGCAAGTTCCCTGGGCAGTGAGTTCCTTTTTTAACCCTGCTCCCCCTCAACCCCCTGTCTACGGAATATGTTGGCAAAAGGAGAAACCTGTCAGCCCAGCATTGTTAATATTGCACATGTATGGCGTTAATATCTCTGGACAAACGTTTGGGGAGGGTAGGACGTAGATGCTCTGAAGCAGTGAGTAAATTAGGCCAGTATTCTCTGAAGTTTAGAGGAATGAGAGGTGATCTCATTGAAATATACACTCTTCTGAAACAGGGTTTTTTAAAAATTCTTTTGTAAGATGTGGGTGGTACTGCATTTGTTGTTGTCTGGCCCTGTTTTTGAGTGAATCAGACATGACTGAACCAGTTCTCCTTTTCATAGTGGTTGATAGTGACCATTGCCAATGGCTTCCTTTATATCCCAGCTCTATTCACTTGAGTTTAAATAGCGCCCACTGTTGTGGTGTGATTAAAACCCAAGTTCCCAGATAATTATTGAAAACAACAGATCAGCCAGCATCCTTGGGGAGAGAGAGCAAGCTAACATTTAGAGTCCAGATGACTCTTCTTTGAGCTCTGAAACATTAGCTTGCTATCTCTCTCCATGGGTGCTGTCTGACCTGCTGTGATCTCCAGCATTTTGTTTTCAGTGCAGATTCCAACAGCTGTGGTAATTTGGTCCCAGAGCATTAGCCTGAACCTTTTGTTTTTCCTAATAGAAACAACATTACCACTGTGCTACCATCACCTCCCTGCTTGCTGGGGAGTTGGCAGGATCGATTCTGGTCAAGGAATCTAAAGTTCAGTGGCACAGTCTCAGGATAAGGGGCTGATCGTGTATTTCTCTGAAAAGGAATTCCTTTACTTGAAGGGTTGTGAATCGTTGGAATTCTCTTCCTCAAGATTGTGGATACTCCATTGTTGAATGCATTGGATTTTGAATGAAAAGCTTTTGACTTGCCAAGAAATTGAAGGGTATGGAGAGGGAATGGGAAAATAGATTGAGGTGTAAGATTGTTGGTGGTCAGTCAGGCTAAAACTATTTAGATCTTGTACTTGGCTGTATACGATTAAATCTTAAGCTTTTATCATGCCTCCAGGACTAGTGAGGCTTGAATATTAGCTAATTTTCCGAAGTCAGTGAAAACATCAGCTCATAAAGTTCTGAGATTTAATTCCTGGTTTGTAGGACTAGGGAGGAAAAGATTTCTAAAGAAATTAGGAGACCAAAGAAAAATGCTGGTGGGTAACATTAAGGAAAACCTAACGGTGTTTTCTAAGTACTTTGAGGTAAGAGTGAAGACGAGTGGAGCTGAAAAACTTAGCTGAGGTTTAAATGAATACTTTGCATCTCTATTCCCTCTGGTGGATGGTGAAGATTTAAAAATCAGGATGGTGAGTGGGAAATGTGGTACATTTGAATTAAATTTGAAAGGAATGAGGTATCTGTGGTTTTAGCAGGTTTGATATAAGAAAACCAAAGGCCAGTGTAATAGGGAAACTGTTGGAAAAATCGGTCTTCGCTTGGAGAGGCAAGGATTAATTGAGGATAGTCAGTGTGGCTTTGTAGGGGAGAGATGTCTAACATGTTTTTCAAGTAGTTAAGTCCCAGTTGATGTAGTGTACATGCACTTTGCTAAGACTTTTGACAAGTCTTATGGCAGACTGGTTGAGAAGCTAAATGCCCGTGGGATCCAGAGCAGTTTGGTAAATTGGATCCAATATTGATTTAGTGGAAGGAAGCAGAGGGTGACCATCCAAAAATGTTTTTGTGATTGGAAGCCTGTGTCTAATGGTGTACCACTGGGTCATTGCTGGATCACTTGCTTTTTTATTTGTGTACATTTTAGGATCTAGGCATTAAGGTAGGAAGTATGACAAGTGCATTTGGAGGTGACATGAAATTCGGTGTGGCAAGTAGGAGGAAAGCCTTAAACTACAGGACAATATAGATGGGTTGTTTAGTGGGTGAACAATGCTAAATAGGATATTATTCTGAAAAATGAAATAATCCATTTTGGACAAACTAGCAATGCAAGTTAGGACTTTTTTTCTCAAGGAGAATTGCTAGAGGAGTTCAAGTCATCAGTCTTGACAAATTAAATAGGGCAAAACTTCCCATTTGTGAAAATATAGAGAGAAAGAGCACACGTTCAAGATAGCCAGTCTCTGGGTTACAAACTGATTCTGTCAGAACATAATATAGTACAATATAAAATATCTGCTTGGAAGTGAGAGTGACTGTTTGCATGTCAGGTCCTTAATAGTATGATGGGATCTCCTTTGAAAGTATGATATTCTGCAGTTAGAGACCCCTGTAATTAGTAAAATAGGAAAAGTGATACAGAAATGACTATCATGCAGCAAGAGGTAGGATCGGGAATGCACTGCCTGATGTGTGGTAGAGGCAAATTCAAGTGAGGCATATAAACGGGCCCTGATTGTTATCTAAAAAGGAAATGTGCAGGGATATGGAGAGGTGAGAGAATGCCCTCAGGTGAAATTGAAGGGCCAGCGCATAGGAGGCAAATGGCTGCCTGCCCCATTAACATTTTGTAACTGAGCAGTCTGATTGACATTTGCATCCACTGTGCACAATAGTTGTTCTGATAGGGTACAGGAGGGGCTGCAGACACCTGTGAAACCATTCCAGCACAAGTCATTGGAGATGTACAGCTCAGAAACAGACCCTTCGGTCCAACTCGTCCATGTTGACCAAATATCCTAAGCTAGGGCAGCACAGTGGTTCAGCGGTTAGCACTGCTGCCTCACAGCACCAGGGACCTTGGTTCAATTCCAGCCTTGGGCGACTGTCTGTGTGGAGTTTGCACATTCTCTCTGTGCCTGCATGCGTTTTCTCCAGGTGTTCCGGTTTCCGCCCACAGTCCAAAGATGTACAGGTCAGGTGAATTGGCCATGCTAAATTGCCCATAGTGTTAGGGGCATTAGTCAGAGGGAACCGGGTCTGAGTGGGTTACTCTTCGGAGGGTCGGTGTGGACTTGTTGGGCCGAAGGGCCCGTTTCCACGCTGTAGGGAATCTAATTTTTATTTTAATCTAGTACCATTTTCCAGCACTTGGCCCATATCCCACTAAACCTTTCCTATTCATATACCCTTCCAGATGCCTTTTAAATGTTGTAATTGTACCAGCCTCAACCACTTCCTCTGGCAGCTCATTCCATACGTGTACCACTCTCTGCATGAAAATGTTGCCCCTAAGGTCCTGTTTAAATTTATCTTCCCCCTCCTTTCCCCCCCACCTAAACCTATGCCCTCTAGTTCTGGAGTCCCCCACTTTAGAGAAAAGATTAGATTAGATTAGATTAGATTACAGTGTGGAAACAGGCCCTTCGGCCCAACAAGTCCACACCGACCCGCCGAAGCGCAACCCACCCAGACCCATCCCCCTACATTTTACCTCTTCACCTAACACTATGGGCAATTTAGTATGGCCAATTCACCTGACCTGCACATCTTTGGACTGTGGGAGGAAACTGGAGTACCCGGAGGAAACCCACGCAGACACGGGGAGAATGTGCAAACTCCACACAGTCAGTCGCCTGAGGCAGGAATTGAACCCGGGTCTCTAGTGCTGTGAGGCAGCAGTGCTAGCCACCGTGCCGCCCCTCTTGTCTATTTACCCTATCCATGTCCCTCATGATTTTATAAACCTTTATAAGGTCACCCCTCAGCCTCCGACGCTCCAGGGAAAACAGCCCCAGCCTGTTCAGCCTCTCCCTATAGCTGAAATCCTCCAACTCTGGCAACATCCTTGTTAATCTTTTCTGAACCCTTTCAAGTTTCACAACATCCTTCTGATAGGAATGATACCAGAATTGCATGCAATATTCCAAAAGTGGCCTAAACATTACCTTACAGAAGGTAATTAGTAAGGGTCAATCAGCTGACTAACTTCAAAGTCATCATTGTCATCCATGTTGATATATCCTGCAGAATTCATTTGACTCGACTGATTGTGCCAAAGGAATGCTTAAGTCCAGAATGTAGTCTAATATCTAAATGTAATTCAAAGCTTGTTTTAAAAAAATGTAATGTGCTTGTGTGTGAAATAAGGGGTCTTTATTTATATTGTACAAAAGAAACTTGACCTCACTGTAATGAGTTTGATAAGCTTGCTCACACTCGAGCAATCAGCAATGTGTGCTGCTTAAAACGAGTTTAATGCTTCAGACGTGCAAAAAATGCTTACAGCTGTTCCAGTAAATGTAGTGCAGGCGACATGGGTGCTTTGATCTGTCTGGCAATAATTGGGTGCCTGTGGCTAAAATTGGGGTGGTTATTAGAATGAAACCTTCCGAAGTGCTGACTGACAATTCATAGCACAGTCATGTGATTAAAATGACAGCTCCCACACATCTGATGCACCCGTTAAAAGTGTTAATAAACATGTTTTGCTGAAAAATCACATTTTCAGTGAACTGTGTTTTGGAGTGCACGAAGTGTGAATAATTTACCTGAGCATTGAAACTCAATCTGATGAAATCCTTTTAATTTTGTCTGCTTTTCTTATTTCCAGTCCTCCTCTTTAATGAGGGATTAACTGCCGACAACTTTTCCTGCAGTTTTTTGGAAAAACTCCCTTTAACTTTCTGTTTTATTATTTCTCATGGCCTCGTGGTAATTCATGCAACTTAAGTCAAATTCCTTGAATTTTATTTCTAGAGTAGTATTTGTATTATTTGGCGCACACCAGCAGGAGGTGGTGCCAGTAAATCCGAACATGCTAGTTAAAGGAAGGAATGCTGACTTTCATAGTAACCACACAAGCGTTCAATCATTTGGGTCCTGTCAGTACATAATCGGCCTGGGAGCCCCACACAGTCATTGGAATCAAAAAGATGAATGAGTACTCCAATAGCAAGCATCCTATGGAAATAGCAGTTGTTGTTTTTAATCTATGCTGTTATTAAACCTCAAAATGGCCAGCTGAACACTGTCTTGCCAACATAGCAGCACTTGGGCGCCAGTTATGATTGGTAGTTTCTGACAGAGGTTTATCCTATTCTGGGAGGACATTGGAGATTCTGGTTAGAGCACTCCAGTTTGTGTGGTGCTGGGCCATGTACCTTTGGCTGTAAACCTGACAGCAAACTTGACTTTCAGTATTTTGTGGTGTGTCTATTGGAAATCAATCTGCACTCAGCAGTAACATGGTATCTATTTTAAGAAGAGTTCATTCATAAATCCATTATTGTTTAGGGCAATGGTTGTAATCTCAATGCATAGATTCAAATCTCACCACAGTAGCTAGTGGTATTTAAGTTCAATAAATCAGGAACATAAAACTTTCTGGTGACAATGACAGTTGTCACTTTTTTTTAAAAGAAAAGCAAACTGATTTACAAATGTCCTTTAGACAAGGAATTCTGTTCTCAGCAGGTCTGGATCTGTAAGCATTCTCAAATCAGAGAATGCTATTGTGCTCAGCACTTGCAAAGCCAAAACAGATTAGATTAAATAACTGGTGTTCCTTTGTCCATCTGGACTGCTGAATTTGAGACACAGTTTTCAAGGATGGGTTCAACAAGCCAATCTAGTCTGCTTGTTGATCACTAAAATGGTGCTAAGTAAACTTGGCAGGTAAAAGCAATTATTGAGTAAATATTTATGCTATTTGGCTGAACTGATAAGTTAGTGATGTGTCCTCTCTTCTCCATTCCAATGTGGAATTTAAATTTGTATCCCTGTAATTTCTGGTTTTGGTTCAATGCCCCTTTTTAAAAAAAACAAGCAATTATTTTAATTTGGTTTTATTGACTTATTTTGGTTTGGATTTTCAAGAGTAGAGCTGTGGTTGCGAAGTGGTCAGGTATTGGTCTTGTAAACGTGGAAAAGTCGGTGCTTACTGAAAGTTTCTCGATTTCTTTGAGTGGAAAACAATCTTTTGTCCAGCTGCTCCTAGAGAGGCAGCGTGTGTTGAAGTCTTCTGCAGGGCTGTGTGCTTCAGAGGCTGAAGTGTGTTACCTCCCCATGATATGTTTTAGATTTGTTTCCTTTAAGTATTTGTTTTTGCTACAATGTTTGCTTTTTTAGTTTCTCAGAAGTATGTAAAGTGACAACACTGGGGTATTGGTGGGTAGGAGACGGAATCCAATATTACCTGTCTCTGTACAAATGTGCTGTTAAGAAAAGGATCTGACTTTAGTTTCACACTTCACCCATAAGGTGACTTCATCATTGGTGAACAATCTAGGCTGATACTTTGTAATGCTGAGAGAGGGCCGCACTGTAGCAGGGTGCTGCATCTTGGATGTTGTGTTTAGCTAGGGCATTGCTTTAGCCTCCCAAGTGAATGTCAAAAATTTGCAGGCAGTATCCCTAAAATAGGTGATCACTTTGTGATCTCATGGCTGTTTGTTGTGTGCCTGTTGACTGTACTGAATTGTGATGGCACCTACATGTCATCGGTTGTAGTTTCCTTTAGTATGTTTCAGGCAGCCCATTGTAATTGAAGCTTCAGTCATGATGGAGGGTTTATAGAAGTGCTTGTCAACTTCTATAAACTTCTAGAAGTTACATTGCTTGTCAAGCATGGTGGCCAAAAGAGACTCTGATTAGCTTCCAAATTGTACTGCTTGTCTAACGGAAGAAGAGAAAGTTTGTGAGAAGATTTGTAGCTCGGGTGCTCGTTGCTGTAGTTCTGTTCGCCGAACTGGAAGTTTTTGTTGCAAACGTTTCGTCCTGTCTAGGTGACATCCTCAGTGCTTGGGAGCCTCCTGTGAAGCGCTTCTGTGGTGTTCCCTCCGGCATTTATAGTGGCCTGTCTCTGCCGCTTCCGGTTGTCAGTTTCAGCTGTCCGCTGTAGTGGCCGGTATATTGGGTCCAGGTCGATGTGTTTGTTGATGGAGTTTGTGGATGAGTGCCATGCTTCTAGGAATTCCCTGGCTGTTCTTTGTTTCGCTTGCCCTATAATGGTAGTGTTGTCCCAGTCAAATTCATGTTGCATTTCAGATCTGCTGAACCCTCAGCAGAAGTCTTGTTCTTGCAGTGCTCAGTAAGATGACTGTGTTTCTTTACGATTATACTTCAGTAGGGTTAGAGGCTGAATGATTCCTGATTCTACCCTAAATGCTACTTTGCTTGAGTCTTTACAAAGCTGTTGAAAACAAAATAGTGGAAGCTATCAGTTTTGTTATAGTTGTCGTGACTCCTGCATTCATTACTTTTCAGTGACAGGCTGTATTCCAATGCAACTCAAATTGTGATCACACACTGGAGGACTTTAAAGTTAACTTAAGATAAACATCAAATCGTGATCTGGGCCACAGAATGCTGTTACTTGCTGAGATTCCACTGGCTTCCATCATCTAGAAGGACAACGGCAGCATATACATGGAGCCACCATGACCTGAAAGTTTTCCTCCAGGCTACCTGGCATGCTGGCATGGAGCAATATTATTGTTTCTTCCTTCAGTGTCGCCAGTCAAAATTGTGAAACTCCCTTCCTAGGAGTCAACCCTCGCTGACTGCAAAGATTCAGGAAAGCAGATCACACTCACTTCTCAGTAGGAATTAGGGTTAAGAGAATTGTGAAGGCTAGATAACTGAAAGAATTTAGAGTAGATGGATGGATTTTTGAAGTGTATAGGAGCGGAGGGCTATGGGGAACTGATATGAAAGAGGAGTTGAGGCCAATTAGCCATAATCTTGTAAAATGGTGGGGTGCGACTGAGGGGTTAAATAGTTTATTTCTGCTCCTATTTCTTATGTTCTTGTACGTAGTTAATTAAAATGTCTTCAGTATTTTATGAAACAAAATCCTTTTGTACAGAATGATAGTTATAAGCTGTGTTCTGGTATATTAAATATCAATTTGAAAGGTTACTGACCAGAAATGTCAGTTGTTTCTCCACTGCCTGATCTGCTCAGTTTATCAGGGTTTTTTAAATGTTTCTAGCATGTGCAGCATTTAACCTTTGTGCTTTTTACAGTATTTGGTTTTTGGATTGTAATCTTAACTGATTTTTTTTTTGTTACAGGAAAGTATGTGATGGTGATGGGAGTGATCCAATCGTGCAGTCCTGAGCCTATAATACGGGCTGTGAAGTTGACTGACCTCTCTGGTAATGCTTTGCACAGGAGCATGTGGCCGCTTGAAGTGGAGGATCTTCAACAAAACATCCCATAGGCCTGTGCAAATAGACACCACCTCATTGACTTTGCATCAACTTGAAGTGCAAAACAATGTGATCGGGAACAGAGTAAGGAAATTGCAATCTTCAAAAAGACTCCAAAACACACAACTAATCAGTGCCTTTATGGGCAAATATTTAAAAAGAAACGATGTTTTCTGGCCCATATGTTTATAGTTTGTTTTACTGTGAAGAATTTGTATCTGCTAAATGTTTGGATCCAGATGATAAATGACAGGACATTTCAACTCAGATGTTGGTGACCATAGGGAAATAACTGATGGTGTGTCATAGTGGAGTAAATGCTAAAAGTTGCTGTCAGTCTCGCCTAAACAGTTTCTCGATAACTTAGATTCTTGGAATTGGATCGTAACCTCAACTGTTCTTCATCATTTCTATTTTACTTAAAGTTATTGTCAGGGCTTTATTTTGCCAACTGAAAGAGGAAGAGAAACTTTCGTTCGCTATACTTCCCACATGCTGGTTAAAGCACTGTAGTTTTTCCAGGGGGGCCTGTCTGAACTAGGACGCTTGATTATTATGTGTCCAAGGTTTAAATAAAATGTACTATGTGAGCTAAATACCACATTACATCTTTAATATTTTCCTTGTTTTTTAATCTGTTCAGGCTGACATTTTTATTTTTAGCCTCGGTGAATTTGTAGTCAAAGTATTTGAGAGAAATCTACAAAATGTTCTCTCTAAGAGGGTAAAGAAACCAACGTTCCATCAAATTATGGCAGTAATGATTTGATGCCTCACTCTATCCTTCACTATCACCATGCCAGCATGCAGGATTCCCCTGTGCCATTTGATGTCTCTGGTTTTGTCTCCTGTTATCCTTTCTCAGGTCATAGAGTCATAGAGATGTACAGCACGGAAACAGACCCTTCTGTCCAACCTGTCCATGCCGACCAGTAATCCCAACCCAATCTAGTCGCACCTGCCCTATATTCCTCCAAACCCTTCCTATTCATATACCCATCCAAATGCCTCTTAAATGTTGCAATTGTACCAGCCTCCACCACATCCTCTGGCACTCATTCCATACATGTACCACCCTCTACATGAAAATATTGCCACTTAGATCTCTTTTGTATCTTTCCCCTCTCACCCTAAACCTATGCCCTCTAGTTCTGGACTCCCCCCACCCCAGGGAAAAGACTGTCTATTTATCATATCCATGCCCCTCATAATTTTGTAAACGTCTGTAAGGTCACCCCTCAGCCTCCGACACTCCAGGGAAAACAGCCCCAACCTGTTCAGCCTCTCCCTGTAGCTCAGATCCTCCAACCCTGGCAACATCCTTTTAGATGAACCCTTTCAAGTTTCACAACATCTTTCCGATAGGAAGGAGACCAGAATTGCATGCAATATTCTAACAATGGCCTAACCAATGTCCTGTACAGCTGCAACATGACTTCCCAACTCCTGTATTCTTTATTCTGACCAATAAAGGAAAGCATACCAAGCGCCTTCTTCACTATCTACCTGCATTTCCACTTTCAAGGAGCTATGAACCTGCACTCCAGGGTCTCTTTGTTCAGCAACACTCCCTAGGAGCTTACCATTAAGTGTATAAGTCCTGCTAAGATTTGCTTTCCCAAAATGCAGCACCTCGCATTTATCTGAATTAAACTCCGTCTGCCACTTAGCCCGTTGGCCCATCTGGTCCAGATCCTGTTGTAATCTGAGGTAACTATCCTCGCTGTCCACTACACCTCCAATTTTGGTGTCATCTGCAAACTTACTAACTGTACCTCTTATGCTTGCATCCAAATCATTTATGTAAATGACAAAAAGTAGAGGGCCCAGCACCGATCCTTGTGGCACTCCACTGGTGCTTGAATGAGCAATAGTTGAGTTGTTGTAGTCACCATAGTGGATTTTGAATTGCACCAGTACTGATCTTGTTCTGCATCTTAGTCCAACAGACTACAGCTTCCAGAATGTAATTAATAGTACTAGAGGAATAGGATGGAGCATACAGCTAGCATGTTCTTTAAAAGATTTGCATTGCTGCCAATACATACAAATTGCTATGTATCAAGAGTATCTTGGTTTTCTGATGGGACAAGCAAAATATTTTTCACCGCTTTATGATTGAAAATTAGATCAGCATGTAAAAACCTTAGCTGCATTCACAGTTATTTATACTTGTCAGCTTTCTGCTTTCAATACTCAGTGATTTACATTTTAAAAAGTCACATTTCCTATCATTATGCTTCAACCTGCAGACATCTAACTGCTCCGTTTTCTTAGCCTGCTGGACACACTTTCCTCATTCCTGAAAAAGGGCTTATGCCCGAAACGTCGATTCTCCTGTTCCTTGGATGCTGCCTGACCTGCTGCGCTTTTCCAGCAACACATTTTCAGCACTTCCACATCCTGTCCATTCTCTAAGTGTCAGTATTCTGACTTCTATTAGCTGGTCAGATGTGGGTGTCGCTGGCTGGGCCAGCATTTATTGCCCAATCCACGTTGCCCTTTAGAAGGTGGTGGGTGAGCTGCATTGCTGCAGTACATCTGCTGTAGGTAGACTCAAAATTTATTCAAGGGGGAATTCCAGGATTTTGACTAATTGTGAAGGAACGGTGATGTGTTTCCAAGTCGGGATGGTGAGTAGTTTGGAGGGGAACTTGCAAGTGGTGATAGTCCCAGGTATCTGCTAATGTCCTAGGTGGAAGTAGTCATGGGTTTGCACGATGCTGTCTAAGGATCATTGGTGAATTTCTGTAGTGAATTTTGTAGATAATACACACTGCTGCTACCGGCCATTGTGGAGGGGATTATGGATATGGATGAGGTACCAATCCAGCAGGTGACTTTGTCCTGGATGGTGTCAAGTTTCTTGAGTATTTCTGAAGCTGCACCCAGCTAGATAAGTTAGGAATATTCGATCGTACTCCTGAGCTGTGCTTTGTATTTGGTGGACATGCACTGAGGAGTCCGAAGATGAGTTATTTCCTGCAGTATTCCTAACATTCGACCTGATGTAGCCAGTGTATTTGTGGCAAGACCAATTGAGTTTTCGATCAATGGGAACCCTGAGGATATTGATGACGAGGGTTTTGGTGATGGTAAAGCCATTGAATGCCAAAGGTTGGTGGTTAGATTCTTTTATTGGAGATGGCCGTTGCCTGGCATTTTTGTGGTGTGAATATTATTTGCCATTTTTCAGCCCATACCTGGATTGTTGCATCTGAGCATGGCTTGCTTCAATATCTGAGGTGTTAAATATTTGTGCAAACATCCTCACATCTGACCTGATAATGGAGGGAAGGTCATCGAAGCAGCTGAAGATGGTTGGGTCTAGGTCACCACCCTGCAGGATTGCTGCAGAGATGTCCTGGACCTGGGTTCACTGGCATCTAACAACCACAACCATCTTCCTATGTGCCAAGTAGGACACCACTAGTGGAGAGCTTGCCCCAAGTTGTAGTTTTGCTAGCATTCCTTGATGCCACATTTGGTTAAATGCTGTTGCTGTCACCTCATCTCTGGAATTCAGCTCTTTTGTCCATGTTTGAACCAATGATGTCAGGAGCTGAGTGACTGGTGGAATACAAACTGGGTGTCACTGAGCAGGTGTTGCTTGACAGCACTGTTGATGACTGTGCAGCCCTTTACTGTTTGAGAGTAGACTGATGGGGCGATCATTGGCAAATTGGGCTTGTCCTGATTTTGAGAACAGCACATACCTGAGCAATTATCTACTTGGTTGAGAGTGGGGGTTCTGATGAATCCTGATGAAGGGCTTATGCCCGAAATGTTGATTCTCCTGCTCGGATGCTGCCTGACCTGTGCTTTTCCAGCACCATGCCATCAACTCTAATCTCCAGCATCTGCAGTACTCACTTTCTCCCAATTATCTACATGGTCAGGTAGATGTTAATGTTGTAGCAGTAATGGACCAGCTTGACTAGGAATGCCGAATAGTCCGGAGTACAATCCAGTGCTATTGCTGGAATGTTGTCAGAATTCTTAGCCTCTGCTGTATCCAGTGCTTCCAACTGTTTATTGATAGCACAAGGAGTAAATTCAGTTATTGGCTTGAATATAGAATAATTGTTCCTTCTCTGTCACTGGGTTCAAAACCTCGAATTCTACACCCTGATGAGCATACCTGTATGTAGACTGCAGCTACTCAGTACCAGGGTGTGGTGCCAAAAGCACAGCAGGTCAGGCAGCATCCGAGGGGCGGGAAAATCGACGTTTTGGGCAAAGTGATGAAGGGCTTTTCCCCAAAACATCAATTCTCCTGCTGCTCAGATGTTGCCTGACCTGCTGTGCTTTTCCAGCAGCGTACTCTCAACTCTAATCTCCAGCATCTGCAGTCCTCACTTCCGTCTACCCCAATACCAGTTCACTACCACAATCCCAATGGCAACGGGATTTGATAACAAAGGCAGACCTAACAGCTGATGCCTGTGCCCAACAATGAGCAGAGAAATATTGTGCAAAGTGAGGAAACAGGTGTCATCTGTGCCAAGACTGTATTTGGAAAGCTTTCAGCATTTTCTTTAACCTGTGCTTACTTAAATGCAAATCTTTTAATTACTACATTTCATTGCCTCAGCATATCTCAACCTGCTTTATAATCAATAAATTACCTTTTGAGGAGGTGTCATTGCTTTAATTTGAGAAACACAGCCAATTTTCACGCCCAAGTTTCACAAATAACAATGTGAAGGTGCTCAATATTTGTGATGTTAGTTGGGGAACAAATACTGGCAGCAAAACCTCTAAGGAGGTGGTATTATTCAATGCACTAAGAGGTTATGTACAGCGACCTGAGAGCTAACAGTCTGAAACTGAATGCAGCACCTCTGACAGTGCAAAATTCCCTCTCTACAGCACAGGACTTTTTTTTTTGGCTTGGGTGTTGGACTTGGCACTCACAACTGTTCGGTTTGGGCAAGTGAACCATGCCTGTTATTGAGCTAAATAACTTTGGTTGCTAGTGATGTCACTAATGTGGAGTTATTAAGTTTCATTTCCTCACTCTGGGGCATACAGCTGGGGTTTTTTATAGACATACATCAATTTTGCATTTCTCCAAAGTTGTGTGTGTTATACAGAAATCATGGTGCTATCTTTAAGATGACTCAGTTAACTTTTCGTTTTTCAAAGCAACACCCTACAATGGACTTTTTTAAAAATTTGGGAATTTTTAAACTTGGAATTTTTGAAGAGCCTTCTGCTTTTGCAATGGTGCGACCAGGAGATCCTGTGGATCGTGGTATAGATAATGTGAAGGCAGCTGATGTGCTTACAATAGACAATGCCTTCAACTATTTATAGTAATCCAGAGCCCCATTCTAACACTTAATGGGCATGAATTTGCAAGTCACCATGGCAAATGGTAAAATTTGAATTCAGTAATGGAAAATCTGGTGATTAGATTAGATTCCCTACAGTATGGAAACAGGCCCTTCGGCCCAAAAAGTCCACACCGACCCTCCAAAGAGTAACCCACCCAGACCCATTCCCTTTGACTAACGTGATTCCTGAAGAAGGGCTTATGCCCGAAACGTCGATTCTCCTGTTCCTTGGATGCTGCCTGACCTGCTGCGCTTTTCCAGCAACACATTTTCAGCTCAGTAACGTGCATAACACTATGGGCAATCTAGCATGGCCAATTCACCTGACCTGCACATCTTCGGACTGTGGGAGGAAACCGGAGCACCCGGAGGAAACCCACGCAGACACTGGGGGAATGTGCAAACCGCACGCACGCGCGCGCGCACACACACCGCTGTGAGCCACCGTGCTGCCCATGATGTAGTTGTTGTTAACAACTCGTCCAGTTCAATGATTGTTAAAGATGGAAATCTGCTGCACTTACCTGGTCTGGCTTACATGTGATTCCAGAGTCTGCACCAATGCAATTGACTTTTAACTGCCCACTGCAATTGCCAGGAATCTGTTCACTGGGAATTCAGCATAGGCACCCGATGCCAACCTTGCCTGTGACGCCCACATCCCATCTTTGAAGAAATTTACTATTAACTCATCATTTGATTCAGTTAGCTGCTGTTGAATATTAGAAAGAAAACTGTCTTTCCAGCCTACATTATTTGTCCTGTGTTAGCATGTGGTGATGTAACGCACAAGTCAGTCAGATGTTTAGACTTTAAAGGATAGGGTGAATTTGCCGGAAGGTCGTAATTTTATTGAATGGCGAAGTAAACTCAAAGACCCAAATAGTCTGTTCTATTCCATAAATGCTCTTTCTGAAAAGATGTAATTGGTTCATTATCTGCTGGTGCTTCATCCTGCACTTTTCAGTGAGCGGTTAGTTTGCCTTTGTCATTGCCTTCCACGTTCAGGCAGGGTGAAGAGGTCTTCCTAGGTCTATTACTGCCCGAGTTGGCATTGGACCTACACTGTCAGCATGACAATGAACTACAGATTATCCATTTAGCCAAACAAGCTAAACAGCTCTCCAAGTGAATACGCCAACTCCCATTTCCTGTGTTCCCATGAGCATATACTGTTTTTCCAATAGTGGACCATTTGCAAATATGCTGAGGAATGTTAAAATGTGGGGTTTATAAGCAGGAAGGAAGATTGGTCACAATTCATTCAATCTCGAATGTAGGCTTTGGGATTAACAGTGAGGGAATGTGGAGGTGAATCAAACTTTTGGGAGGGAAGGGGGGAAATTAAAAAGACATAAACAGTTCTCAAATCCAAGAATTTGCAGAAGTTCTTATTTGGTTTTCAATGACGTAATCAGCTTCTATCATGACTCCGTTTTCTGTAAACTGCAGAATTTTATTTTCAACAGACAGTCTAATTTCCCTAAATGTCAAGAAGAAATATTGTTTTTTGTCTTAAGTCAGAGTTTATAAACTGTCTTTGAAGCGGTAGTTGTGTGAGCACATAGCAGCTTGGCTCGTACCAACACAATCAGCAATAAGGAAAGGATGAGATCAGTTCAGTTTCTAAACCATACATAGTATAGGAATATTATGAATCACTATTGGGACCACTGTTATTTGTGATATACATAAATGATCTGGAGGAAGGTATAGGTGGTCTGATTAGCAAGTTTGCATATGACACTAAGATTGGTGGAGTAGCAGATCGTGAAGGGGACTGTCAGAATACAGCAGAATATCGATAGATTGAAGAGTTGGGCAGAGAAATGGAGTTCAATCCGGGCAAATGCGAGGTGATGCATTTTGGAAGCTTCAATTCAAGAGCGAACTATACAGTAAATGGGAAATGTCCTGGGGAAAACTGATGTACAGAGAGATCTGGGTGTTCAGGTCCATTGTACCCTGAAGTTGGCAATGCAGGTTGATAGAGTGGTCAAGAAGGCATACAGCATACTTTCCTTCACCGGATGGGGTATTGCGTATAACGATTGGCAGGTCCTGTGACAGTTGTATAAGACTTTAGTTCAGCCACATTTGGAATACTGCGTACAGTTCTGGTCGCCACATTACCAAAAGGGTGTGGATGCTTTGGAGAGGGTGCAGAGGAGGTTCACCAGGATGTTGCCTGGTCTGGAGGGCGTTAGCTATGAAGAGAGGTTGAGTAGATTAGGACTATTTTCATTAGAAAGATGGAGATTGAGAGGGGACCTGATTGAGGTCTACAAGATCATGAGAGCTATAGACAGGGCGGATAGCAACAAGCTTTTTCCCAGAGTGGGGGACTCGATTACTAAGGGTCACTGGCTCAAGGTGAGGGGGAAAAGTTTGAGAGATATGTGTGGCAAGTTCTTTACGCAGAGGGTGGTGGGTGCCTGGAATGTGTTGCCAGGTAGAGGCGGGCACAATAGCGTCATTTAAGATGTATCTTGACAAGTACATGAATGGGCAAGGAGCAAAGGGATACAGATCCTTCGGAAATAGGTGGCCGGTTTAGATAGAGGATCTGGATCAGCACAGGCTTGGAGGGACGAAGGGGCTGTTCCTGTGCTGGAATTTTCTTTGTTACTTGTCCTTGAATCTTTGAAGGACAGAATAAGCACTACATTATTGTGGCAATCCTTTATACAGTTGGTTTCAGAGCAGGATACCGTCTACACCTAATCTCAGTGAAGACTACCCTCTGCACATGGTGAAATTCACTGAGACATGTCTTTTTTTTATTGTAGGGTGTATTCTACATTATTAAAGTGACATAATTGTTTTTTGGCCATGAGATCATTAGGTATGAAATGCACACCCACAAATTACAAGTGTTGGTGAAATCTGGTTCAGCGACAAATAGCTGCTTTTAACCTTCTCTATTGCAAGGTTAATGCTTGTGTTCTCTGGGGCAGTACTGAAAGCTGCCAAAGTGATTAGCTGTCCAAGGGAAACAGCAGTTTTTATTAGGGTTATGGGTGATGGAAATGACAAAGGGGTCACTACATTGCATTTGTTTCTTGGTGTTTAAAAACAGACCAATCTTTAACTTCTGGCAGACAGTATTTATTTTCTGTTAAAGGTGAAATGAGTGAAGGAGAGTGGAAAAGCTATATTCCATCTTTCTTTCTGTGGGAGCTGCTTCAATGCATCATTATTCTAAATGCTTTCATGGGATGTAGGTGGCACTGCTGTTGAACGTAGCTCTGGGAGGGTTATTACTGACAGGTGCCCTAAGCAGCACTCACTGTGTTGTCACTGGGACCTGAGGCCAAGATCATGTCCAAGGAGTGACATTTACAAACTACTGCTCAAAGTTTCTGTCTCAAACTCTCTCTTCTCAATACAATCAGTAACTAGTTACTAATGTGCAATAAATTGCAAGGTGGCACAATGGCTCAGTGGTTAGTAGTGCTGCCTCACAGCGCCACAGGGACGTGGGTTCAATTCCTGCCTTGGGCAACTGTCTGTGTCTGTGTGGGTTTCCTCTGGGTGCTCTGGTTTCTTCCCACATTCCAAAGATGTGCAGGTAAGGCGAATTGGCCATGCTAACTTGCCCGAAGTGTTAGGTGCATTAGTCAGGGGTGAATGTAGGGGAGTGGGTCTGGATGGGTTGCTCTTCGGAGGATTGGTGTGGACCTGTTGGCTGAAGGGCCTGTTTCCACACTGTAGGAAATCTAATCTAATCAAAATTAAATCTTGTTAATTAAAAGAGACTCGTCCAGGAAGTGGCTTTCCTGTTGTCCACTAGACCAAGTAGATTCTTTAGTTTCCAACTCTTAAAGCAGGCAGTAGCAGTAATCTTCAGTCCATATGACACAGTAAGCTGGCATACCTAAACAACAACACGCAATGGCAATAGATGTTGTCCACTCCTAACTGTCCCTTGAGTCAACTACATCGCGATGTGTCTGAAGTCACGTGCAGGCACGAATGGGGAAGGATGGCAGAGTTTCTTTCCTCAAGGACGGTAGTGAGCCAGATGGGATGGGTATTTTATCATGATAAATGATGATCATCATGGCTTTACTGAAAACTATCTTTGTATCCCAGGATTGATGAACTTGAATTCCGTGAGGTGCCACGATGGGCATTACACCAGGGCAATTGGCTGGCCTCCGGAAATACTCCTCATTACCAGTGTGCCAACATCACCACACCATCTCTCACCATGTGCCAACATCACCTCCCCATATCTCACCCAGTATGCCAACATCACCTACCCATCTCTCACCCAGTGTGCCAACATCACCTCCCCATATCTCACCCAGTGCGCCAATATCACATCCCCCATATCTCACCCAGTGCGCCAATATCACATCCCCCATATCTCACCCAGTGTGCCAACATCACCCCATATCTCACCCAGTGTGCCAACATCACCACCCCATATCTCACCCAGTGCGCCAACATCACCATCCAATATCACACCCAGTGTGCTAATATCACATCTCCCATATCTCACCCAGTGCCCCAATATCACATCTCCCATATCTCACCCAGTGCCCCAATATCTCATCCCCATATCTCACCCATTGCGCCAATATCACATCCCCATATCTCACCCGGTGTGCCAACATCACCATCCAATATCACACCCAGTATGCCAATATCTCATCCCCATATCTCACCCAGTGCGCCAATATCACATCCCCCATATCTCACCCAGTGCGCCATCACCATCCAATATCACACCCAGTATGCCAATATCACATCCCCATATCTCACCCAGTGCGCCAATATCATATCCCCATATCTCACCCAGTGCACCAATATCACATCCCCCATATCTCACCCAGTGCGCCATCACCATCCAATATCACACCCAGTATGCCAATATCACCACCCCATATCAAACCCAGTGTGCCAACATCACATCCCCATATCTCAAAAAGTGCGCCAACATCACCATTCCCATATCCCACCCAGTGCGCCAATATCACCACCCCATATCCCACCCAGTGTGCCAACATCACCACCCCATATCCCACCCAGTGTGCCAACATCACCACCCCATATCCCACCCAGTGTGCCAACATCACCACCCCATATCCCACCCAGTGTGCCAACATCACCACCCCATATCCCACCCAGTGTGCCAACATCACCACCCCATATCCCACCCAGTGCGCCAACATCACCACCCCATATCCCACCCAGTGCGCCAACATCACCACCCCATATCCCACCCAGTGCGCCAATATCACCACCCCCTATCCCACCCAGTGCGCCAATATCACATCCCCCCATATCTCCCCCAGTGGGCCCTTTCTTACACTGGAGGATATTTAGGGAGTGTAAACCATGGTACACTTGATGGACACAGCTCACTTGACATGAAACTGGAACAACAGACATGTTCATTGTCAGACTGATTCATTGTCGAATATAATTTTACAGAACAATTCAGTGGCACTAACAGAAACGGCAAGCCACTTGTCATAGCAGAAACACATTGCGTTTGCGTTCTTCAACAGGAAACATATGAAGGAGAGAAAGTTCCCAAGTATATTTCCCTTTGCAACTTTCTTGGTCTTGTAAAATCTAACCGGAACCATTTCTCCAAGAAGACATGTTCTTGTTAGAGAGAGAAGTTGGGAATGGGGGAGACGGAATGTGAAATTAATGCCGACAGTACTTTTTTGGGAATTAAAAGTTGTGGGATAGCGTGTCCTCAGAGGACAGACTGTTCTCTCCCAGAGTTGAACACTTAGCCACAGGGCTTGCCAAGAACTAAACCAACTCTTGACACAAACTATACAGCACTAGTGAACTGCCACAGCTTTCTCTCCGGCCTGCTATAACGTTGTGGGTTAAAGCCTTTTTTCCATGGGGTTGTGAAATGTAGTAGAAATTGAGCTGAGCATTAGCTGCATATATGAAGGGTGATTGTAGCTGCTTTACACAATTGCTGCCTTGTGAATGCTGCAGCATTATCGGAAGCTTGTTTCACTTGACATCCTTTAACAAAAGTTCAAAAATGTCAACGTGTCCCAAATCTAGGGGATACCACTCAACTGCAGACATGTGTCACTGAGGTTTTAACTTGCAATCTACCAACTCAGTCTCAACTAAGATTTTGTTCTGAAGTAGGGTCACTAGGGAGTTGAAATGCTAACTCTGAGCTTTGTCTCCACAGAAGCTGTCAGATCTGCGGAGTTTCTCCAGCAATTTCTGTTTTTTGTTTCAGATCTCCAGCATCTGCAGTTTTTTTTTTGTTTTACAATAACGATTTTGGGCTGATTCTAAACGCAAGATCAAAATGCACACTGTCTTGGTCCTCAGAGATATTCACCCTCCAGTGACCTGCTTTACTTGGGTTGTGTACCAGATAATTATTGGTACTTTCCATGGTTGTTTTTTGGGGTATCAATGGGCACAACATGTAACAATTTTTATGGTGTGGCAACCTGTACTTAGCATTGCAATGTCTTGCAAGTTAAATTAATGGTGCTCAATCCTTCCATTCAAAACTTAGATGTTGGGGCACATTTAATAAGAGTTAGAATCCCTATAGTGCAGAAAGAGGCCATTTACCAACTCTCCAAACAGCATTTCACCCTATCTCCACATTTTATCATGGCTAATCCACCTAACCTGCACATTATGGAGTAATTCAGCTTGGCCAATCCACATAACCTACACATCCTTGGACTTTAGAACACAGCCAGAGTACCCAGAGGGGACCCACATAGACCATGGGAGAACACGCAGAGTCCACACAGTTATCTGAGGCTGGAATTTAATCCAGGTCCCTGATTCTGTGAGACAGCAGTGCTAACCGCTGGACCACTGTCTCTGCTTTGTAAAAAGAGTTCCCAATCAGCTGGGCTAGTGAGGAAAAACATTAACAGCATTGACTCTGTCTCTTCTGCTTTCCATGTTTCACCTGGACTGCTACCTACTGGACAAAATACTTCCTTTTGTATAATATTGCACTATATATAAAAACATTTGATCTCCATAAACAGTAAAATATTTACATTTTTTAAATAAATAATATTTCTTGCAACTGGCTGTTTCTATGTACGTGTGATGAGGCATTTTTTTCCCGGCTGCTTTTCCTGTTCTGTGCCCGCGACTCCATGGTCAGTGCATCTACAGTGGAACAGAGAGAGAGAGAGAGAGGATGGTTTAAAGTTTGGAGAATAGAGCAAACCCCCAGCTTTTCAGGGCCAGTAATTGCTGGAGAATCTCAGCAGGTCTGGCTGCGTCTGTGGAGAGACAAGAGCTCGGAAGGAGGGTCACTGGACTCGAAACATTGACCGTTTCTGCTCCACAGATGCTGCTAGACCTGCTGAGTTTCTCCGGTCATTTCTGTTTCTGTTTCAGATTCCCAGCAATCACAGTTCTTTGTTCCATTCCAATTTTGTTGTCTCGAGTCTTGCTGAAAAGACAGAGACATTGTCAAAGCTTCTTGTCTTGCACCATCAGACAAAATTCAAGAATGATTGAATGATCTTTCACAACAATTAGATTACATTACAGTGTGGAAACAGGCCCTTCGGCCCAACAAGTCCACACCGACCCGCCGAAGCGCAACCCACCCATACCCCTACATTTACCCCTTACCTAACACTACGGGCAATTTAGCATGAAAAATTCACCTGACCTGCACATCTTTGGACTGTGGGAGGAAACCGAAGCACCCGGAGGAAACCCACGCAGACACTGGGAGAACGTGCAAACTCCACACAGTCAGTCACCTGAGGTGGGAGTTGAACCCGGGTCTCTGACACTGTGAGGCAGCAGTGCTAACCACTGTGCCACCGCGCCGCCCACAATGTATACCACAGGAAAAGGTTCCCATTGAAAGGGAAGCCAATTCCAATTGGAGAATGCAAAAGAGAATTATTAGCTCCCCAAGATCCTAAGTAATTGGAAACAGTAGAAAGCTTCAACAGATTTATTCCGTTTGCAGAGAATGAATCACTATTGTGGGAAAAGATTTGCTAACCCACGATAGGCCCACAAAAGCAAAATTGGCCAAACTGTACCAGAACACCCAGAATTCCCGAGCAGCTCACAAGCTGGATCAGACAGCATGCAGACAAGGGAATACACTTTAAGCTCCCATGGACATGACAGAGCACCACAGATATCTCAAAGCCCCAAGGACAATTTCACAACCCAGCAATACCAAAGCCACACAGAGAGGCACCAGCAAGGACGTGCTCCGAGAACAGGACAATGGAAGCACCTCACCACTTCAGAGGAGACATTAACAGCTACCTGTGAAGAGGAATGGAACCATCGATACTGTCAGGATGTTGCATTGTGTGAAGGAACATTGTAGTTTCCCATTTCTTAATCAGTACCATTGTGCAGCATTATTATAAAACCGGTCTCATCCTCCGCTCTGGGAAGAGAAATCTGATCTATCTGTATAGACCGTCAGTTCTGTGTCAGCTAGTCTGTTTTCTCTTCCAGCAATTTCGCTTGTAATAAACTGTCAGTTTCACTTGGAGCTGTGTTTTGTGATCTCTAACCTATTGGGCAAGTTTCTCGGACAACTATGTATGTTGCCTCCAACAAAAGTAAGTGTTCTATCTTTAACCTTTTGATGTGTCAATGTGAGAATTTGTGATTGATGAGCACTGTTAGGAAGAAGGACAGATCATAACAGTCACAGATTGATATGACTTGAACGTTTACAAGGATCCTCTGTTGTGACCTGGGGATACCATCCTTTCTGTTTAACAATTGGGGAGGTGAAGAGAGTCAAGCCCCTAACAGGCAGAAACATTCAAATTCCAGGGTGGAGCATTATCTGTTTTGTTTGCCACTATATTCAGGCAAGTGACTGGTCTTCACAAAAAGAATGAAAATTTCCAACCAGACGATCTTCCAGCACAAATGCAGTCCATTGTAACTGTGTTGCTGTTTGAGAGAATTATTCAATTACTCTTCATTCCCAGCTTTTCCATACAAATTTATCCTTTTCAAAGTTGTATTAGAGTCATAGTCATCGAGATGTACAATACGGAAACAGACCCTTCGGTCCAACACATCCATGCCAACCAGATATCCTAAATTAATCTAGTTCCATTTGTCAGCATTTGGCCCATATCCCACTAAACTCTTCCCATTCATATACCCATCCAGATGCCTTTTAAATGTTGTAATTGTACCAGCCTCCACCACTTCCTCCAGCAGCTCATTGCACACACGCACCACTCTCTGTAAAGTTGCTCCTCAGGTCCCTTTTGAATCTTTCCCCTCTCACCTTAAACCCATGCCCCTCTAGGTTTAGACTCCCCTACCCTGGGGAAAAGACGTTATCAATTCACCCTCTCTGTGCCCCTCACGATTTCCTGAAGGTCACCTCTCAGCCTCCGCCACTTCAGATAAAATAGCCCCAGCTTATTCATTTCTCTATTGAAAGTCACTAATGAATGTGCTTTCACTGATGCTTGAGGCTATGAGTTTCAGGTTGTATCGCACTGCAGGGAAAATGTCTTGTGCCCAGTGGGTCCGCCCGCAATCTACTTCAGAATTTGTGTATAACGTTTAAGTGAGTCCTTCGCAGAGCTGTCTGGAGTCTGAGAAACAGACACTAATAGTCAAACCTTGGTCTTTTTCTAATTGAATTGCATTCCAATTGAAACGAGGGGAACATTTCCTATAACTGTCTGGGTACCTTAATGTTGAATTATTAATTGCTTCTTAACAGCCCTCATCTACCTTTCTACTCCATAGCCCAACACGCTGTATTGCTACACCGGCTTTCAGCGTTAACTAAGTGATGAAGGATTAGCACTCCGAAAGCTAGTACTTCCACATCCATGTCATTGCTAAGACTGGGATGGGGTGTAGTGCTATGACTTCAGTATCAATATTTTGAGTTTCTGGACAGCAGATTAAGTTGTAAACTTCTGCTTAGCTCCTTGGATTCATGTTTTAGACTCTGCTCGGTTTCTAGCATTTCATATTAAACTTTGTTCGAACTGAAATAAATGCGTCAGGAATGGCTCAGGATTGGGATCTTCCGACCAATCAGATTTACAGATGATTCTTTGCTGTGTAAAAACTTTGTGGACATTATCAATTAAAGGCTTATCGTCAGAGTGGTTAGCACTGCAGCCTGATAGTGCCAAGAACCCAAGTTCAATTCCAGCCTTGGGTGACCGTCTGTGTGATGTTTGCGTGTTCTCCCAGCTCCCTTGGGGTGCAGGTTAGGTGGATTGATTAAATTGCCCCATAGTCTCCAGAGATGTGTGGGCTAGGTGGGTTAGCTATGGTAAATGTGGGGTTCTGGGGATAAGGTGCGGGTGCTAATTCTGGATGGGACGCTGTTTGGAGGTCAGTGTTGACTCAATGGGCTGAATGGCCTATTTCTGTATGATAGGGATTCTGGGTGATTGTGAAAATCATCGAACATCCCATTACCTTCAAGTGTTGGGAACAGTGAAGCCAATGCTCCATTTTCAATACTCTTCCCTGTCATAACAACGCTGCAAAACCAACAGAATGAATCAACAATGTTGCACAAAGGTCTGCATCCCCTTGTAATTAATTCACTCTTGGCCTGCCACTGGCTGGGTCAGCACTTATTGCCCTGGAGAAAGTGCTGGTGAGCTGCCGCCTTGAACTGCTGTAGTCCTTGGGATGCAGGGAGACTCGGAATACTGTTCGAGAGGTAATTAGAGTCATAGAGATGTACAGCACGGAAACAGACCCTTCGGTCCAACTCACCCACACCGACCAGTTATCCTAACCGAATCTAATCTTATTTGCAGCACTAGGCCCATATCCCTCCAAACCCTTCCTACTCACATACCCATCCAGGTGCCTTTTAAATGTTGTAATTGTACCAGCCTCCGCCACTTCCTCTGGCAGCTCATTCCATAACCGCACCACCCTCTGTGTGAAAAAGTTGCCCTTTAAGTCCTTTTTAAGTCTTTCCCCTCTCATCCTGAACCTATGCCCTCTAATTCCGGACTCCCCCACTCCAGGGTTCTAGGATTTTGACCCAGTGATAGCGAAAGCATGGTAATGGAGTGCCAATTGAAGATGATGAGTGGCATAGAAGGAAACTTTGAAGCTTCCGGGTTTTCCCATGCATCCACTGCCCTTGTCCTTTTAGGAGGTAGAAGGTCCTGCTGAAGGATTGTATACATTAGAGTTTAGAAGGTTCAGAGGAGATCTAATAGAAACTTACAAAATAATGCAGGCTTAGAAAGGGTGGATGCTGGGAAATTGTTTCCGTTAGGCAGGGAGACTAGGAACCATGGGCACAGCCTTAGAATTAGAGGGGGTCAATTTAGAACGGAAATGAGGAGACATTTCTTCAGCCAGAGGGTGGTGGGCCTGTGGAACTCATTTCCACGGACCGCAGATGAGGCTGGGACGTTAAAGGCAGAGATTGATAAATTCTTGATCTCGCAAGGAATTAAGGGGAGAGTCGGGTAAGTGGAGTTGAAATGTCCATCAGCCATGATTAAATGGCGGAGTGGGCTTAATGGGCCGAATGGCCTTACTTTCACTCCTATGTTTTATGGTCTTAAGGAGACTTGCTGAATTTCTGCCATGCATCTTGTCGTTGGTACATGCTGCTGCTACTGAGCATGAGAGGAGAGAGTAAATGTTGAATGGGGTGAGTGGGTTGCAAATGAAGTGATTGCTTTGATCTGGGTGATGTTTTAAAAATTCATTCATGGGATCTAAGTATCACTGGCCGCATCCTTAGAGCTCCTTGGGAGGTTGGTGATGAGCTGCCTTCTTGAGCCACAGCAGTGTGTCGAGTGTAGGTAGCACACTGCTGTTAGGGAGGGAGTTCTGACCCAGCAACACTGAAGGACAGTGATATATTTCCACATCAGATGGTGCATGGGTTGGAGAGGAATTGCAGGCAATCTGATTCCCATGAATCTGCTGTCATTATCCTTCTGGATAGTAATGGTCATTTATTTGCAGGGTGCTGTCTAGGGATCCTTGCTATATTTCTACAGTATATCTTGTGGACAGTACACACTGCTGCTACTGAGCATTGATAATGGAGGTAAGTGAAATGAATTCTATCACACTCCTGCCCTGTGCCTTGTAAATGCTGGACAGACTTTGGGGAGACAGGTGAGGAGTTATTTCCTGCAGAATATCGACACAATGATAACACAGACCTCGCACCAATCCAGAGGAGTCTGAAGTTGTGCCTCCAAACAGAATAATTTCAAAAGAGTCAATTGGATTTTATTTCCAAACCAAACGAGGCCAACTACTGATCTTTAATTTGGGAGAATGGAAAATGTGAACTTTTGGACAGTTTTTAGTGCACTCAGTTCCATACCCATGGCTTCCACAGATTCAGATATCAACCATGGCACAGAAAGTGGAAAAGTCGCTGGTTTTGTTGACCTGAACAATGCAGAGTTTAGATTTTTCTGATCTATTTATACAGACCATGACCTGTCCTCCACATATATTGATTGCATTGAATTGAATTGAATTGAATTGAATTAGCTTTATTGCCACGTGCACTGGAATGAGGGCAGTGAAAAGTTTGCAATGTCACCGCTTATGGAGCCATCTTAGGTACGTGTCATTGAGGTACAGATACTTGTGCATCTTATCTAACGTATATATATATATGGAGGTTGGTTTGCTCAATTGCCTGGCGGGCTGGTTATAATGCAGAGTGATGCCAACAGTGTGGGTTCGATTCCTACACCTGTTGAGGTTATCATGAAGGACTGTCTTCAGCTGAAGCATGTTGACCCTCAGGTTAACCCACAATCGGTTGTCTCTCTGCAATGGGAGTGCAGACCCAAGGTCTGCTAGGACCATGCTTTGCCCTCCATGAATGTGGAGACTACTCTGTCCTTTCGAAGATGAGTTAATATTTATTTATTGAATTTTAGTCGACGAGTATCTAAGGTGAAAAATGAGAACATTCCAATATCATGTGGTTATTTGAACCACAGAGCTAACAGTGATTCATTCTGGGCAACACAATGACATGCAGCACTGTCATCCTCTGAAGCCCCAATTACGTCTGTTCACAATTACTGAGAACAAGCCCAACTTTAAACTATGGCATCTGTTGTTAACTAACGCTGTATCTACTTTGCAAGTCATCTTACAGCTTTAGAAACATATCTAGACCTGCAGCATGATAATTGCATAAAAACAGAGTTCATGTGAATCGGATGATGACAGAGACAGTTTTGTTTTTGTTACTTATAGCAGTTAAGAACCCCAGCTAATTAAAAGTTGTTATTTTATGATGGAGTGCCAAACGTTGTGTGGAAAAATATTATGCAGAAAGCCCGCACACACAGTGTGTGCCAATCTTGGCCCATGCTTTGTGTTTTCATGTACAAACAAAGCTGTCACATATTTTCACTTTGAACATTTAACACCAACTACAGGTATTTCACTATTACACTATTTCAAACCCAATGCAGGTTTCAAAGGCAGAATGTTTCAGGAAGAGAATTAAATTGAACGTTGGCTCCCTCGTGTGGCCAAATTTTGCATTGCATGCATTGTCCTGGTTAAGAACAAGAGAAGGCCCAACCCGAGGAGGCCATTCAGTCTCTCGAGCCTGTTTCAACGTTCAATACAATTACGACTGGTCTCATCTCAGCTTCCAATGCACTTTCCTGCCTGCTCTCCCGAACCCTTCTGTAGTGATTGTAACAAGGTTAGCCAGATGGACCTCCTAGAATATGAGTTCCCTGAATGGGGATGTTAATCTGGTCAGACTCTGGGAGTTAGCTCTGCTGAGGCTGTACCAGAGTTAAGGACTTTCCACGTGTAAATAAAGGGTGGCAGGATACCGGCCTCTGTGGAGTTATTTCATGGGAGACTGATTAGCAAGGTTAGATCTCATGGAATACAGGGAGAACTAGCCATTTGGATACAGAACTGGCTCAAAGGTAGAAGACAGAGGGTGGTGGTGGAGGGTTGTTTTTCAGACTGGAGGCCTGTGGCCAGTGGAGTGCCACAAGGATCGGTGCTGTGTCCTCTACTTTTTGTCATTTACATAAATGATTTGGATGCGAGCATAAGAGGTACAGTTAGTAAGTTTGCAGATGACACCAAAATTGGAGGTGTAGTGGACAGCGAAGAGGGTTACCTCAGATTACAACAGGATCTGGACCAGATGGGTCAATGGGCTGAGAAGTGGCAGATGGAGTTTAATTCAGATAAATGCGAGGTGCTGCATTTTGGGAAAGCAAATCTTAGCAGGACTTATACACTTAATGGTAAGGTCCTAGGGAGTGTTGCTGAACAAAGAGATCTTGGAGTGCAGGTTCATAGGTCCTTGAAAGTGGAGTCGCAGGTAGATAGGATAGTGAAGAAGGCGTTTGGTATGCTTTCCTTTATTGGTCAGAGTATTGAGTACAGGAGTTGGGAGGTCATGTTGTGGCTGTACAGGACATTGGTTAGGCCACTGTTGGAATATTGCATGCAATTCTGGTCTCCTTCCTATCGGAAAAATGTTGTGAAACTTGAAAGGGTTCAGAAAAGATTTACAAGGATGTTGCCAGGGTTGGAGGATCTGAGCTACAGGGAGAGGCTGAACAGGCTGGGGCTGTTTTCGCTGGAGCGTCGGAGGCTGAGGGGTGACCTTATAGAGGTTTACAAAATTATGAGGGGCATAGATAGGATAAATAGGCAAAGTCTTTTCCCTGGGGTTGGGGAGTCCAGAACTAGAGGGCGTAGGTTTAGGGTAAGAGGGGAAATATATAAAAGAGACCTAAGGGGCAACTTTTTCATGCAGAGGGTGGTACGTGTATGCAATGAGCTGCCAGAGGATGTGGTGGAGGCTGGTACAATTGCAACAGTTTAGAGGCATCTGGATGGGTATATGAATAGGAAGGGTTTGGAGGAATATGGGCCGGGTGCTGGCAGGTGGGACTAGATTGGGTTGGGATATCTGGCTGGCATGGACGGGTTGGACCGAAGGGTCTGTTTCCGTGCTGTACGTCTCTTTGACTCTAATAAGACATGTCCTGAAGAAACCCGCTCACAGTAGCTATCTTTGAGTTGGCGTAAGCGTTTCTGGCACCAGGAAAGCTTGTCTTGTTTTATCATGCCAATGAAGATTGGGTCCAATATGTGGAAAAATGCATCTTCTTTTCTGTGCAAATGACATTGGGGCAGATGAAAAGCAATGATCAACCTTCCTGGCAGTTTGTGGAGCCGCAGCTTTTTTCAGTTATTAGGAGGCTACCTTTCCCTGAGGCACCAGGTATGAAAGCCTTTTGAGAGCTGACTGGTTTAGTTAGGGAATATTGTGACCCCAAGCCTCCTCTAATCCTGAGACGCTATCGGTTTTACTCAGTAAGTCAAAAACCAGGGGAATCATGTCATGATTTTTGACGATATTAAGATGACTGGCAGAGGCATGTGACTCTGGTTTAACCGTTAATAAGATGCTGAGAGACTGTTTGGTTTGTGGGATTAATGATGTCAACATGCAGAAGTATCTACTAGCCGAAACCCATCCAGACTTCAAACAGGCTCGACAACTGGCTTTATCATCGGAAAAGGCGGCAAGTGGAGCATATTTCCCTGGGTACAACAGAGTGTTACAAGGGGACATAAATTTAAGGTGAAGGGTGGAAGGTATAGGGGGGATGTCAGGGGTAGGTTCTTTACCCAGAGAGTGGTGGGGGCATGGAATGCGCTGCCTGTGGGAGTGGCAGAGTCAGAATCTTTGGTGACCTTTAAGCGGCAATTGGATAGGTACATGGATAGGTGCTTAAGCTAGGACAAATGTTCAGCACAACATCGTGGGCCGAAGGGCCTGCTCTGTGCTGTATTGTTCTATGTTCTATATGAGTTACAGAGTATTCCAATGGAAGTGACACCCTTGCCAGCACGCTGACTGAGCGTGGGGGGACACTGATTGAGTGAAGACAATTGCATGGCCTCACTCAGAACATATCCTGTCCAGAGGGACTCTCGGTTAGCCTACAGCAAAACCCCAAAACAAAGCTAAGCCTTGGCCAAACGGTTAACATTTTCTTCAGGAACCGGGCCGGTAAGCCGTTAAAGTTGCTGTCGGAATGCAGACTCGAGACAGCTAAAGAGTACAGGTGGTTCTGCAATAATGTTACAGTTCTATTCTTCTACAAACTCACGCGATGGAAAGCTGCTGTAGAAAATCACTATACCCATTCAGTAGAAAATTCATGCTATCCAAACAGCGTCCATAATTCGTCAATCACGTTATCGTCGATTCACCTGGACGGAACACACATTGTACCAGAATGACCTGTAACACTGGGTCTGAGTTGAGTAAAAGAACTGATAGGCTGGTATCCAGGACAGTGACACCCTGGAAAGTCCAACTACAGCTGGTTTGGAACAGCTACGTTGCTTAGCAACATCCAAATCAGAGCCAATCAAAATAAAGGTCTGGTTAAATGGTCAGCCAGTTCTAACAGGGGTCGATACCGGCGCGGATGTTTCAGAGGTTGTAGAGCCAGGCCTTAACAAAATTCACTCTGGACTCCAACTCTAGTACAAGACCCTGGCTAGATGGAGAACCTATACTGGGGATCCCTTACAGATTAAGGATACAACATCGGTTTGGGTCTTTTATGAGAAGCAGCTGGTACAGTTCCCACTGATTGTAGTAAAAGGCTCAGGCCTAAGCTTGATGGGGTGACATTGGTTAAGACAGGTTTACCTTGATTGGCTCAATATTTTACAATTAGAAAATGGCCGCCTGAGTGAAGTCCTAATTAAATACCCGGAAGTTTTTCAGGAAGGTCGAGGGACTATCAAAGGAGCCAAGGCCACACTCGGTGTTGACCAGGAAGTAATTCCCTGACTCTGCGAGGCCTGCCCAGTGCCATTTGCCTTAGGGGCAAAAGTAGAGGCAGAAATCAGGAGGCTGGGAAACGAAGGAACCATCGAACCAGCCCAGTTTGTGGACAGCACCGATCGTACTGATTGTAAAAGCCTGATGGGTCGGTTCACCTTTGTGGGGATTTTAAACAAATGGCAAACCGCTCCTCACAGCTGAACAAATCCCCGGTCCCTCACGTCGAGGATTTTATACACAAAGCTGGTGGAGGGCTGTTTTTCATGAAGCTGGTGGATCATCTGGTGAAGGAGCAGCGCTCCAAAAGCTCGTGCTTCCTGTTGGACCATAACCTGGTGTTGTGTGATTTTTGACGTCGTCCACCCCAGTCTAACACCGGCACCTCCACATCATATTTGAGGTATGTAAGATATGAAAGGAGATTGACAGAGAAAACATGGAAAGGATGTTCCTCGTGTGAGCAATGGTCACTGGTCCTGAAACGTTAACTCTGATTTCTCTTCACTGATGCTGCCAGACCTTCTGAGATTTTCCAGCAATTTCTGTTTTAGATTCCTCATGTGAGGCAATCCAGAATGAGAGGTCATACTTTTAGGAGAAAGGAAAGGGGATCTGACAGAGATCAGGACGTAGTTCTTCCCTGAAAGTGCTGTGAACCCGTATAATTCACTCCCCCAGAGTGTGGTGGATGCCAGACATTGAATAAATTTAAGAAGGGGATAGACAGATTTTTCGTTTGTAATGGGTTGAAGGTGAAATAACTCCACAGAGGCTGGTATCCCGTCATCAAGTCATCCTTTACTTACCCAAGGAGAGTGCTAGACACTGATCCAGGTCCCTCAGAGTCAGCTCTCAGAATGAACAGAACCCCTTACCCTCCTGTTTATATTTGTCAGCCAGGGCTCCCCAGTTACCATGTTAACAGCCCCAGTCAGGGAACTCCTATTCTATGAGGTCCACCTGGCTGACCTCATTATATTCCCTACATCCCTCCCATTCTGAGTCTGAGGACATAGACCAATTATTTTTCTGAAGCTCCTCCTGCATTGTTTTAACATTGGGCCAGGTTCCTCAGAATCTGATCTGGACAGCAGGTAATGCACTATAGCTCACCCCTTGCACCCAGAGCCTGTCAGAAAAAATTCATTCTCTTCTTCAGGCTGCAAAGGCATCAAGGCAACAACATCTGCCGTGTGGATCTCAGATTCCAAGATCTCCTCAACGTTTGATGGAGACAGAGAACCCTAGAATTCCAACTGTTCCGTGGAATAGGGCACATTTTGCTCCATCCCCATTTGTGTGTTTGCAGCTTCCATATGGTCCACATGCTTGCTCAGGACCGTCCCACTGACCCGAGATTTATACATCACTGGGCCTGACCTCGCATTCACCGTATCTCATCCCATGCAGGACCCTTCCCATGGTTCCTACATCAGACTTCACCCCCTGAGGTAAACCGTCTCTCTCGCTTGACAGAGTCTTGTGTCTGGCATTGACGTTCCTGATGCCATTTCACCTTCCCCCCGCCCCCAGGTCCAGGAAGATCAGATCTAACCTGGTGCGGAGTCTTCTCCTCATTAACAACTCTGCTGGTGCTGTCCCTGTATATGGATGAGGGATGGTCCAAAATTCAAGCAGGAACTGGGACAGTTTGGTATTGAGTGAAGCTTAAGCTGTTTCTTTAAGCCTGCCTTCAAAGTTTGGACTGCTCTTTCTGTCAGACCATTGGATGATGGATGTTATGGGGCTCTCCTTGTATGTCAAGTACCATACGGCTTTCAGAAATATTCAAATTCCCTGCTGGGAAACGATGGTCCATTGTCTGTGACCAACACTTCCAGGAGTCCATGTATTGCAAAAGATGCTTGCAGTTTTTCTATCATCGTCCCTATGTTTGACAAATAAACTCTATGCACATCCTGTCACTTTGAGTGGATGTCCACAGTGATTAAGAACATTGAGCCCATGAAGGGACCTGCATAGTCATTGTGTAATCGAGTGCAGGGTTTACCTGGCCATTCTCATGAACGTGGTAGGGGAAGGGTTTGGTGTTAATTACCTGTCCGTCTTGGCACTCTGGGCACTGCCCTGCACCAGTGTGTCTCTGTCTACATCCAATCCTGGCCACCAGACACAACTTCTCGTCAACATTTTCATTTTGGAAGCCCCTGGATGACCCTGGTGGAGTTCAGCCAGTATCTGGCAGCGACCTTTGCTCAGGACAATCACTCCCACTCCCCGTAATAATATGCCATCTTCTATGGTGATCTGGTCTCTCCAGGTCCAGACAAGTTTTGGTTCTGGGTGTGATGGCTTTTTGGTTTACCCCATCAGCACCGGCTGTTTCAGTTTCGCGAGGCCCGGATCCTTCTGTGTCCAAAGTCTGATATTGGCAGCTGCGACTGGAAGTGGGTCCAGAAAGTTTAAAACCGTTGACAGACTCTTCCAGTGGCGGTACCCTAGTAAGTGTATCTGCCAGAGGAAAGTGGCTGAATGCATTTGCATTCACTACTTGACCTCATGGATGATGATCTAGCTTGTAATTATTCGCACTTAGTATTCAAGACCATCACTGAATTCACCCTGAAGCTATGGACTGCACTGCCTTGTTCTCTTTAAGTAGGCCTGGCAGGGGTATGTGGTCCGTTATTATTCCAAATGTACCCATAAAGATATTGTTGGCAATTCCTGACTCCAAATACGACGGCCAAACCTTCCTTCTCTACCTGGGTATATTTACGTTCTGCATAGCCAAAGTCCTAGATGCATACGCTATTGTGTGAACCTCTCCACTGGACCACCTATGACCTAAGATTACCCCGATGCCTTATGGGGAGACATCACGTCATACCAGATCTCACTTGGGATCATAGTGTGCCAACAGCTTAGAGGGTACAAACTGTTTCTTCATCTCCCTGAAAGATCAGGTTATGTATGAACTTTCTGTAATGGTTCACCAGAGCAAGGAAAGACCTAAGCTCCGGTACAGACATGGAAACCGGGGCACCTTTGATTGCTGTCATTTCATCTTCCAATGGGTGTAACCCAGTCATGTCGACTCTGTAGCCCAAGTAGCTTAGTTGGCTGGACATCTGGCTTGCGATGTGGAGTAAAGCCAATGGTGTGGGTACAATTTCCGGGCTGGGTGAGGTCACTCTGAAAGATGTTCCTTCTCAAACCCAGCAACCTGAGCATGGGGATCCTCAGGGTAAACTTCTCTCTCTCCAATCAGAGATAAAGGCCCACTTTACCTTTAGTACAAATACTCAGCTGGGTCGGAGCAGAAGATCCTGCCATGAACCCTTGCCCAAGGTCAAGGTTACCCATTGTGTGCAAGACTAACATAATTTACAGGACTCCATGCAAAGACTGGACGAAACACAACATGGGACAAACAGGCAGACAACTAGCAATCCGCATCCACCAACACCAACTAGATAGTAAATGCCGCAACCAGTTGTCCCTAGGAGCCACACACATGGATGACAAGGACCGCAAATTTGACTGGGACAACACAACGATCACAGGACAAGCTAAACAGAGGATAGTCAGAGAATTTCTAGAGTAGACAGGCAGGAGGCTAAAAGAACACAGCAAGCCAGGCAGCATCAGGAGGTGGAGAACTCAGCAAACTGAAGAAGGGTTACACCTGAAACGTTGACTTCTCCACCCTCTGATGCTGCCTGGCTTGCTGTGTTCCCCCAGCCTCCTGCCTGTCTGTTTTAGATTCCAGCATTTGCAGATTTTCTGTCTCGCGAAGAGAATTTCTAGAAGCACGGCACTCATCCCTCAACAACTACATAGATCTAGTCCCTTGGCTGCTACAACAAACTACTGGAACTGTCAACCGGAAACAACAGGAATGGAACCAAATAAATCCCTGATGACACCGTACAGCAGGGTTTCACAGGAGGCCCCAAAGCACTGAAGCTGACACCTAGACAGGGGACGAACTGTCTGCAAATCAACCTCCCAGCTCGGCGAACATACCCACAACCCCGATGAACCCTTGGTTTCAGCTCACCGTTTTCATTGTTTGGAGAGCAGATCCCCTCAATCAGCTGCTTGGCTTCAGCTGCTAGGAGTTGTTCAGGACCAGGAAGGGCTAGGCCACTTTCTCTCTGCAGGTGCTTGGACTTGAACACCCTGTAAGCAAGGTGAGATATGTGTTAGTTCAATGTCTTTCAGCTCATCCAACTGTGCATTTCTTAAAAATAACATGAACGTTACCTTCATGCACACTGAGCTTCTAGTGACAAGTGAAATTGACACCAATGGAGCTGCAGCAATGACAGGGATGTGCTACACTGCGCGATATTATTACTAACATAGCATTAGCAGAGACCAACAAGAACGCTTTACGGTCAAATTAGTATGTTTATTGCAACAGCACATTGTTAAATACAGGATTTCCAGTTAATCATTCACCAAAGCCTTGAACCACATTAGAACTTCTCAGTGTTGTAAAAGATACCCTAAACTGTGAAAATACAGGTCAAGGCGTATAAACGCAACCTTTTGTTTCCAACAGTACAGCCTTCTGTGGCTTGTCTATTGTCACAGACTAGAAAAGTGACATTGGTGAATGATGCGTTTCCTGGGTTCAAAAGGCAGGTTTATGTCCGATATACTCAGCATTAGTCGAGGGGCATACATCTGACTTGCTGAAATCTGCCTATCATAATTTCAGCTGCTCTCATCAAGAGTCAAAGAAAACAGTTTGCCCAGACTTAGTCATGTTCTTTGCCTTTGCTTACAACTCAGGTTTTGTAGCAACATTACAGCTGTTCCTTCCTTGAATCTATGTTTGAGTGATAGCCAGCCCATTTAGGTTGTGAGAAAATCTGGAGGGCACACACTATTACTACCTTTGTCAATCAATCTGATGTATCATATGTCCCTACAGTGTGGAAGCAGGCTATTCGGCCTGGCAAGTCCACACTGATCCTCTGAAGACCATACTGCCCATACCCATCCCCACCTAGCCTCATAACCCTACATTTCTCATGGCTAATCTGCCTAGTCTACAATTCCCTGGACACTATGGGCAGTTTAGTACGGCCAATCCACCCTGACCTGCACATCTTTGAACTGTAAGAGGAAACCGGAGCACCCAGAGGAAACCCACACAGACACGGGGAGAATGTGCAAACTCCACACTGTCACCCAAAAGTGGTCCTTAGTGCTGTGAGGCAGCAGTGCTAGCTACTGTGCCATCATGCCGCCCTTTTATTTATTGTTTAGTTTACTTGACAGCTTTTGCAAATTATTATCATTTAGATCCGGTGAACATTCATCCTCATCACAAAGAATTAAGTTGTATTGAACAGTTGTCCCAGCCATTTTGCCAGATTGTCTTATCCATCCCTCCCTGGACATCCCTTCCTTCCCATGCCATTCCTAACATTCCCCTGTTTACCACAACCCTCCCATCAATCCCATTAGAAAAATCTCTCCAGCCAGCATCACATTGTTGTTGAGTTCTGTCATAACTCGTGCTGGAAGAACAAAACACAGAGCTACAGATTTAAATTTGAATAAAGACATAAAGCTTTAGTGTTCTTACCTGTGCTAGCTGACCTAGCACCCCTCCAGATCAAGTAATTACCTGAGCAGTACAGAATATACTGTCTATGATCTCACTCAGCTACCAGCTTAGCATCTGTTGTAAGATCAGCCCTCACCATTGCTCATCATAATCTGGTAAATTTGCTGCTACCACCCTCTTTCCTGGTGAGAATCTCTAGAGCTCTGCTTGGTCTAGTGTGGTAGATGGGAAACCACTTGGTAAGCTACTGAGAAGTGGCACTTTTAAAACATAGAACATAGAACAATACAGCGCAGAACAGGCCCTTCGGCCCTCAATGTTGCGCCGACCTGTGAACTATTCTAAGCTCATCATCATCATCCATGTCCAAGGATTGTTTAAATCTCCCTAATTCTGATCCCTGATCAAGATATAGTTTACTGCAATGGTAGCAACTAACTGTAAGTTACATTGATGTGACAAGCATTGTTACAGAGACTATGAGGAAGACTCAGTGGGTAGGGAAGCTGCTGGAGAAGATACTGAGGGGTAGGATCTATTCCCATTTGGAAGAAAATGGGTTTACCAGTGATAGGCAGCGTGATTGTGTGCAGAGAAGGTCATGTCTTACCAACTACAGAGGGACCCCGATTATCTGGCATTCGATTATCTGAATATTGGATGATTCGACAAGATGGCAAGGTCCCGATGCTTGGCTAGACTATGTTATCCGGCATTCAATTATCCGGAATTCAATTAACTGAATGAAATACTTCCCGTCCCTATATTTCAGATAATTGAGGTTCCTCTGTAAAGAGAATTCTTTGAGGAAGTGATAAAGTTGATTGATGAGGGAAGTGCCGTAGATGTAATATACATGGACTTCAGTAAGGAGTTTGATAAAATTCTCCATGGTAGGCTGATGTAGAAAGTGAAGTTGCATGGGCTCCAGGGTGTACTAGCCAAATGGGTAGAGAACTGGCTGGGCAACAGGAGACAGAGAGTAATAATAGAAGGGAGTTTCTCAAAATGGAGACCTGTGACCAATGGTGTTCCACAAGGATTCATGTTGGGACCACTGTTGTTGATTAGATTAGATTTCTTACAGTGTAGAAACAGGCTCTTTGGCCCAACAAGTCCATACCGACCCTCCGAAGAGCAACCCACCCAGACCTATTCCCCTACACCTAACACTACAGGCAATTTAGCATGGCCAATCCACTTAACCTGCACATTTTTGGATTATGGGAGGAAACCGGAGCACCCAGAGGAAACCCACGCAGACACGGGGAGAATGTGCAAACTCCACACAGACAGTTGCCTGAGGTGGGAATTGGACCCGTGTCTCTGGTGCTGTGATACAGCAGTGCTAATCACTGTGCCACCCCACGATATGATATACGTAAATGATCTGGAGGAAGGTATAGGTGGTCTGATTAGCAAGTTTTCAGATGACACTAAGATTGGTGGAGTAGCAGATAGTGAAGGGGACTGTCAGAGAATACAGCAGAATATAGAGTCATAAAGTCGCACAGCATGGAAACAGACCCTTTGGTCCAACCCAGACCCCTGTTTCTCCTCTCTTCCTTTGATCCCTTTGTCCGCCTCTAGCACCTCCACTGGCAATGTGTTCCAGGTACCCACCACTCTCTATGTAAAGAACTTGCCACGCATATCTCCCTTAAACTTGTCCCCTCTCACCTTGAACTCGTGACCCCTAGTAATTGAGTCCCCCACTCTGGGAAAAAGCTTCTTGCTATCCACCCTGTCTATATCTCTCATGATCTTGTAGACCTCAATCAGGTCCCCCTCAACCTTCGTCTTTCTTGTGAAAATAATCCGAATCCACTCAACCTCTCTTCATATCTAGCACCCTCCACAGCAGGCAACATCCTGGTGAACCTCCACTGCATCCTCCCAAAGCATCCACATCCTTTCGGTAATGTGATGACCAGAACTGTACACAGTATTGCAAACATGGCTGAACCAAAGTCTCATACAACTGTAACCTGACCCACCAATTCTTGTACTCAATACCCCGTCCGATGAAGGAAAGCATGCTGTATGCCTTCTTGACCACTCTACTGACTTGCATTGCCATCTTCAGGGAACAATGAACCTGAACACCCAGATCTCTCTGTACATCAATTTTTCCCAGGGCCTTTCCATTTACTTTATAGTTTGCTCTAGAATTGGATCTTCCAAAATGCATCACCTCGCGTTTGCCGGGATTGAACTCCATTTGGCAACTCTCCAATCGATCCAAGTGACAGGTTTAGATAGAGGATCTGGATTGGTGTAGGTTCGGAGGACCGAAGGGCCTGTTCCTGTGCTGTAATGTTCTTTTGTTCTTTGGGTAGAGCGTCATTCCTTTGAGATCCAAAGGTGTTCCCCCCATCCCTACAAGTCTTTGTTAATCACCAATGCTCATGGCACTCTTCAGTAGTAACCATTTCATACCATTACCAGATCGATTCCTGGTATGGTAGGAATGATGTATGAAGAGAGACTGCATTGCTTAAGATTATACTCACTGGAGTTCAGAAGAATTGGATGGGGGGGTGAGGGGGAATCTCAGAAACCTGTATAATTCAACAGGACTAGACAGAGTAAGCACAGAAAGGACGTTGCTGATGACCAGGGAGAACAGCACTCGGCATCACAGACTAAGGATATAGGGTGGGCCATTTAGGACTGAGATGAGGAGGAATGTCTTCACCCAGAGAGTGTGAGCCTGTAGAATTCTCTGCCACTAAAAGCAGTTGAAGCTAAAATGTTAAATGTTTTCAAGGAGTTGGATATAGTTCTAATAGACAAAGGGATCAAAGGGTATGGGGAGAAAGCAGGAACAGGGGTCTGGGTTGGACCAAAGGGTCTGTTTCCATACTGTATGACTCTATGACTATCAGCCATGATCATATTGAATGGCGGAGCAGGCTCGAAGGGCCGAAAGGCCTACCCCTGTTCCTGCTATCTAGGTTTCCATGTTTACACAGTTTCATGATTCCTGAAGAAGGGCTTATGCCCGAAACGTCGATTCTCCTGCTCCTCGAATGCTGCCTGACCTGCAGCGCTTTTCCAGCAACACATTTTTCAGCTCTGATCTCCAGCATCTGCAGTCCTCACTTTCTCCATGCTTACAACAGCACCAAATACTGAAGATATCTCCATCTCAGGCTTGCCTCACCATCAGCAGTTCTGTTTCACTGCCAATAGCTCTCCAACCTGCTGTTCTCACTGGCATAAACCACGGTGCCACACTTCTCCACACAGGCCACGTGCATCTATATGTACCAGGTACTGCCCCTCTAATAAACCCATCGACAGACACTGCCCTTAAACTGATCCATCCAAACTGTATAGACTAACAAGGACTGAACTTTACGGCAGATAACATCCACCTTATTTTAATTGTTTTGGAACAGGGAACATGGCAATAGATCCTGGCTTTGCCTTTTGGTATAAAATAGCTGATGGCAAAGTGACAGCCTGTTTTATAGGGTACCTGATTTTAAAGTTTCACTGACTTGATTGAAAATAAAAGTGTGGGGAGTTGGAAGGCTGGCTCCATCATCATCTCTCCATCATCCATCGTTGGGTAGAGATCAGTACACTGGAACAGCATAGATAGGGGGGCAGCTAGTACACTCGGGTAGCCAGAACGCTGTCTGGGAATATAACTCGTGTAGCCGGAATGCTGTCCAGGATTACAACTTGTGTAGCCAGAACGCTGTCCGGGAATACAACTCATATAGTGGGAACACTGTCTGGGAATATAACTCATGTAGCCGGAACGTTGTCAGGGAATATAACTTGTGTAGCAGGAACACTGTCCTGGGAATATTGCTGGATCCAGTGTGCTGAGCCATTCCTTGACATCGTTAGGCGACCGACCAGATATCCCAATCTGACCCAGTCCCATTTACCAGCACCTGACCCATATCCCTCTAAACCCTTCCTATTCCTATACCCATCCAGATGCCTTTTAAATGTTGTATCTGGATGGGTATAGATATTTTATATATATATATATATTTAAAAGACACGGAGATGGGTATATGAATATTTAAAAGACATCTTAATGGATATATGAATAGGAAGGGTTTAGAAGGATATGGGACAAATGCTAGCAAATGGGACTAGGTCAGATTGGGATATCTGGTCGGTGTGGATGAGTTGGACCAAAGGGTCTGTTTCCGTGCTGTATGACTGACAATTGACATCTGAAACACTTGGGGCTTCGGGAAAACACTGAGATGGATTATCCACTCAACGCATTTGGCTGAAGACGGTTGTTCATGACCCATCCATCTGCTAGCCTCTTGCAGCTCTGCCCTCTGACAGCCGAGATTCAGTTTACTGCTATGCAGTCCCTTCTGATGTCGCGAAGTGATAATGGGTCATGATGAACAATGTAATAACATGATATGTTCCTGAGAATGGCTGATATTTATCTTGCACTGTGTCTGTGAGTTCATCATCAGCGGTTTCATTTTCACTCAGACTGCCAGCACAGGCTGTACAGAATAAGTAAACAGTCAGACCATACGACTATAAGAAAAACAAACAGAAGCAGCCATTCAGCTCCATTCAGTGGGATCACGGCTGATCCAACATTCCTCACATCCACTTTCCCTCCCTTTCCCCATAACCCTTGATTCCCTGACTGATCTGGAATCTATCGATCTCAATCTTAAATATGCACAAGGGCTCTGCCCCCATAGCTCTCTGTGGCAAGGAATTCCAAAGACTCATAACCATCTGAGAGATGTAAGTTACTGTCAGAGATGCCCACGCCAGGTTCCATTTAAAATATCATAACATCAGCATGTCTTTGAGTCTTTATATTGGAGGTGGAAGCAGGGTGCTGGTGTGAGAATGACTTTTTATATTTCTCTTTGTGTGACTCTGATTGGACATCACCACAGATGTGCTGAGCTGTACTGTGCTACTTACCCATGGTCAGTTCCCTGCAAGGTGGCAGATGTTAGAACCTTGTGTACTTTCTGCAAGAAAAGAAATACAATGTTGATACTTTTTGAGAGGGAAGTAGATGGGGTTTGTGTCCAATTAGTTGTGAGCTATCAATGTTGGACATGTAATGTTTTCAGTCACTACACTTGAAATGTCATTATGTTCAAGGATGTGGACCATGTGTAGCAAAGTGGGATTAGTGTAAGTAGACCAGCGTAGTCTGGATGGACCAAAGGGCCTCTACATTCTTTGGTGTTGACCTTCACCACTTGAAAAATAACATCCCCTTTGCATCGCTCTAAGATTACATAGAGATAACCTCTCCCATTGATCATCAAATGCAATGTTAGTGCAGTCTTGTCTTTGGAGGTGATTGGCTCAGCATGTTCTCAGGCTGTTGCAATTTATAAAGCTCTGCAGAGGGACAGCATGGGGTTGTGTGGGAAATGGTGCTAAAAGCTGTACCAGTGCCACAACAATGAAAACATGCCAGGAGGTACAAAAATCACACAACACCAAGTTATAGTCCAACAGGTTTAATTGGAAGCACTAGCTTTCAGAGTGTTGCCCCTTCATCAGGTGGTTGTGGAGGACACCATTGTAAGACACATTTATAGCAGAAGTTTACAGTGTGATGTAACTAAATTGAAAAATACCTTGATTGTTTGTTAAGTCTCTCATCTGTTAGAATCGCCATGATAGTTTCACTTCTTTCATATGTTAATCACAAAACTCTTTTTTAAAAGTTACATTCTCAGGTTAACTGTAACAATTGGTGTCAGACCAGATAATATGTTGAAGGTGTTAGCCCCCTGTATTCCCTGTCTGTACCATAATGTTTAGACTGATTCTAATCTAAAAACTGAGTTAAAAGAGTCTTACATGGATTCAAGCAGTTTTTGAGCAAAATACAATGTAACTCTGCAAGTATAAATTCACCCCACAAACGTATATCTGTATATGTGCACACGTGCACGCACACACAGACACACACACACTCACACAAAAACCCACATGCACATATACACATATGCGTTTGTGGGGTGAATTTGTACTTGCAGAGTTACATTATACTTTGCTCCAAAACTGTATGTATCCATTTAAGACTCTGCTAACTCACCTTTTAGATTAGAATCAGTCTAAACATTATGGTACAGACAGGGAACACAGGGGGCTAACACCTTCAACATCTTATCGAGTCTGACACCAATTGTTACAGTTAACCTGAGAAAGTAACTTTTAAAAAGAGTTTTGTGATTAACATATGAAAGAAGTGAAACTATCATGGTGACTCTAACAGATGAGAGAGTTAACAAACAATCAAGGTATTTTTCAATGTATAATTTCAGTTACATCATACTGTAAACTTTTGCTATAAATTCTCTGTCTTACAATCTTGTTCTCCACAACCACCTGATGAAGGAGCGTCGCTCCGAAATCTAGTGCTTCCAATTAAACCTGTTGGACTATAACCTGGTGTTGTGTGATTTTTAACTTTGTACACCCCAGTCCAACACCGGCATCCCCAAATCATGACGTCAGGAGGTGGCAGGGACTATTAGATCATGGTTTGCTCTTATGAAGGAAGCAATTTCAATGTTTGTACACAAAACTCACCTCAACAAAGTTCAACAGCTTCCTGTTGGAGATTTCCAGATGTTTGCGACTCAGCTCAGATGCTTGCAGTTGGCTTTTGGTGCTGGACAGTCTTTCCCACAGACCCTGATTATCTTCCTGCTAAAGAGGAAAATTCGAGTGAATCCTTAGAATTCCCCCATAGTAGGCTACTTCAAAAAATACGGAGGTTTGGCATTGAGGGTGAGTTGGAGGTTTGGATTAGGAGTTGGCTGGATGGAAGAAGACAGAGGGTAGTAGTTGATGGTAAAGGTTCATCTTGGAGTGCCGTCACTAGCGGTGTTCCGCAAGGATCTGTTTTGGGACCATTGCTGTTTGTCATTTTTATAAATGACCTGGAGGAGGGGCTAGAAGGTTGGGTGAGCAAGTTTGCGGATGATACGAAAGTCGGAGGAGTTGTTGACAGTGAGGAAGGATGTGGCAGGTTACAGTGGGATATAGATAAGCTGCAGAACTGGGCAGAAAGGTGGCAAATGGAGTTCAATGTAGCTAAGTGTGAGGTGATTCACTTTGGTAAGAGTAACAAAAAGATGGGGTACTGGGCTAATGGTCGGATACTTGGTAGTGTGGATGAGCAGAGGGATCTTGGTGTCCATGTACACAGATCTTTGAAAGTTGCCACCCAGGTAAATAGTGCGGTGAAGAAGGCATATGGCGTACTGGCTTTTATTGGTAGAGGAATTGAGTTCCGGAGTCCTGAGATCATGTTGCAGTTGTATAAGACTCTGGTGCGGCCGCACCTGGAGTATTGTGTGCTGTTTTGGTCGCCATACTATAGGAAGGATGTGGAGGCTCTGGAACGGGTGCAGAGGAGGTTTACCAGGATGTTGCCTGGTATGGTAGGAAGATCGTATGAGGAAAGGCTGAGGCACTTGGGGTTGATTTCATTGGAGAAAAGAAGGTTTAGGGGTGACTTGATAGAGGTGTACAAGATGATTAGGGGTTTAGATAGGGTTGACCGTGAGAACCTTTTTCCACGTATGGAGTCAGCTATTACAAGGGGGCATAGCTTTAAATTAAGGGGTGGTAGGTATAGGACAGATGTTAGGGGTAGGTTCTTTACTCAGCGAGTCGTGAGTTCATGGAATGCACTGCCAGTAGCAGTGGTGGACTCTCCCTCTTTATGGGCATTTAAGCGGGCATTGGATAGGCATATGGAGGATAGTGGGCTAGTGTAGGTTAGGTGGGCTTGGATCGGCGTAACATCGAGGGCCAAAGGGCCTGTACTGCGTTGTATTCTTCTATGTTCTAGTATTAAGGCAGTAGGAGTATTCTAAAGAGAGAAATCAGGAGGGCAAAAAGGGGACATGAGATAGCTTTGGCAAATAAAATTAAGGAGAATCCAAAGGGTTTTTGCAAATACATTAAGGACAAAAGGATAACTAGGGAGAGAATAGGCGACCTTTGTGTGGAGCTGCAGGAGATGGGGGAGATACTAAACGAGTATTTTGCATCAGTATTTACTGTGGAAAAGAACATGGAAGATATAGAATGTAGGGAAATAGACAGTGATATCTTGAAAAATGTCCATATTACAGAGGAGGAAGTGCTGGATGTCTTGAAACGCGCAAAAGTGAATAAATCCCCAGGACCTGATCAGGTGTACCCTAGAACTCAGTGGGAAGCTAGGGAGGTGATTGCTGGGCCTCTTGCTGAGATATTTGTATCATCGATAGTCACTGAAGACTGGAGATTGGCTAACGTGGTGCCACTGTTTAAGAAAGGTGGTAAGAACAAGCCAGGGACCTATAGACCAGTGAGCCTAACGTTGGTGGTGGGCAAGTTGTTGGAGGGAATCCTGAGGGACAGGACGTACATGCATTTGAAAAGGCAAGGACTGATTCGGGATAGTCAACATGGCTTAATATGTAGGAAATCATGTCTCACAAACTTGATTGAGTTTTTTGAAGAAGTAACAAAGAGGACTGATGAGGGCAGAACAGCAGATGTGATCTATATGGACTTCAGTCAGGTATTTGACAAGGCTCCCCATGGGAGACTGATTAGCAAGGTTAGATCTCATGGAATACAGGGAGAACTAGCCATTTGGATACAGAACTGGCTCAAAAGTAGAAGACCTTTGGTGGTGGAGGGTTGTTTTTCAGCTGGAGGCCTGTGACCAGTGGAGTGCCACAAGGATGGGTGCTGGGTCCACTACTTTTCGTCATTTATATAAATGATTTGGATGTGAGCATAAGAGGTACAGTTAGTAAGTTTGCAGATGACACCAAAATTGGAGGTGTAGTGGACAGTGAAGAGGGTTACCTCAAATTACAACAGGATCTTGATCAGATGGGCCAATGGGCTGAGAAGTGGCAGATGGGGTTTAATTTAGATAAATGCGAGGTGCTGCATTTTGGAAAAGCAAATCTTAGCAGGATGTATACACTTAATGGTAAGGTCCTAGGGAGTGTTGCTGAACAAAGAGACCTTGGAGTGCAGGTTCATAGCTCCTTGAAAGTGGAGTCGCAGGTAGATAGGATGGTGAAAAAGGCCTAACGTATGCTTTCCTTTATTGGTCAGAGTATTGAGTACAGGAGTTGGGAGGTCATGTTGTGGCTGTACAGGACATTGGTTAGGTCACTGTTGGAATATTGCGTGCAATTCTGGTCTCCTTCCTATCGGAAAAATGTTGTGAAACTTGAAAGGGTTCAGAAAAGATTTACAAGGATGTTGCCAGGGTTGGTGGCTTTGAGCTGTAGGGAGAGGTTAAATAGGCTGGGGCTGTTTTCCCTGGAGTGTCGGCGGCTGAGGGGTGACCTTATAGATGTTTATAAAATTATGAGGGGTGTGGATAGGGTAAATAGACAAAGTCTTTTCCCTGGGGTGGGGGACCCCTGAACTAGAGGACATAGGTTTAGGGTGAGAGGGGAAAGATATAAATGAGAATCTCAGAGGCAACGTTTTCACTCAGAGGGTGGTGCGTGTATGGAATGAGCTGCCAGAGGAAATGGTGGAAGCTGGTCCAATTGCAATATTTAAAAGGCATCTGGATGGGTATATGAATAGGAAGGATTTGGAGGGATATGGGCCAGGTGCTGGCAGGTGGGACTAGATTCGGTTGGGATATTTGGTTGGCATGGATGGGTTGGACCGAAGGGTCTATTTTCATGCTGTACATCTCTATGACTCTATAAATGTCAGCATCAGGGGAACTGGCAAACGTCTGGCATTTCAGCGAGATGGATTTGCAAAGTGACAAGTGAATGTGGTAATGGTAAGGCTGCCTGTTATACTGTGGCTAACTTGCGTGGCCGATGGATACTGTCTGGGAGGTCAGAGTAACTCCCTTGCACTCTTCAAAGCTATAGGTTCCTTTGCACCCAGCAATGAATGGAGCCTTGGTTTGGTTTCATATTTCATTATTATCTCAAAGTGCAATCATTTCTATTTCATTTAATCTTGCAAAACAAACTGCACGTTTGTTGAATAAACCCACAAAATTAGGAATGTTGATCCTTGTGAGTCAGAATTCAACAATAGAATCATAGAATCTCTACTGTGTGGAGACAGGCCTTTCAGCCCATTGAGTCCACACCGACCCTCCAGAGAGCTTCCCACCCTGACTCACACCCCCACACTATCCCTGTAACCCTGCATTTCCCATGGCTAATCCACCTAGCCTGCACATCCCTGAACACTATGGGCCATTTCCTATTGTCAATTCACCCTGACCTGCACATCTTAGGACTGTGGGAGGAAACTGGAGCGCCCAGAGGAAACCCACACAGACAGTCGCCCGAGGATAGAATTGAACCCACGTCCCTGTGAGGCAGCAGGGCTAAGCACTGGGTCTCCATGCCACCCACAGTCAAAGATCAACTGATTTACTTTACAATGGTCACTAATCTACTCTTTTAGATACTATTGAGTCAAACCCTGTTATGAGACAACTCTGAAGCAGGTGGGACTTCAATCAGGGCCTCCTGACTCAGAGGTATGGACATTACCACTGCACCAGAAAAGCCTCAGTAATGTGCATCTCAAAACAGAAGCTATCACCTCTATGGTAATGGATTGATATTGTCTCCAGACTCAGGCAATCCCATCTCACAAACCAACTGGGGAGACTAGAAGCTGCAGAAGGATGTGTCATGCAAAGGATATCGCAAGCTCCTTCATCACCTTGGTAACGGATATTGTTGCCCGGTAGGACATCCATTAGCCTGGACTCCAGTCCCAGTAAAATAGCTGGGTGAATGAAGCTCACCTTCCCATTTATTTTATAAAATTCATTCGCAGGATGTGGGCATCGCTGGCTGGGCCAGCGTTTATTGCCCATCCCTAATTACCCAGAGGGCAGTTACGAGTCAACACCATTGCTCTGGCGAACGTGAGGACCGCAGATGCTGGAGATCAGAGTCGAGAGTGTGGTGCTGGAAAAGCACAGCAGGTCAGGCAGCATCCGAGGAGCAGGAGAGTCGACATTTCGGGTAAAAGCCCTTCATCAGGAATGAAGCTGTGAGCTGAGGGGGTAGGGAGATAAATGGGAGGGGGGGGGCGGTGAGGCTGGGGGGAAGGTAGCTGAGAGTGCAGTAGGTAGATGGAGGTGGGGGTAAAGGTGCTAAGTCGGAGGGGAGGGTGGAGCAGATAGTTGGGACAGGTAGGACAGGCCATGAAGGCAGAACCGAGTAGGAAGGTTGGAACTGGGATAAGGTGGGGGAAGGAGAATGAGGAAACTGGTGAAATCCCCATTGATGCCCGTTGCTGTGGGTCTGGAGTCACACGTAGGCCAGAGCAGCTAGGGACATAGTCTCCTTCACTGACGGATGTTAGTGAACCAGATGGGGTTTCCCCCAACCCAATCATTAATTCCAGATTTTGATTTCACACTGTACCATAGTAGGATTTGAACTTAGGCCCCTGCATTAAGCATTACCTGCATTGCTGAATTAACAGACTGGTAATATTGCTACCAGGCCATATGTTTTACACCACAGCATTCAGTACATCACCCACCTTGCTGAACTCTGCAGAACGACATTGTGCCTTTCCTTCCAGCTGGGTTCTGAGGTCCAGGATCTCGGCCTCCAGGAGACGCACAGCCTCCTCATAGTCCTGCTCAGCAGAGTGGGCTCCACGCTGGGCTGCTCTGCTCATGCGCAGCTTGTTCTGCAGCATCCTGTTTTCCGCAGCAGTGGCTGTGGCTTTCTGTGGGATCCGGAAGCAGAGAGTCAGGCTGCTGGGGGTCGAAGCTAAACAAGCAGCGCACGGTTTCAGGGATGGGCGGTGATGTTCACCCTTACATTCTGGACAGAGCACAGACAGGGAACCGGGCTGGCAACGTGGTGAGCCACTTGCAGTTCAATTCCCTGCATTGTTCCCAGAACCTCCCCCCCACAGAATGAAGGCCGCCAGCATTCTCAAAGATCCATCCCACCCTGGCAATGTTTTTCTACAACCTCTACCATCAGAGAGAAGGTACAGAAGCCTGAACACACACACCAGCCGGTTTCGAAACAGTTTCTACCCTACTGCTGTTAGAATACTGAATGGACTCTCAAACTCTTAACATCCACCTGTACCTGTGTTTTTGTTTTTGCCGCTGCTTACCTATTATTTACTTATCTATGCTACTTAACTCTGTGATCTGCCTGTATTGCTCACAAGGCAAAGCTTTTCACTGAGCCTCGGTACACGTGACAATAAATTCAATTCAATTCAATTCAATTCAATTCAATGCTTAATGTTGCATTATCCCAGCAGGAGGCCACACTGACCTGATTGATCTGTTGCAGATCCTCTTCCAGCGCTCTCTTGTCCTTTTCCATCTCCCTGATAACAGCCTGTGATTGCAAGAAAGGACTTTAAGGGTCAGAGGTCCTGAATTGTTGCTCCAGATATTGAACTATCAACTGATCGATGAATGAACAGGTTTAAGCTCCAACAAACCCTGAGCTGTATGTAACAGAACCTGTGACACAGGGAGAAGGAGAACAGGGGTTTTCCCTGCATCTTGGTCATAGAGTCACACAGCACAGAAACAGACCCTTCGGTCCAACCTGTCCATACCCATCATTATCTCAAACTAAACAAATCCCACCTGCCTACACTTATCCCTCCAAGCATTTCTTATTTATGTATTTATCTAAATGTATTTTAAATGTTGCAACTATAACCACATCCACTACTTCCACTCTCTGTGTAAAAATGTTGCCCCTCATGTCTTTTTTAAAAGTTTTCTCCTTTCACCTTAAAAATATGCCCCCCGAGTCTAGAAATACCCCCACTCTAGGGAAAATACACCTGCCCTTCAGCTTATCTATGTCCCTCACGATTTTATAAATCTCCATAAGGCCACCCCTTTACCTCGTATGGTCCAGTGAAAACTGTCCCAACCTATCCAGCCTCCCCATATAACTCAAGCCTTCCGTTCCCAGTCACTTGTTATCTCTCATAAAGTAGATTAAAGTGGATAATCTGGGTATTTAACTCATGGCTCTCTGGAATATTTCGCTGTATCCAATTAGTTGATGTATTTCCCCAGAATGAGTTCAAAATCTCATAGTTGTGAAATGGTCTATTGATCATGAAAGGCAAATTCTTACATTATTTAAATTGTTTCATGGTCTCTGTTTTAAATTTTGTAATTCCAAACTTCCTGAATTACAGATAAAATCCACCAGCAACCATGGTGAGATTTGAACCTATGTGTCATAGAATTCCTACAGTGTGGAATCAGACCATTTAATCCATACAGACTGTCCAAAGAGCATCCCACCGAGACCCACCCTATACTGCAGGATTTTCCCATGGTTAACCCACCTAGCCTGCACATCCCTGGACAGTTTAGTTTGGCCAATCAACCTAACCTGCATATTATTTGACTGTGGGAGGAAACCAGAGCATCCGGAGGAAACCCACGCAGACATGGGGAAAATGTGCAAACTCCACACAGACAGTCGTCCAAGGCTGGAATCGAACCTGGGTCCCTGGCGCTATGAGGCAGCAGTGCTAACCACTGAGCCACTGAACTGCCCCAGAACATGAACCTCGGCCTCTGGATTACTAGTCCAGTGGCATTGAACAGCATGAGAGGATTGATTTTAAACCACCCTCGCCCAGTAGAGACCAGTCAGAGTGAGCAGTTAAAAAGGAATAAGTTAATCATCTGCTCAAATACTGACATCACAATCTTCCCAGTGAGGCAGTGGGAGGGGGATTAAGAGTGGGACTGTAACAGTTCATAAAGAGGAAGGACAAATACTATGATGTAAGAAGGGGGCTGCAAAGAAATTTCAATAAATGGAAATGCCACGGGAAAAGTAAAATCGCAATTAGCTATCAATGCCATGCAAACATTACAGATTATCCATCTCCATGACTCTGCGATTGTAGATCCCTTTTAATACAGATTTGAATCAGACAACCACAATTGATCACAATTGTGATCAGATTATTACGCTGATTAACATTGTCTGAATCATGTAACAATAATCCCTTCTTAATATAGACTGACTGTAAGATTTTCTGAGTAATTAGTCATTCACAGCCTTCTGTGTTTATCATAAACATTATCGCCTTCTTATGAACATGAATAAGTTCATGGTATGCAGGGACACGCTTCTACACACTTTTATGTACTGACGAAAATCAGTAAGTGAGATAAACGTAGCATTCAAACACAATATTAAGAGTCATAACTAATGCAAGACCTTTCACCAAACTAATCGTGCTTGCTGAAGTCAAACAGTTTAACAACAGGATATTAAATATCATCATACCACATCCTCTGCAAAATAGACCTCACCTTCAATTTCTTAATCTCCTGACGTAGTTCAGTTACTTCTGACTGTAGGTGGTCTATGTTCTCAGAGTCGTGGAAGGTATTGGAACTAAAGATCTAAAATTTAGAGAGCAAAGGAGGAAAACTGTAAAAAAACATTGTCTTATTCCAAAGTTCAAGAATTAAGCTCTGGCCTGCCATCCCTGGTGACCGGAAGACTGTAAGAATTAAGTGTAGGTCTTTCAATAGGATTGTGGCTGATCTGACATTCCTCACGTCCACAGTCCTGCCCTTTCCCTGTAACCCTTGATTCCCTGACTGATCAAGAATATATCTATCTCCACCTTAAGGACTCTGCCCTCACAGCTCTCTGGGGCAAGGCGTTCCAAAGACTCATAACTCTCTGAGAGAAGAAATGCCTCCTCATCTCCCTCTTAAATTGGTGCCCGTTTTGTTCTGAAACTGTGCCCTCTGGTCTCAGACTCTCCATGAGGGGAAACATTCTCTCAGCATTTATTCTGTCAAGCCCTGTATATTTTTTAATCAAATCACCTCTCATTTTTCTAAATTTCAGTGAGTAGAGTTCCAAGCTGTTTAGCCTTTGCCCCTAAGATTATCCCTCCATTCCAGGGATCATCCGAGTGAACCTTCTCTGAACTGCCTCCAATGAAACAATATCTTCAATGAAACAATAAGGGGGAGTAAACATGCTGACAGGACTCCAAATCCAGACTCCCCAGCACCTTGTACAGTTGCAGTAAGACATCCCTACTCTTGTAGAAATAAGGGCCCACATTCCATTACAATTCCTGACTACCTGCTGCTTTTTGTGTTTCGTGCACAAATGTCCCCAAGTTCCTGGTAGCTTTCTGCAGTTATGTCCCCATTTAAATTGTTCTTCTGTTCTCCCTTCCAAAATGAATCACTTCACATTTTCTCACATTATATTCTAGGTGCCAACATTTTGCCCACTTCCTTAACCTATCAATATCTCTCTGTTACTGTTTGTATCACCTTTGCAGAAAATGTGGCGCTGGAAAAGCGCAGCAGGTCAGGCAGCATCCAAGGAGCAGGAGAATTAACATTTCGGGCATGAGCCCTTCTTCCTGAAGAAGGACTTATGCCCGAAACGTTGATTCTCCTGCTCCTTGGATGCCATCTGACCTGCTGCGCTTTTCCAGCAACACATTTTCAGCTCTGATCTCCAGCATCTGCAGTCCTCACTTTCTCCTGTATCTCCTTTGCAACTTGATTTGGAGATGCCAGTGTTGGACTCAGTTAAAAATCACACAACACCAGGTTATAGTCCAACAGGTTTAATTGGAAGCACACTAGCTTTTGGACTGTAACCTGGTGTTGTGTGACTTTTACCTTTGCAACTTGGTTTTCTAGCTTTTTTTGTGTTTGGTGAGTGTTAAATTCAAACTTTCCTTGAATTAAATGATAAGAACTACAATGATACCAAAGTGCACAAGCGAGTAATAGGTGCTACCGGAGACATGAGGACAGGTGGTAACATATGGTCAAAGAGGTAGGTTTGAACCAGCATCTTTAAAGGGGAGAGAGTGGAGGTAAGGTTTCGAGAGGGATTTCCAGAGTTTGACATCTAGACTGGTGAAGGTACCTGTCTTACCGGGGATTGGAAAGCTGTTGTATCCAGAAGGTTTGCAATTTCATGAGGAGAAAACATCAGGGGGCTTTGACTTAGGCCAACATCCTCCAGCTCCTGTGGCAAGGTTATTCTCGCTGCCTGCACAAAATCTACAAAGTTCACTCAATGTTATTGCTCAGCCAAATACTTCTTTACCAACCAGCAACTCCGTCAGTAGAAGTCAAATTGCAAACTTGTCAGAAAATGCAGCTTCTTCTCTGTCCTTGTAGTGGCTGAGACCCCCAAGGCCTGGCCTCAGCTCCTCCCACCACAAGAGGGTTGGAGTGAGAGTTTTACTCCTCTCCCCCACTTTGATATCACTTAATTCATCTGGTTTACAGTGTAATCACATGTGTTTGTGTGCCTGGGAGAGTGTGCACGAGTGTGTGCGAGAATATGTGCACATGTAGTGCTCCCTCTGTTTGTGTGTTTGTGTGTATGCGCACATGTGTGTGTTTGTGTGCACATGTGCACGTGCATGTTTGTATGTCTGTGTGTGTCTATGTGTCAGCTTGTGCTTGTCTGTATTTGGATGTGTGTATGCACGTCTGTATTTGTGTGCATGTGTAAATGCATTATGCATGCATATCTGTGTGTGTGCTTGCATGTTTGTGTGTGTGTGTGTGTGCGCACGCACATGTATCTGTGTATGTATCCGTCTGTGTGTATGCGTCCAAGTGTATGTCTATATGTATGTGTGTCTGTGGTATGCATCTGTGTGTTTGGGGTTGGGGTAGTGGAAGACAGCAGAATATGGGTAGCAGAGAAACAGGGAAGATGTGTTGTATATTAGATTAGATTAGATTACTTACAGTGTGGAAACAGGCCCTTCGGCCCAACAAGTCCACACCGACCCACCGAAGCGCACCCACCCAGACCCATTCCCCTTCATTTACCCCTGCACCTAACACTACAGGCAATTTAGCATGGCCAATTCACCTAACCTGCACATTTTTTTTTGGACTGTGGGAGGAAACCGGAGCACCCGGAGGAAACCCACGCAGACACGGGGAGAATGTGCAAACTCCACACAGTCGGTCGCCTGAGGCAGGAATTGAACCCGGGTCTCTGGCGCTGTGAGGCAGCAGTGCTAACCACTGCGCCACCGTGCCACCGTGTTGTGTCTTGTAGTAACTTACATGTGGTGGATAGGGGCTAGGATTTGCAGGATTATCAGCTGGCAACAAAGTGAGGAAGAGGTAAATCATGTTTGAGAAGTAAGGGCCATTCTCCCATATTCAGCCCATTTCAGGAAGCCTCGTGACAAAGAATTAAACTGGGGCTAATGTTTACCCACTTTTAAAACATTTCTTCACAGATTACAAGCACACATCTCCCAGCTCATCAGCCACAGTTTTTGTACGTGTTGGAGCAAAAGTGAAGGAAACACAATTACTTTAAACTATCGATTACTGCTACAGTCCTGCTCACTTTAATGGCATACGGATTAAAATCCAGTTTCTGAGCTCTCCTGATGGCATTTTCCACTCTGTAAAACTATGACAGGGATTACATAAATTTGGGAATTAGACAATCCAATATCCTTCAATCCTTCATTGATTTTTCACTTTTGCAAAATAAATATTGCCGTGTGACAAGATTAGAATTGAGGATATGGGACTGGAGGGAGTTATGTCACAATCATGCAATGAGTGAAACGGGTCCTATATATGCATGGACAGGACTGATTAGCTTGTTCCCTCATCATAAAGTAAATTTAATACTATCCCGATGCATAGTTTATTTATACAAAGGAATGAATGGGCATATTTCAACACTGTACCTATCTCATTGCAATATGACAAGGCTGGAAGGGCACAGAGCTGCAATTGGACTGGAACTAGAGGCTGTTAACATTGAGCAGGGGAGACTTGCCTCTTTCTGGGCATGATCTGGCCAAGTACATTTTAAACCATTTTAAAAGGTGATTTCAGTCCCTTTGAGGTGGGAAGATGGCTTTCCCTCTACCTCACTCTCTCCTTTCCTGCACTTTGAGATAGCAAACTACAACTGAGCAGGCCAGGAGGCAAAACTTAAATGCTGTGGAGACACAATTCTTATTATTTCTTATAATTTTTTGGGATGTGGTCGGTATTTATTGCCTCTCCTTAATTACTCAGGAGAAGGAGGGAAGGATTCCCTTACCTTTGCAGCCTGTGTGGTTAAGATCAGATGCACACACAATGGGGAGTGGGAATTAATCAATACACACAGATAACAGCGACAGAAACGTCTGCCTCACCTTCCCCACTGCAGTGCAAAAGTGGAGAATGCTACCAAACACCCATTTTAATTTCAAGTCCATCATTACCTCCAAAGGCCACAGTTCCCTGTGAGTCATTTGTGAGACTGTGCCTCAGTTTCCTCGTTCGTTCTTCTGTGACATGTAGACCGAGATACTTTAGTGCCTACCACAGAGACCAGACCATGACAGTCAAAATTACAGCAAGGGAGTAGTCTTATGGATAACATGTACTTAGCAGAACCTGAAGCAGAGCATAAACTGCATGCAATATGGTACAAGTGTACATAGAGTTTACAGCACAGATAAACCATTTAAACCAATCAGTCTATGTCATTGCTTAAGCTCCACATTAATGCTTCTGTCACCTTACTTCATCTAACCCTATCAGCGTATACTCAAATCCAGGTCGCACTTATCCTTAATGTGGTTCACCTTGCAGACTTCATGTGGTGGCAAGTTCTACATTCTAGCGACTTGCCTGTGGAAAGAAAATTCCTCTGAATTATTGAATAGAATCCCTACAGTGTGGAAACAGGCCATTGGGCCCAACAAGTCCACACTGACGCTCTGAAGACTAACCCACCCACAACGATTCTCCTATTACTCTACATTTACCCCTGACTAATGCACCTAACCTACACATCCCTGAACACTCTGGAACAATGTAGCATGGCCAATTCACCTAACCTGCACATCTTTGGACTGTGGGAGGAAACCGGAGCACCCGAAGGAACATACGCAGACACACGGAGAACGTACAAACTCCATCCAAACAGTCACCCGAGGGTGGAATCAAACCAGGTCCCTGGGACAGTGAGGCAGCAGTGCTAACCACTGAGCCATTATTAGTTCAATAATGTATGTAAAAATAATGGGTTACGATTACTACACCTGCTTATTCAAGGCCTTGAATATTTGTTCCATTGTTTCACACATATATTTTAATAACTGCTTTTCACCACCTCTGTCTAAATACAGGTTGTTCTGCTATAATGCACATTTCGTTGACATGAATTCGCTATAACATGATTTGGGGACACGGTTTCTATAGCGCAAAGTTTTAAAGCATGTACTGGTTATAATGCGATTCTGGCCCATTAGTTTAATGTTGCCGCTATTATATGATTTTTAAAAATATAACATGGGATTGCATGAGAATGGAACTACCGCATTATAGCGGAACTGACTGCAATGAAGAAAATGTCATGCTTTTTCCCCCTGAATCCCCGATTACAAATTTGTTTGTTCACTGTAATTTCAAACATTAAGGAGCAAGATGAAATGAAAGAGACTTGGGGAAGAAGCACTTACCAACTCAAGTTTATCCACCTTTAACCGAACGTGAGGGTCCAGAGAGACTTTACGTTTGATACTGGGCACTTCTTTCTGAATGGATGGTTTGGCAGCTGTAGAGAAGGAATAGTGCATGATGGCCTGTGTCAAATTCAATGTCTTGTGGGATGTTAAAAGTTTTAAACTCTTAAACTCTGGTGGGATTTCAGATTATTCTGGATTCTACTTAAATCTAGCTTCAAGATCAGAAGCAATAGAGTCTTGGTGGATGCAGATACATCCAGTTCTCTCTCTCACATCAGCCTAACAAATAGTTGATGTCCCTTAAAAAAGCACAATGCTTCCTCAAAACTGGATGAAGCACCCATGCGCAATCAGAAGGTGGTTTACCTTCAGCTGTATACTTTGGACAACCTCTTGGTATACAGAATACAACAGGCTTATATCTCGTGTTCTCAATAAACAGCTTCGCAAAAAAATACAGGTAAATTCTCCAGTTTACACTACCCAGTTTGACCTGTGGTGCCAAACAATCACGTGATCTACTGATATGTTATCACGTGTGTGCAGTTCCCTATCAGGCCTGGGAATTTCAGAACATTAAAGTCCAAAGCTACAGTAGTGAATAGAGTGGGTTCCTCCTAGATTAAATGTTTTATCAAACTCTGTCTCTTGATTAAATTTTTAAAATATAAACTGTAAATACAAAGTTACCAGGAGCACTTTTTTTATTGCAAAAGGATGGTGCTATTTTCACGCAGAGGGTGGTGAGTGTATGGAACGAGCTGCCAGAGGAAGTGTTGGAGGCTGATACAATTAGAACATTTCAAAGGCATCTGGATAAGTATATGAATAGGAAGGGTTTAGAGGGATATGGGCCAAGTGCTGGAAAATGGGACTAGTTTAGGTTAGAATATTTGGGTCTGTTTCTGTGTTGTACATCTCTAAAACTTTATGACCCAGGTTTCTGGGGCACACTAATGTCGCCTAAGTCCAAACCATCCTTATTTGAACTCTTTTTATGTATCCTGAAACCACTTCAATGTGAGGCCCTGAATGAAATCCTGTATCTTTTATTTTGTCTTAAAGTTCTTACTCAGACACATATATCCAAGCACACTTTGTTGAATCATTGAAGAGTTTGACACACAATATTTCCAACTGAATGATTTGGTATTGGAAGATCAGAGCTGTTTTTATGTTTAAGCTCATGTTGTTTGTTACAAAGTTGGGCCTGGATTCAACTTTTTTTTTTCCATTCAGCACCACTAATCTCTATTATATGTGTAACCCAGTCCTTTGCTATCAGGTGTGTACCTGAAACAATTGTATTATGCAATGAAGTTAAGTTAAACTCTCCACTTAATACCACATTGGGAGCTTAAGGACAGCAAAACAGCATTTCTATTGGGATATAAGGTCCATACGATTCATGTTTCTTTGAAGGTGGGCTTCAAGAGCAAAGGAAGCTATTGCAGAATCATATAACAAGGTTCTCCTGAAAGATAACCTGAATTTCACAGGGCAGTCTGCTCAGATCTGTGACAGAAAGAGAACAGAGAGAGAGAGTGTGTATGAGCTTGTGTTTGGTTTGAAAAGACCCATTTCATGAAGAGTTAAAATGGGAGATGTGCTTCGTTTGAGTGAGGAAATATTGTCAGGTAAACTCTCACTATGATAGACAGCTCTGAGGTCAGATGTTGCCAGGTTGGGAAAGGAAAGTAACAAATGGGGAGGCAATGGCCTAGTGGTATTATCGCTGGACTGTTAATCCAGAAATGCAGATAATGTTCTGGGGACCTGAGTTCGAATCCCACAATGGCAGACAGTGGAATTTGAATTTAATAAAAATCTGGAATTGAGAGTCTAATGATGACCATAATTCTATCAGGGCAGCACGGTGGCACAGTGGTTAGCACTGCTGCCTCACAGTGCCAGAGACCTGGGTTCAATTCCTGCCTTAGGCGACTGACTGTGTGGAGTTTGCACGTTCTCCCCGTGTCTGCGTGGGTTTCCTCCGGGTGCTCCGGTTTCCTCCCACAGTCCAAAGATGTGCAGGTCAGGTGAATTGGCCATGCTAAATTGCCCGTAGTGTTAGGTAAAGGGTAAATGTAGGGGTAGGGGTATGGGTGGGTTGCGCTTCGGCGGGGCGGTGTGGACTTGTTGGGCCGAAGGGCCTGTTTCCACACTGTAATGTAATGTAAAAGAAGGAAACCCCTGGGAACCAAGTGTCTTCAAGGACTGGGGAATGTTGTTGAACAAAGAGACCTTGGAGTGCAGGTTCATAGTTCTTTGAAAGTAGTCACAGATAGATAGGATAGTGAAGGAGGTGTTTGGTATGCTTTCCTTTATTGGTCAGAGCATGGAGTATTGGTGTTGGGAGGTCATGTTGTGGCTGTACAGGACATTGGTTCAGCCACTTTTGGAGTATTGCATGCAATTCTGGTCTCCTTCCTATCAGAAGGATATTGTGAAACTTGAAAGGATTCCAAAAAGATTTACAAGGATGTTGCCGGGGTTGAAGGATTTGAGCTATAGGGAGAGGTTGCATAGGCTAGGGCTGTTTTCCCTGGAGTGTCGGAGGCAGGGGAGTGACCTTATAGAGGTTTATAAAATCATGAGGGACATAGATAGGGTGAATAGACAAGGTATTTTCCCTGGGATCATGGAGTCCAGAACTAGAGGGCATAGGTTTAGGGTAAGAGGGGAAAGATATGAAAGGGATCGAAGGGCCAACGTTTTCACGCAGAGGGTGGTATGTGTATAGAATGAGCTGCCAGAGGAAGTGGTGGAGGCTGGTATAATTACAGCATTTAAAAGGCATCTGGATGGGTATATGAATAGGAAGGGTTTGGAGGGATATGGGCCGGTGCTGGCAAATGGGACTAGATTAGGTTAGGATATCTGCTTGGAAAGGACAAGTTGTACCAAAGGGTCTGTTTCCGTGCTGTGCATCTCTACGACTCTATGACTGAACCCAGAAGAACTGAATTGAGAGTGTGGCACTGGAAAAACACAGCAGGTCAGGCAGCATCCGAGGAGCAGGAGAGTCGACATTTTGGGCAAGAGCCCTTCATCAATTGCCCTTACCTGATGAAGGGCTTATGCCCGAAACATCAATTTTCCTGTTCCTCGGATGCTGCCTGACCTGCTGTGCTTTTCCAGCAACACACTCTTGACTCTGATTCTCCAGCATCTCACTTTCTCCCAGAAGAACTGAATGTCTACCAGAGGGATAATGTAAAGTCTAACTGTGGAACAGAAGGTTAGTGCTGGTTTTAAATGCTAAACAGGGAATGGTTTGTTCTGTAATTTACCAGTATAAGCTGCTTACAAACATATCACTGAGAAATGTTGCCCTTTGTTTGTTGCAGTGTAAATTGTAAAATTGAAATCTTGGAAAGTAATCTTTTACGTCGGTCACAGGGAACTCAAATGTCTTTTTAAATTGGTTGGTCTCTAATAATGGTTGTGTTTTGGGCAAATGACTAACTTACTGCTTTTTAACGACCTTATCCAGCTGTTTTCTGTCGGTGGGTTCTGTTAACATTGATCCTTTGCTGTGTGGTCATAGATACAAAGATAGGTAAAGGGACAGATAGTATTGAAGAGGTGGGAAGGCTGCAGAAGGATTCCGACAGCTTAGAAAAGGAGTGGTAGATGCAGTGCAACATGGGAAAGAATAGAAGCATGGGCTATTTTCTAAACAGGAGAAAATTCAGAAGTCTGAAGTGCAAAAAGACTTGGGAGTTCTAGTCCAGGATTCTCTCAAAGTAAACTTGCAGGTTGAGTCAGGCAGTAACTAAAGTAATTTAACCACATGTTGGGTGTGGGCATGTGAGGAAGGGCTTGAGGAGGAGATATTCTTTGATATATGACTGTATTTTTATCATTATTTGATTCCAAAACTATGCAAGTTACAACATCTCAGAAGGTGGGAAACTTTGTCGGTCACCCCACTGAGATTAGATACCTGAGGCAGCTAGTTGTAGTGGGCAAATGTCAGGTGACTGGAAAGGCACTGGACAGTGGTCTTCAAGTTGGGGCTGTTGAGAAAAAGACAGAGTGCATCATTAGCACAGATGTTTATAATACATTGTACAGGTAATTAATGCTGTCGGATTAGGGTACATCGCTGGTAAGTCAGCAATGTAACAGATTCATATGTCCCAGAACTAGCTCGTCATATTGATCCAGATAACATATCTATCTTCCTCAATTTTGCACCCTCTTTTCCTCAAAAGCCATTCGTTTTGGTTGAAAGGTAGAAAGACTACCCTTGTGCACAGGAAATTCATGCACAGCAAGTTCCCACAATATAATGATATCACAGTAAATCTGCATTTAAGTCTTTGTTGAGGGATAACTATTGAGCAGGGAGCTGGAGAGAGCACAGTGTGCTCCCCTCTCTCTCCTGCCAATCTTCTTTGAAATAGTAGAGGTGCCCTTTAGATTAGATTAGATTAGATTACGTTACAGTGTGGAAACAGGCCCTTCGGCCCAACAAGTCCACACTGACCCGCCGAAGCGCAACCCACCCAGACCCCTACATTTACCCCTTACCTAACACTAGGGGCAATTTAGCCTGGCCAATTCACCTAACCTGCACATTTTTGGATTGTAGGAGGAAATCAGAGCACCCGGAGGAAACCCACGCAGACACGGGGAGAATGTGCAAACTCCACACAGTCAGTCGCCTGAGGCGGGAATTGAACCCGGGTCTCTGGCGCTGTGAGGCAGCAGTGCTAACCACTGTGCCACCGTGCTGCCCACTCAACGCAAGGGCTAACCGTTGGTTCAACGTCACATCTGAAAGGCAGCGCCTCTGACAATGTAGCGCTCCTTGGATTGTGGGTCCAAGTGTCTGGAATGAACAGCCTCCCCTAGCCTCCTGGCACAGGAGTGAGAATAGTGACAGTGAGACTAGACGGTAGTTGGAGGAACGGTAAACTGTTGAGGAGAGGAATGAGGCGAGAGACATTAAGATGAGTTTTCATGTGGATGATATACAGCCAGTGTAACTGTTTGATCATTGCTGGGTAAGTCAATATAAAAGAATACACATTTATACTGACCTTAGGTGTTCTCACATGAACCTTCATCCTACAAGAACTGTAGCCATTTCCAGTGCTTTTCTGCATTGAGTTGTCCCCATCTTGTAATGAGGCAGCAGAATGTGAAGACCCTTTGCCTGGTAAAAAGGCAATTGTTATGGTTCCTTCATTCCTTTAAATAAATTATAAAAATTGTAAAAACTTAAGTTCATTCAATGCTCTCCTACCTGTGTCCTAACTTGCACCAAGTCGCATTCACTCACATACAAAATGGAAGGCCATTCTGCCCCTCAAACTAGCTCTGTCATTCATGGCTGATCCATTTGAGTTTCAAATTCCATTATTCCCATCTAATCCCTAAAATCTTTGATTCCCTTGTGATCATGCTGTTCCTTTAACAAGGTTATGTTGTCCTTGGATTTTGTTCAGGAGGTTATAAAGACGCAGGTTTCGAAAAGTCTAGGTTTACATAAAACATAGAACATAGAACATTACAGCGCAGTACAGGCCCTTCGGCCCTCAATGTTGCGCTGCCCTGTCATACCAATCTGAAGCCCATCCCACCTACACTATTCCATGTACGTCCATATGCCTGTCCAATGACGACTTAAATGCACTTAACCTTGGCGAATCTACTGCCATTGCAGGCAAAGCATTCCATACCCTTACTACTCTCTGAGTAAAGAAACTACCTCTGACATCTGTCTTATACCTATCTCCCCTCACTTTAGAGTTGTGTCCCCTCGTGTTTGCCGTCCCCATGGGTTTTAGGGCCAATTTGATCATAGCTAACAGATACCGCTTCAGGCAGAAGGCTATCGGTTAAAAAAAAACTTGTACAATGAAAGGGGTGCAGCCAATTCTCCCAGCTCAGCTTTACTCTGGTCTGATTTGGTTTGGTTTTTTTAGCAGTCTGATTGTTCACTGTTCAAGCTGTGAATCTGCTAGACCCAAAGAAGCAGGTCCATGCCGATCCTCCCTCTCTCTGACATCTCTCCTGTAAGACCCTGTGTTTAATTTTACCTTTGGTGCCAAGGGGTGTTTATGGGGATTGTTGCAGGAATTTGGAACAGCATCATTAAGTTGGGATAATCTGTTGGATTTTTGGATAGATTGATTTATTCTGTTCCTTTTTGTTTGTGTTTCATGTGATAATCTTGAAAATAAATTCTGTTTTGTTTAAAACTAAGTGATTGGGCCAGCTGCATCACTCCTGGAATATCCACTGTACACCTGCTTAAAACAACCAGCATAGTTACCTCCTCCTTGTAATGTTTCGAGGGAGTCTGGCCTGGTCCATAAATAACACTCTCGCCTAACAAGAAATACCTATGTCTGCCTTAAAAATATTCAAGATGTGGAGGTGCCGGTGTTGGATCGGGGTGGACATGGTCAGGAGTCACACGACAGCAGGTTATAGTCCAACAGGTTTATTTGAAATCACAAGCTTTCGGAGCGCTGCTCCTTCATTAGATGAAGCCTTCACCTGATGAAGGAGCAGCGCTCCAAAACTTGTGATTTCAAATAAACTTATTGGACCATAACCTGCTGTCATGTGACTGCTGTGTTTAAAAGTATTCAATGGCAGGTGCTTGCTGACCTGGTTAGGTCCCGCTGTAAGGAGATTTCAATTGATAGAACTTCCTCCTCGTTTTCAACTCCCTCTATGGGTTCAAACTCCACAGCTCCAACCTCCTACACTTTCCGGGATCTCAGGCCTCCTCCAATTCTGGCATCTTCTGCATCCCCAATTTCAATTGCTCTGCAGTTATTGGCTATGCCCATGTGCCAAGCTCTGTAATTCCCTCCCTAAACCTCTCCACTTGAATAATTGAATTGAATTGAATTTATCGTCACGTGTACCGAGGTACATTGAAAAACTTTGAAGGTTAGATTAGATTAGATTTAGATATACTACAGAAAATCTGAAACAAGCACAGGGAGTGATGGAGAAACTCAGCAGGTTTGGCAGCATCCGTGGAGAGAGAGAACAAAGGGAAGGTTTGAGTCCGGTATGACTCTCCTCCCTTCATGACTCATCACATTGACTCTGTTTCTCTCTCCACAGATGCTGCCAGACCTGCTGAGTTTCTCCAGTGTGCTTGTTTTGAACAAATGAGCACATCATTTTCAGAGATTCCTGGCTGTCAGGATATTGGGAAACCTCGTCCAGACCTCTCCAAAATGATTTTTTGAACATTCACCCAAGAGTGGGGTGGTACGGTGGCTCAGTGGTTAGCACTGTGCCTCAAGCGCCAGGGACCCATGTTCAATTCCAGCCTCGGACGACTGTCTGTGTGGAGTTTGCACATTTTCCTCATGTCTGCGTGGGTTTGCTCCCACAATCCAAAAATGTGCAAGTTAGGTGAATTGGCCAGGGCAAATTGCCCATAGTGTTCAGAGATGTGTAGGTTAGGTACATTAGTTAGGGGTAAATGTAGAGTAATAGGGTTTTATTGCTACCTTTGCCTCTGGAGCCATGACTCACCTTCTCTCAGCCTCGTATAAATACCTCCCTATTTCTCCCCTTTTTTTAGCTTTGACAAAGGGTCAGTTAGACTCGAAACGTCAGCTCTTTTCTCTCCTTACAGATGCTGCCAACCTGCTGAGATTTTCCAGCATTTTCTCTTTTGGTTAGAGTAATAGGGAAATGGGTCTGAGTGGGTTACTGTTCAGAGAGTTGGTGTAGACTTGCTGGACCAAAGGGCCTGTTTCCAAACTGGGGATTCTAATTCTATAGTGTAGAGCAGACAACTGCTCTAGGAGACGTCTGCTCTGAGAGATGACACCCCTGACAGCATGAGGCTGGCACTGAGCTGGTAAACTGTGTATTCAAGCTTAGAACTGGGAGGACCCACCAACATCTGACTGTGGGGCGACAGTGATATCCCTGAGGCATAGAGCTCACACACAGTGTGTGAAATAATTACTTACGCGATCGCCATTTTATTGAGGATGCTCCTAGCTTCCTCATACGTCACTCCAATCAGAGACTTCTTGTTAATTGCAACCAACTGGTCACCTGGACGGAGTCGACCATCCTTCAAACAATTGCAAGAAAATTCATTGAGAGATGGAGCAGGCAGTGATCATTCATTACTTAGACAAGAATGTACAGCATTTCAACAATAGGAGGTGATGGCCTTGTGGTATTATCAACTAGGCTGTTTATCCAGAGATCCAGGTAGTGTTCAGGGTTTGAGTCCTACCATGGCAGATGGTGGAATGTGAATTCAATGAAAATCTGGAATTAAGAGTCTAATGATGATCATGAATCAACTGTCAGGAAAAGCCCACTTGCTTCACTTATGTCCTTAGCGAAGGAAATTGCCATCCTTTTCTGGTCGTGTGACTCCAGACCCACAGCAATGTGGTTGACTCTTACCTGCCCTCTGGGCAATTAGGGATGGGCAATAAATGCTGGCCTAGCCAGCGACACCCTCATCCCATGAATGAATAAAAAACAAGGTTAACCCAATTTTTCTGCGGGAACTCCACAGCTTTCCAATATAATGTATGACTTTTGAAATGTACATTTGTGGAGATCTTAGTTTGTGCTTATCAAGGTAGGAAAAGTCACTGCTGTGGAATGATCCAAATGTCGACTTTTGGAGAAACAGACATGAGCCATGCTCAACGCAACTGTCTGTGTGGAGTTTGCACATTCTCCCCGTGTCTGCGTGGATTTCCTCCCAGACTCCAAAGATGTGCAGGTTAGGTAAATTGGCTATGCTCAATTGCCCATAGTGTTAGGTGCATTAGTCAGGGGTAAATGTTGGGGAATTAGTCTGGGTGGGTTGCTCTTCAGAGGGTCAGTGTGGACTTGTTGGGCCGAAGGGCCTGTTTCCACACTCTAGGAAATCTAAAAAAAAATCTAAAAAAATATCAAAATATACTTATGGTGAGGTGGCAAAAGGCACCAATACCCTTCACCAAATATGTGTCTTCTCCCAAACTCAGCAGATACACCTCCACCCTGACTGGGAGGGTTATTTTCACCTTCACACCCTGTCCCTTCTGGAGGAGTGGACATCACCACTGACAGCTGGATGGGTTCTGTACCCAGTTCCCCGGAACAGTGAGGGGAAAATCTGTCTAGAAGTCAGGTAGTCAATTCAATGCCAAAATCCTCCTCATCAAGGCCCGAAGCTCATTTGGATCCCTGTCTGGCTTCCCCAACTTTGGGAGGCATCACTGAATGATTTTCAGCCTCTCGATTTGACTTGACTTGAACCCTCATCTCCAGTGATGAAACAGCATTGCACCATCCTAGACCATCAATCCATGTTTCGCATTGATTCACCAGAATTGGATACTGTGCATACATTAGAGTCAAAGAGTCCTACACCTCAGAGACAGGCCCTTTAACCCAAACTGGTCCTTGCTGACCAAAATGTCCATCCACACTAGCCCTATTTCCCTGCACTTGGCCCATATCCTTCTAATCCTTTCCTATCCATGTATTTGTCCAATTGCCTTTTAAATGTTGTTAATGTACCTGCCTCAGCCACTTCCACTGGCAGCACATTTCATATGTGTCCCACCCTCTGTTTAAAAAGAATGCCTCTCAGATTCCTTTTTATTCTTTCCCCTCTCACCTTAAACTGCTGCCCTCTAGTCCTTGATTCCCTAACCCTGAGAAAAAGACTGAGTGCATTCACCCTATCCATGCCTCTCATGATCTTACATATCTCTATAAGGTCCCCCCTCAGTCTCCTATGCTCTAAAGAAAAAAGTCCTAGCTTTTCCAACCTCTCCCTATAACTCAGACCATTGTTGTCACCTTTCTTAAGTTCTGATTATTTCCACCACTAATGACCTTGGCATGAGTTTTGTTAAGTTGATATCTAAATTAAGTTGGGATGAAGCCTTCCCACAGCACTTGAAGGCAAGGAGCAATGAAGTGTATGAAAGGCAGATGAATCACTTTACTGAATACTGCTTCCCCCACTATTTTGGGTTTATGATTATACGAGGCAGTAAGGGTTATTTCACTAATAGGATACAATGGGTGACACGAGATTAGCTATTGGTCGTACATCTTTTCTGGTTGCTCTGTTCTGTCATGCAGAACTAAAACTGGCACCATTTCGATCAGGCATTGGCTAATGATGCTGGAGAAGTTTCTCTCTTGAGCTATTCAGAGTCTTGTTATGGACTGTGACCTGTTCAATCAGGAACAGTAGAAGGTAAGCTCCAGATGGCCGCGTTGCAGGAAGACCACTCTTTGGTTAGTTGAGGAAATGGTGGAGGCTGGTACAATTGCAACATTTAAAAGGCATCTGGATGGGTATATGAATAGGAAGGGTTTGGAGGGATATGGGCCGAGTACTGGCAGGTGGGACTAGATTGGGTTGGGATATCTGGTCAGCATGGACGGGTTGGACCAAAGGGTTTGTTTCTGTGCTCTACATCCCTACGACTCTATGACAGTCTGACACATCAAACCCCACAGACCAGCACAAAGCCACAGCTGAGAATAGAGAAAGGGAACTCATCCATCCGAGTTGGCGAGATGCTGTCACCTCATGTTGGTCAGGGCGTGGTTGTTAGTAATGGGAAAGGTCTCTATGAGTGGATTAAGGGCTAACCAGACACAGAGTAAAGATGTTGGTGTATATTCTCCATCGCAAACACTGCGTGCTTTACTATTTCAGTTACAAATGGAGACATTAGGGAAACTATTAAAATTCATCATTAACAGCTTGGTTCTATCTCACAGAACTAGACGGCATAGGCTAAAGGTGAGTGGGGAAAAATTTAAAAGGGACCTAAGGGGCAACTTTTTCATGCAGAGGATGGTACGTGGATGGAATTAGGTGCCAGAAGAAGTGGTGGAGGCTGGTACAATTACATTATTTAAAAGGCATCTGGATGGGTATATGAATAGGAAGGGTTTAGAGGGATATGGGCCAAGTGCTGGCAAATTGGACTAGATTGGGTTGGGATGTCTGGTTGGCATGGATGAGTTGGACTGAAGGGTCTGTTTCCGTGCTGTACATCTCTATGACTCTATGTAGTCTGACAAATAAACCAGTTCTCAATTATGTTTTTTCCATTGGCTTCACCTCATCAAACCATTAACTAGTTCATCCTTCAGAAACCTAAAAGATACGCACACATGACCAAAGTATTCACTTGGTTTTAACACAGAGATTCATAGTCAAGGCTCCTGGTTAGGTTGCCAAGCTGAATTGCTGACCATGAAAGATGTGCTCTGTATAGAGGGGACAGTGAATCCGCGAGGGGGTGAAAAGTCTGCAACAATTGCCAAATAAAGCGTCACAGTCTAATGTTCGATTTGAACTCTAGGTGAAGGGTATAGTCAGGACTCAGGAACCAAGTTATTGCAAGGCCTGGAATGAGTGCTCAAACTTCAAGTTAGAAAACGCGAAAAATGGGAAATTGAATCTTATTTTTTTCCCGTGAGCTCAGTTTTTTTCAACTCACTGGTTCGTCACTGTCACAATTATTTCATCTTTACCTTCTGACAATCTCCTCCCAAGATGATGTCCTCCACATAGACTTTGGGTCCATCAGGCCTGTTGGATCCCCCTGTCACAGTCAGTCCAAGGCCTGCTGATTTGGTGATGGTGACGAGCTGAATTCCCTCATTGCTATAGCAACCAAGAGATAAAAAAGCACAATTTTAGAAAACAAACTGTGACATGCATTAAAATATTAAGGCTCCTCGGCGGCGGGAGAGAAAACAAAACTTGGTGGTTCATCAAAGTGGTTTTGACACTCCTACAGTGAAAGCATGAGGCAAATTCTGAGGCCCACTGTCAGGGGATTTGACACGGGCACACATTCATGTTTCATCATGGTAGGGCTGGTTTCACATTTTTCCCATTTCCACTCCCTGACAGTCTCGAAAATGTTTGTTTGATTAGGAATATTGAGTTCCCTTCACCCTCCACAGTCAAAGCAGCAACCTGCACATGTGACCTGACATGCTTCAGATGATGTAAAACCAACAACCTTCCAGAACAAAGGATGATATCTCACTCACTCCCTCTCTCTCTCTGGCACTGCTCAGACTCAGCTGAAGTCAGTGCCAAGCAATGCCATCAAATTGGGAAAATACTTTACGTAGAGACATAGAAAACAGAGGCAGGAGCAGGCCATTCGGACCTTTGAATCCTGATGAAGGGCTTATGCCCAAAACGTTGTCTCTCCTGCTGCTCGGGTGCTGCCTGACCTGCTGTGCTTTTCCCGTGCCACACTTTTTGAACCTGATCTCCAACATCTGCAGTCCTCACTTTCACCTCATCCAAATCAGTAGCCTGTTCCTGCTTTTCACCCCCATTTTCTTTGATCCCTTTAGCCCCAAGTACTGTATCCAACTCATTCAAATCATACAATGTTTTGGCCTCTGGGGTAGTGAATCCCCAGCTTCTGTGTGAAGAGGTTTGCCAGCAGTTCAGTCCTAAATGGTCTACACCGTAACCTTAGGCCTAGTTCTGGACTCCGCTGTCATCAGGAATATCCTTCCTGCATCTACCCTGTCTGGTTCTGTTAGAATTTTATAGGCTTCTATGAGATAACACCTCATTCTTCAAAACTCCAGTGAATATGCCATCTCCTCACACCTCAGTCTTTCCACCTCAGGTGTCTGTCCAGTAAACATTCACCGCACTCTCTCTGTAGCAAGAGCATCCTCCCTCAGATAAGAATTCTGAAACTTCACACAATACTCCATGTGTGATCTCACCAAGGGTTTGAGCTATAAGGAGAGGCTGGAGTGTCTGGGGCTTTTTTCACTGGAGGTTGAGGGGTGACTTTATGGAGGTTTATAAAATGATGAGGAGTATAGGTAAGGTGCATGGCAAAGGCCTTTTCCCTAAGGTAGGGGAATTCTACACTGGATGGTATATTTTAGGGTGAGGGGAGAAAGATTTAAAAGGGACCCAAGGGGCGCACCTTTTTCACACAGAGGGTGGGTCCTGTGTGGAATGAGCTGCCAGAGGAAGTGGTAGATGCAGATACAGTTACAACATCTAAAAGACATTTGGACAGGACATGAATAGGAAAGGTTTAGAGGGATATGGGCCAAGTGCAGGCAAATGGGACTACCTTAGTTTGGGAAGGTTGGCAGTAGTGGATGAGTTGGACTGAAGGGTCTGTTTCAGTGCTATATGACTTTAAGGCCCTGTATAATTATAGCAAGACATCCCTGTACTTGAACTCGCAGATAGTGAGGACTGCAGATGCTGGCGAGTTAGAGTCGATAAAGCGTGGAGCTGGAAAAGCACAGTAGGTCAGGCAGCATCCAAGGGGCAGGAGAGTTGACATTTCGGGCAGGATCCTTCATTATTCATTCTGATGAAGGCTCCTGCCTGAAACATTGACTCTCTTTCTCCTCAGATGCTGCCTGACCAGCGTCACCCTTTATTGACCCTGTTCTCGAACTCCAGTGGGGCATGGCACAAGTGCAGCACAAAGTCATGTCTAAACAGACATGTTACAATCTGACCATTTCTATTGCTCTCCCATATTCTCGCAGTTGGCTTATGGTCACCTCCAGAATTAGAGTAAGGGGTATAGGGTAAAGTTACCATAGTCCCACCCTCTCATTAGAGTTTAGCCCGAGGCTTGGTAGCGATACCAAACTTTCATGGTGACCTCAGCCCGTGTGGGAATTGAACCCACGTATGCTGCATTGAAAACCAGTCAACTGAGCTAATTGGGCCTATCCCATAGACCTTGTAAAGGGCAGGTAAAGGTCAACCACCTAGGGCTAGCAGATCTCCTCTCCCGAAGGACACTACTGAACAAGAAGGACTGTTATGACAATTGATGATAGTTACTGTGGTGACAATTCACCAACTTCATAATCCAGATGTATCAACTGATATTAAACTCCATCAGTTACCATAGTGGGATTTGAACTCAGGCCATAGTCTGATCCTGCAGGTTACCATTGACCAGAAAATCAACTGGACTCACCTCATAAACACAGTGGCTACAAAAGGAGGTCAGAGACTAGGAACACTGCAGCGAGTAACTCACCTCCTGGCTCCCCAAAGCCAGTTCACCATCTGCAAGGCACCACATCCACAAATTTCCACTCCCTCCACTACTGGCACTCAGAAGCAGCAGTGTGTAATATCTACAAGGTGCACTGCAGAAATTCACCAAAGATCCTCAGATGGCGCCTTCCAAACCCAAAACCATGTCCATCTAGAAAGACATGGGCAGCAGACACATGGGAATACCAGCACCTATAAGTTCCCCTCCAAGCCATACACCATCTTCTGTATTACTGGGTCACTGTGACATTAATACTACAGCATCATTTCCCCCGTTGCTGAGGGTTGAAATCAGTTTGGATGCAGACTAATAGTAAAAGGTAGAGGTGGCCTGCAGGATTTTCACTTTATCACTTTGCAACAGCAGTAGACTCACCAACTTTAAGGGCATTAAATAGCCATTAGATAAACATATGGATGAAAATGGAGTAGTGTAGGTTAGCTAGACTACAGATTGGTTTCACAGGTTGGTGCAAAGTCAAGGGCCAAAGGGCTTGTACTGCGCTGTAATGTTCTATGTTCTACATTTAATGGAGAATGGAGCAGTCGTAATCTAAAAGCACGGAAACCTCTTCAAATTTTATTACACTGCAATAAAGACTGCACTTCTTTTTAAATTCATGTGTCGGACATTGGTGTCACTGGCTGGGCCAGCATTTCTAGTTGCCCTTGAGAAGGTGGTGGTGAGCTGACTTCTTGAACTGCTGCAGTCTGCATGCTGTAGATAGACCCACAATGTTGTTACGGAGAGAGTTCCAGAACTTTTACCCAACGACAATGAAGGAATAATAATATATTTCCAAGTCGGGATGGTGTATCACTTGGAGGGGAACTTGGAGGCGCTGGTACTCCCATGTGTCTGCTGCCCATGTCCTTCTAGATAGATATAGTTGTGGGTTTGGAAGGTGCTGTCTGAAGATCTTTCGTGAATTTCTGCAGTGCATCTTGCTGATATTACACACTGCTCCTACTGAATGCCAGTAGTGGAGGGAGTGGAAATTTGTGGATGTGGTGCCTTGTAGATGGTGGGCAGGCTTTGGGGAGTCAGGAGATCAGTTACTCGCTGCAGTATTCCTAGCCTCTGACCTCCTTTTGTAGCCTATTGTGTTTATGAGGTGAGTCCAGCTGAGTTTCTGGTCAATGGCAACCTGCAGGATGTTGGTAGTAGGGGAGTCAGTGATGACAACACCATTGAATGTCAAGGAGGCCCTGATTAAATAGTCTCATATTAGTGATGATCATAGCCTGGCATTTTTGTGGCACGAATGTTACTTGCCGCTCGTCAGCCTAAGCCAAAATACTGTCCATATCTCGTTTGCATTTGAACATGCTCTGCTTCAGTATCTGAGCAACTGCAAATGTTGCTGAAGATTGTGCATTCATTGGTGAACATCCCCACTTCTGACCTTGTGATAGAGGGAATGTCTTTGATTAAATTCCTGACGATGGTTGGACCTAGGACACTACCCTGAGGAACTCCTGTAGAGATGTCCTGGAGATGACTGACCTCCAGCAGACACAACCATCTTCCTATGTGCCAGCTATGACTGCAACCACTGGAGAGTTTGTCCCCTGATCCCCATTGATTCCAGTTTTGCCAGGACTCATTGATGTCACACTTGGTCAAATGCAGCCTTGATGTCAAGGGCTGTCACACCCACCTCCCCTCTGGAATTCAGCTCTTTTGCCCATGTTTGAACCAAGGCTGTAATGAGGTCAGGAGTTGAGTGGCCCTGGTGGAACCCAAACTGGGTGTCACTGAGCAGGTTATTGCTGAGCAGATGCTGCTGTTGATGACACCTTCCATCACAGGAAAGTGTTGGTGACATTTTGAGGTTATGAAATCACTGTAAGCTCTTCCTTTCCTTCACTCTTTCTTTCCAGATGAACACTTCACTGACCTCCAGATGCTCAATGCCTGTTGTGTAAGGGTGTAAGGTTTGAAAGGGTTAATACTGAGCAGAACTTAAACACCACCCACTGTGATAATGTCATATGGAATTGTGAGCTGAACTTTTTGGGATCTTAGTGAAAAAAGACTTAATATTCCAATCCTTCTCACAGTCTCTGTCACAATGTCTGGGATAAGAAAGTAACGAGTCGCTAATATGTAATAACCACACTCCTCGTTCAAGAAAAAAGCCTCGTTTAGTGTCATAGAGTCATGGAAATGTACAGCACAGAAACAGACCCTTCAGCCCAACTCGTCCATGCCGACCAGATATCCCAACCCAATCTAGTCCCACCTGCCAGCACCCCGTCTATATCCCTCTAAACCCTTCCTATTCATATATCCATCCAAATGCCTTTTAAATGCTGTAATTGTACCAGCCTCCACCACTTCCTCTGGCAGCTCATTCCATATTCTAGTTAGACCAGTCAGTGGTTTTCCTTTACCGCGCTAGACCAAGTCATGTAGCTTTATCGGCTTTGAGATGATCGTGGCAGCAATCCTATCACATGGTATGGCACAGACTTGGTTTAGCTGCTCAAACAACTGAGCGAACAAGCCTCCATAGTATTCTTAGTCTGAAGGACTTGAAGTTTGAAAAATAGGCCAGGATTAATTTTCTCTGACAGTCTAGTAGATAGAAGAATGGTAGGAGGGAGAACCGTAACTGCCTATTACTTACTTTCTTGGCTGGGGCCACCCTTACACAGGATCAGCATGGGGAGGTATCATCTCTCAGCCATGGTGCTCAGTGCAGGAAATATTCTCACCACATCAACTGTGGCTCAGTTGGGAGCACCTTCACCTCTGAGTCCTGAGGACCTGGCTTCAAGTCCCATTGCATGATCCAAGTGTAAAAGTCAAGCCAGGGTGGCATGGTAGCTAGCACTGCTGCCTCACAGCGCCAGGGACCTGGGTTCAATTCCAGGTGATTGTCTGTGTGGTGTTTGCATGTTCTCCTTGGGCCTGCATGGGTTTCTTTCCACAGTCCAAAGATGTACAGGTTGGGTGAATTGGCTACGGTAAATTGTCCTGTAGTGTTCAGCGATGTGTAGATTAGGTGTGTTAGTCCGGGGAAAGGTAGAGTACTAAAGTAGGGGAATGGGTCTGGGTGGGTTACTCTTCAGAGGGTCAGTGTGGACGTGTTGGGCCAAATGGCCTGTTTCCACACTGTAGGGATTCTATGTTATTAAAGCCTCACCTCAGAGAGGGGGGCAGTGTCATAGAGATGTACAGCATGGAAACAGACCCTTTGGTCCAACCAGTCCATGCCGACCAAATATCCCAACCCAATCTAGTCCCAGCTGTTCAGCCTCTCCCTATAGCTCAAATCCTCCAACCCTGACAACATCCTTGTAAATCTTTTCTGAACCCTTTCAAGTTTCACAACATCTTTCTGATAGGAAGGAGACCAGAATTGCACGAAATATTCCAACAGTGGCCTAAACAATGTCCTCAACACCCACAACATGACCTCCCAACTCCTGTACTAAATACTCTGACCAATAAAGGAAAGCATATCAAACGCCTTCTTCACTATCCTATCTACCTGCGACTCCACTTTCAAGGAGCTATGAACCTGCACTCCAAGGTCTCTTTGTTTAGCAACACTCCCTAGACCTTACCATTAAGTGTGTAACTCCTGCTAAGATTTGCTTTCCCAAAATGCAGCACTCCGCATTTATCTGAATTAAACTCCATCTGCCACTTCTCAGCTCATTGGCCCATCTGGTCCAGATCTTGTTGTAATCTGAGGTAACCCTCTTCGCTGTCCACTACACCTCCAATTTTGGTGTCATCTGCAAACTTACTAACTGTACCTCTTATGCTCGCATCCAAATCATTTATGTAAATGACAAAAAGTAGTGAACCCAGCACCCATCCTTGTGGCACTCCACTGCCACAGGCCTCCAGTCTGAAAAACAACCCTCCACCACCAGCCTCTGTCTTCTACCTTTGAGCCAGTTCTGTATCCAAGTGGCTAATTCTCCCTATGTTCCATGAGATCTAACCTTGCTAACCAGTCTCCCATGGGGAACCTTGTCGAACACCTTACTGAAGTCCATATAGATCACACCTTGTGTATAGTTACAGCTGAGATAGATAGATTCTTAATCAGTCGGAGAATCAAGGGTTATGGGGAAAGGGCAGGAAAGCGGATGTGAGGAATGTTGGAACAGCCATGATCCTACTGAATGGTGGAGCAGGTTCAAGGAGCCAAATGGCCTACTCCAGTTCCTATTTCTTATGGCCTTAAGCTGGAATATAATAGCAATCGAGCTCTGCATTGTTGAGATAAGAAGCTTCAAACTGGGGCTCTGCCTGTCCTCCCCAGTGGATGTAAGTAATTCCTGGAACTATTCAGTAAAAGAACACATTTGGTGGATCTGGATCCTGGCCAATATTTATCCCCGAACCACCATAATAAAAACAGATTACCTAGTTGTAATCAAATTGCTGTTTGTGGTAGCTTGTTATGTATAAATTTTCTGCTACATCTCTTACATGACAGCTGGCCAACGTCCATGCAAAGTATCATATAAATGTAACCATTTTTAGTTCTGAAGAGGGGGCAAAGAATCCCAGCAGTGTGGAAACAGGCCCTTCGGCCTAACAAGTCCACACCGACCCGCCGAAGTGATACCCACCCAGACCCATTCCCCTATCCTATAGGTAACCCTGACTAATGCAACTATCCCCGAACACTATGGGCAACCTATCATGGCCAATTCACCTAAACTGCACATTTTTGGATAGCAGGAGGGAACCAAACAGACACGGGGAAAATGTGCAAATTCCACACAGACAGTTGCCTGAGGCTGGAATCAAACTGAAGTCCCTGGTGCTGTGAGGCAGCAGTGCTAACCACTGAGCCACCGTGCCACTTACTGGACTCAAAATATTAACTCTGCTTTCTCTCCACAGATGCTGCCAGATCTACTGAGTTTCTGTCACAATTTCTGTTTTTTGTTTCTGATATAAATGTAAGATTTTCTTTACTACAAAGTAAGTAAAGCTCTGTCAAGTAAAGGTGATGATTTTTTAAATGTGACGTTATTGCTTTTTTAAAAAAATTATTGATTTGTTCAAAAAATGTGGACACCATTTGTTAGTCCAGCATGTATTGTGTATCCCTTAGAGGGGGCAGTGAACTGGAGTTATATTATTGCTCCAGTTCACCCACAGAGCTGTTAGGGAGGGAGTTCTGGGATTCTGATCCAGTGAACACTGAAGGAATGCCGAAATATTTAAAAGCTAGGATGGTACACGACATGGAGAGGAACTTGCAGATGATGGTGTTCTGATGCATCTGTTGGAGTCATCGTCATACAACACAGAAACTCTTTGGTCCAAAGAGTCCATGTTGCCCATAATCCCAAGCTAAACTAGTCCCACCTGCCATCTCCTTGCCCATATCCCTCCAAACCTTTCCCATTCATGTGTCCATCCAAATGTCTTTTAAACCTACATGTATCCACATCCACCACTTCCTCTGGAAGTCCATTCCACACCTGAACCACTCTCTGTGCAAAAGACGTTCCCCTCATGTCTTTATTAAATCTCTCTCCTCTCACCATAAAAATGTGTCTTGAAATCCCCCACCCTAGGGAAACTTGTATTTATTGATGGAAGAGGTTGTGTGTTTGGATGGGTCAGGGACCCTTGGTGAGTTGTTGTGGTGTATCTTACAGATGGTGCACACTGCAGCTTCTGCATGTTGATGGCGGAGGGAGTGAATTTTTTAAGGTGGATTTTACTCAAAAACCCTTGAAGCTTTGGAGGTTTTAAATCCCTTTCAATGTTCAATACCGCAAGAGTTCCCACTTCAGGGAGTCAGTGCCTTTATTCAGCACACTGAGAGTTCAGGGGTGCAATAAGGATCAGATTCAGATCAACATTCAATCCATCTTGTCCTCAATAATCCACTTTCAATCCACAGCTCGGAAAGCAAGCCCTTAGCAGTTAGCCTTGGTGACGTTGGCAGCTCACCAGTAATTCAGTAACATGGAGCTGCCCTCACTGGACTCTGGTTTTGATGACTCAAATTCAATACACTGTGGAGCCACACGAGATTTGACCCTGTGTTGTGTGTGAAACAGCGGCAAGAGCAGAAAGGAGTCCATTCGCAAGTCAATTTGTACGCAAGTCAGAACACAACATAAGACAATCTAAAATAGCCGTTCGCAGGAAATGTGCATATTGTCAGATCTTTAAGATGACAGGGAGAAAGTGAGGACTGCAGATGCTGGAGATCAGAGTCAAAGAGTGTGGTGCTGGAAAAGCACAGACGGTCAGGCAGCATCTGAGGAGCCAGAGAGTCGACGTTTCGAGCATAGGCCCTTCATCAGGAATAGGATGGATTGACTCTCCTGCTGCTCGGATGCTGCCTGACCTGCTGTGCTTTTCCAGCGCCACACTCTTTAAAATGGCACCCTTGTATAAGATGTTATTCATAAGTCAGAGAATACCCCCCCCCACACTTAGGCCTTAATGCACAGGAAAAGATTAATGGTAACCAGTTCCCCCTTCTCTGTTAACATCAAAGAATGAGGTGAGAAAGTCATGAGGACTACTCAGATACATTGACAGAAATGGTAAAGGGTTGTTAGACATACTGTGTGTCAGAGCAAAGTAAACTCCCGGTATTTCCGTTGGTTGAGTTACAGGAACAAGCCGGACTTAACTGTTCCGAGCTCAGGGACGACGCTGAGGAACTCGATGATGATCTCTCTCGTCCTGTTCCAGGTGGAAAGGGGGAAGGGAACAAAAAGACAATTAACAAAACAGAAGGATTTTATATGTCACTGACACAGGCGGCATGGTGCCTCACAGCACCATGGACCCAGGTTCGATTCCACCCTTGGGTGACTTTCCGTGTGGAGCTTGCACATTTTCCACATGTCTACAGTTTCCTCCCACATTCCAAAGATGTGCAGGTTACGGTGGACTAGCCATGCTAAATTGCCTCATTGTGTCCAGGGAAGTGCAAGCTAGATGGGTTAGCCATGGGAAAATGAAGCGATGGGGTGGGGGGGGGGGGGGGAGGTCCAGGCATGCTGCTCTTTGGAGGGTCGCCATGGATGTGATGGGCTGAATAGCCTGCTTCCACACTGTAGGGACTCTATGACTCTCCATCACCAATGTAAAGAAACATAGAAAATAGGAGCAGCTCCATCATTCACTATGACAATGGCTGATCATCCATCTCAACATCATATTCCGGATTTCTCCCCAACGCCCTTGGTGACTTTAAAAATCTAAAAATGTGTCTCTTAATTTCTTGAAAGTATTCACCGACTTGGTCTTCTGTGGTAGGGAGTTTCACAGGTTCAGTAGTCTTTGAGTGAAAAAGACATTCCTGACCTCAGTCCTAAACGGTCTAGCCAATTCCCTGAGACTGTGTACCCTGGTTATGGACTTCTCACCCAGGAGAAGCATCTTCCCCACATCGCGTCTGTCCAGTTTTTTTTAGAATTTTATACATTGCAATTAAATCCCTTCTCATCGCTAGTGATTACGGCCCAGTCAGATTAATCTCTCCCCAGACTCTGAATCTCTGCTACACTCCCTCAGTGGCAAGTATATCCGTTCTTTAGCAGAGAGACCAAAACCTCACACAATACTCTGGGAGTGGTCTCATTAAGGCCCCGTATGACTGTAGTGAGGCCTCCCTATTTATTTAAACTCTCGCTGGCAGCAGAAAGCAGCACGCAAAAGAACATCAGAATTGCAGAAGGTGCCCATTCAGATCATAATGTCTGCATTGGCTCTTATTTAATCTAGCTGTATTATCTAGTGCCAATCTCCTGCCTTTTCCCCATATCCCTCACATCATCACTATGTAAAAGTCCATCCAATGCCCTCTTGGACAGAGCATTGTCAAAAGGGCTTGTCCATTTTCCTTTCACTCGATCCGTCTAATTCAGCCCTTACCACTTTCGAAGCTCGCTGGAAGACACTACACATACTTAACAGTTTCAAAGTGAACACTGATATCAACTACTGCATTCCCTGGAGCTGATGGAGCCCAAAGGCACTCAGTGATGGTAGCGATAGTGGAAAGGGGCTTTCCTCATGCTTTTTCACAGAGTCATTGGTTGCTTAAGGAAAGGCAGGAAAGGATAGGTAGAAAGGCAGGTTGTAAGAGGAATACCAAAGTTACAGAGAGTTATTGATAGGTTAAGTCAATGGGCAAAAAGTTGGAAAATGAAGTATAATGTGGGTAAATGTGAATTTATTCATTTTGGGAAGGGAGAACAAAAGAACAGGTGCAGCACGGTGGCTCAGTGGTTAGCACTGCTGCCTCAATGCCAGGGACTGGCTTCAAATTCAGCCTTGGGTGACTATCTGTGTGGAGTTCCCTCGTTCTCTCTGTGTCTGCATGGGCTTCCTCTGGGTGCTCTGGTTCCCTCCCACAATTTAATGATGTTAGGTGAAGAGGAAGCTCGATTATCGGATTATCTGAAAGAGATCTTGAGGTCCCGATAGAAACATTACATCAAAGATGTGTTTCCAACACTGATTGCGTCTTGTGATTAAAAGTGAACTCCGCTTCCCGAAATGCTGCCGAGAACAGTCCTGGACTGATGGGAGCCTAGGCACAGTCTCCAAATGACTGACCTCCCACCCCCCTCTCTCTGTCCCCCCACACTTTCCCTGGAGTTCTACACAAGGGTATACTGTAAACCCCCTTCCCCAGATAATCTCTCCAACATTGTCCTGTACAAGGCAGAGGTGGAACCTGTCAAAACGTTGCAGTAAAAGGGTGCGTGTGTGAGAGAGAGTGAGTGAGTGATTTGGAGACTCACCCACCCACCCCAAAGAGGCAGCAACAGCAGTCTTGTTGTTGGTGTCCAGTCTGGCTGCCCAAGAGAGGGGGCGGTGTTGGATGGGGTTGGGGGATGGGGTGGGGTGCGGGTGGGCGGGGGCTGGTGTCAGATGGGTTTGGGAGATGGGTGGGGGCAGACGGGGTTGGGGTGGGCAGTGATGAATGTGGTTGGGGGTGGATGGGGTTGGGGGTAGGTGGGGATGGATGGGGTTGAGGGTGGGTGGGGGTGGATGGGGTTGGGAGTGGGTGGGGGTGGATGGGTTTGAGGGTGGGTGGGGGTGGATGGGATAGGGAGTGGGTGGGGGTGGGTGGGGTGGATAGGTTTGAGGGTGGGTTGGGGTGGATGGGGTTGGGTGTGGGTGGGGGTGGATGGGATTGGGGGGTGGGTGGGGGTGGATGGTGTTGGGGGTGGGTGGGGGTGGATGGGGTTGGGGATGGGCAGGGGCGGACAGGGTTGGGGGGGTGGGGTGGATGGGGTTGAGGTGGGTAGGGGCGGATGGGGTTGGGGGCGAGTTGGGGGTCAATAGGGTTGGAAGTGGGTGAGGGTGGATGGGGTTGGGGTGGGTGGGTGGATGTAGTTTGGGGGTGGATGGGGTTCGGGGTGGATGGGGTTTGGGGGTGGATGTGGTTGGGGGTGGGTGGGGTGGATGGGATTTGGGGGTGGATGGGGTTCAGGGTGGGTGGGGTGGATGAGGTTGGGGATGGTGGGGGTGGATGGGGTTGGGGGCGGTGGGGATGGATGGGGTTGGGGGGTGGGGGCAGATGGCTTGGGGGGGAGCAGGGGCCCACGCGCTGTGTGCTGCTCTCTCGTCTCCTGAACGGGGAGCGGACTGAACAGAAAACGTCAAACCCCAGAGGAAAGGCAGTGAACCAATTAACCAAATAATCATATACCCGAACGATATAGTGCCCGCCAATCTCGTTTGGATAATCGAGGTTCCTCTGTATAGGTTATGTGCATGAATCATGGGTAAGTGTCGGGGAATGGGTTTGGGTGGGACACTCTTCGGAGGGTCAGTGTGGACTTGCTGGGCCGAAGGGCCTGTTTCCACACTGTAGGGATTCTAAAAACAATGCTGTTTCAATGGAGAAATAAATTAAAGGCAGAAAAAATGCAACACAAAAGTACTTTGGGATTGCTTGTGCATTAAACACAGAAAGTTTGCACACAGGGACACAGGTAATCAGGAAGGGTCATGGAATGTAGGCCCTTATTTCAAGCAAGTTGGAGTATAAGAGTAGGGAAGTCTTCCTGCGACTGTACAATGAGACCAAACCTGGAGTATGGTGAGCAGCTTTAGTCCCCTTATTTAAGGAAAGATATCATGTCATTGGAGACAGTTCAGAGAAGTTTCCCTAGGATGATTCCCAGTATGGCGTGATTGCCTCATGAGCAAAGGCTGAGCAGGTTTGAGATCCAACCCACTGGAGTTTAGAAGATTGAGAAATTATCTCATTGAAACATACATTTTTCTTAGGCAGGGTTAATGCTGAGATGATGTTCCCCTCATAGGAGAGTCGATGACCACGGGGCATAATCTCAAAATAAAGGGGCACCAATTTAAGACTGAGATAAAGAGACATTTCTTCTCTCAGAGGGTTGGGAGTCTTTGGAACTCCTTACCACAGAGAGCTGTGATGGCAGAGTCCTTGTGCATATTTAAGGCGGAGATAGATTCTTGATCAGTTGGGGAATCAAGAGTTATTGGGGAAAGGGGAGGAAAGACCAGGCTTGAGGGACAAATCGCCTACTCCTGTTCCTATTTTTGTTATGGCCGAATGCCTGGTGTGTAACAATTGGCAAACAGTAGATTGGCAACACACCCCAATATTGCAGCAGTGAAGGGTCTGAGGTGGTTTTGGAAAGATCAGTGGATCAGTGACAGCAGCAGATGGATGGCAGAGGAAATGACTGACTCCACGTCCCATCCGGCTGCACTGATGAGTCTGTCCTCTGTGGGCCCAATCCTGGGGTGAATACACCTCCTTTCCACTTTGGTCACCTCCTGGAAGCTTGTGGCATGATCTGCAGCCTAGACCATCAGGAACACCTGTCCAGTGAAATCCTTCAGTACATGCCGTCAGGTAGCAAGAACCAGCCACTCATAATCCCCCTCCTCCAGAAATCCCAGAACATCGGGAATGAAGCAGACACCCCAAAACCCCACCCCCGAAAACCGCTCCCCCCGATGACGGCTGACTGTGGAGTTTGGGGATTGAAAAAGGTGGCAGTCCTGAGTTTAGAGGGGAGACACTCTGGGTATTTTTGTATTTGGGTGCCTTGAATTCTGCTGCAAGAGAAGTTTCCAATATTTATTGAAGTGTATGTTATGCGATGGTCTTCTGCAGGGCAAAGGTGAGGACTGCAGATGCTGGAGATCAGAGTTTAGACTAGAGTGGTGCTGGAAAAGCACAGCAGGTCAGGTAGCATCCGAGGAGCAGGAAAATCGACGTTTCAGGCAAAAGCCCTTCATTGGGAATGGGGTTGGGGGTGGTTGGGGGCGGATGGGGTTGGGGTTGGGTGGGGGTGGATGCGGTTGGGGGTGGGTGGGGTGGATGGGGTTGGGGGCGTGTGGGGATCAATGGGATTAGGGGTGGGTGGGGGTGGATGGGGTTGGGGCGTGTGGGGGTGGGTGGGATTGGGGGCGAGTTGGGGTGGATGGGGTTGGGGTGGGTGGGGGTGGATGGGGTTGGGGGTGGGTGGGGGTGGGTAGGGTTGGGGTTAGGTGGGGGCGGATAGGGTTGGGGGCGAGTTGGGGTGGATGGGGTTGGGGTGGGTGGGGGTGGGTGCGGGTGGATGGGGTTGGGGGTGGATGGGGTTTGGGGGTGGATGGGGTTGGGAGCATGTGGGGATGGGTGGGTTTGGGAGTGGGTGGGGATGGATGGGGTTGGGGGTTGGGTGGGGCGGATGGGGCTGGGGTCACGTGGGGGTGGATGGGGTTGGAGGTGGCTGGGGGTGGCTGGGGTTGGGGACGTGTGGGGGTGGGTGGGGGTGGATGGGGTTGGAGGTGGGTGGACGTGGGTGGGGTTGGGAGTGGGTGGGGTTGGGGGGCGTGTGGGGATGGATGGGGTTGGGGGTAGGTGGGGGTGGATGGAGCTGGATGGGGTTAGGGGCGTGTGGGGGTGAGTGGGGGGGATGGGGTTGGGGGTGGGTGGGTGTGAGTGGGGGTGGATGGGTTGGGGTGGATGGGGTTCAGGGTGGGTGTGGTGGATGGGGTTGGGGTTGGTGGGGGTGAATGGGGTTGGGGGTGGGTGGGGGTGGATGCGGTTGGGGGTGGGTGGGGTGGATGGGGTTTGGGGGTGGATGGGGTTCAGGGTGGGTGGGGGCAGATGGCTTGGGGGAGGGGAGCAGGGGCCCGCGCGCTGTGTGCTGCTCTCACGTCTCCTGAACGGGGAGCGGACTGAACAGAAAACTCCAAACCCCAGAGGAAAGGCAGTGAACCAATTAACCAAATAATCATATACCCGAACGATATAGTGCCCGCCAATCTCGTTTGGATAATCGAGGCTCCTCTGTATAAGTTATGTGCATGAATCATGGGTAAATGCCGGGGAATGGGTTTGGGTGGGACATTCTTCGGAGGTTCAGTGTGGACTTGCTGGGCCGAAGGGCCTGTTTCCACACTGTAGGGATTCTAAAAACAGAATGTTGTTTCAATGGAGAAATAAATTAAAGGCAGAAAAAATGAAACACAAAAGTACTTTGGGATTGCTTGTGCATTAAACACAGAAAATTAGCACACAGGGACAGCAGGTAATCAGGAAGGGTCATGGAATGTGGGCCCTTATTTCAAGGGAGTTGGAGTAAGAGTAGGGAAGTCTTCCTGCGACTGTACAAGGTGCTGGGGAGACCATGCCTGGAGTACGGTGAGCAGCTTTAGTCCCCTTATTTAAGGAAAGATATCATGCCATAGGAGGCAGTTCAGAGAATATTCCCTAGGATGATTCCCAAGGCCAAACTATTACATGATTTCAAGAAGAAGTTAGACACAGAACTTGGGAGAAAAGGGATCAGAGGATGTGGGGGAATTGTGGGAACAGGGAATTCAGTTGGATGATCAGCTATAATTGAGGGGCCGAATGGCCTTTCCCTACTCCAGATTTTATGTTTCTGGTTAAAGCAGCTATTTCAGAACACAGGAAGTGTTACTGCAGCAATGCCTCAGCCAACGCACAGACCTTTAGCAGTCGGAATGTGTTTAAACTGGCTCACAGTGAGTACAATACCATCAATAAAGCTTCTCCATAAAATGGATTTCACTGAATGAAGATCTTTGGGAATACTTTGCATCAGCCCAAAAAGAAAGTGAGACTTACCTGATCCTTGTGGAGTGGGTGAATTCCTTGCAGATCCTGTACTCCCCCTGGATCCATAGTTTGCTAATAATTCCAAAAATTCTCTCCTGCTCAGAATGAAAAAGGAGTCTGATTATCAAGAATAATATTTAGGGAATGCAAAGACAATTCCGACCAAGGCAATTGAAATGCAATTTTCGGATTGATTTCCATCCACTGCTTCAGGGCTGGTTTTAGCTGCTGATCATTGGTGGGACTCTTGGCTCAGAGTCAGGAGACAGCAGGTTCAATTCCTGCTCTGGGATCAAGGCAGACCATCTCAGTCTACACTGTCAGTGCTCTCTGTCATATGAAATGTTAAACAGAGGCCTCAGCAATGTGGAAAATATCCCTCAAAAGTGGAGACACGTTAGTGACATCCTCAAAATGCCTTTGTGAAGAGATCAAACTCCCAACCTGACTCATGGGAGTGATCAGTCAAAATAGAGAAGATTCATTACAGGAACAATGTGTACACTAAGGTAAAAATCACACAACACCAGGATATGGCCCTATGGGTTTATTTGGAAGCACTAGCTTTTGGAGCGTTGCTTCTTCTTGAAGGAGCTGCACTCCGAAAGCTAGTGCTTCCAAATAAACCTGTTGGACTATAACCGGTGTTGTGTGATTTTTAACTTTGTCCACCCCAGTCCAACACTGGCACCTCCACATTATGTGTAAACTGTTCACTTATTGGACAGGTGAGCTTTTTTGGAGGTGTATGCGCTCCCCCCAACCTCAGGACTTCCCCTCTGTGTGTTTCTGATTAAGTCTCTCTTTGTGTTTGGTACCTTGCTAGGTGAATCTTCATATAGGAAGACAGATAGACCATTCTGCCCATTGAGCACGGCTCACCATTCGATGTGATCATGGTTGATTGAACATTTGAAGACCTCCTATCCCCATAACCCTGAACACCAGGATGATCAGAAATCTATCGATCTCTACAATAAACATAATCAGAGCATATTTGTAAGGTAAAAGGACAAAGATTTTAAAAAGGCCATGAGGGGCAATTTTTTTTTAAAAAGAGAGTAGTTCATGTGTGGAATGAACTTCCAGAGGAAGTGGTGGATGTGGGTACAGTTACAATGTTTAAAAGACATTTGAGTAAGTACGTGAATAGAAAAGGTTTTGGTCAGGAACAGGCAGGTGAGACTAGTTTAATTTGGAATTATGGTCAGCATAGACTGGTTATAGAGTCAGAGAGTCATAGAGATGTACAGCACGGAAACAGATCCTTCGGTCCAACCTGTCCATGCTGGCCAGATATCCCAACCCAATCTAGTCCCACCTGCCAGCACCTGGACCATATCCCTCCAAACCCTTCCTATTCATAAACCCATCCAAAGGCCTCTTAAATGCTGTAATTGTACCAGCCTCCACCACATCCTCTGGCAGCTCATTCCATACATGTACTACCCTCTGTGTGAAAACGTTGTCCCTTAGGTCTCTTTTATATCTTTTCCCTCTCACCCTAAACCTATGCCCTCTAGTTCTGGACTCCCCGACCCCAGGGAAAAGACTTTGTCTATTCATCCTATCCATGCCCCTCATAATTTTCTAAACCTCAGCCTCCGATGCTCCAGGGAAAACAGCCCCAGCCTGTTCAGCCTCTCCCTGTAGCGCAGATCCTCCAACCCTGGCATCATCTTTGTAAATCTTTTCTGAACCCTTTCAAGTTTCACAACATCTTTCCGATAGGAAGGAGACATAAATTGCACACAATATTCCAACAGTGGCCTAACCAATGTCCTGTCCAGCTGCAACATGACCTCCCAACTCCTGTACTCCCTTTGGTTGGACCAAAGGGTCTGTTTCCTTGCTGTATGACTCTATGACTGAGCTTTCAGAGCCCTCTGAGGTACAGAATTTCAAATGGTGACAAATATCTAATGAACAGCTAAGAATAAGGTCATTCCAAAGTAAGAGGGTATTTGGTTAATAAAAGTATTATGCTAAGCGAAGTGGAATTATTACTTTAATTTGTAAAAATTGGCAGTCAGCAATCATCATCAGGTAAATGGTATCAGCAAACTTATGGTTTGGAATAAGGAACCAGACACATGGCTTGATCCAATGTGAAATCTTGTTTCTTACAAATAAATGCTTTGTTAAAGGCATAGAGTCATAGAGTAAAAGAAAATTGCCCCTTGTGTCTTTTTGAAATCTCACTCCTCTAATCTTAAAAATGTGCCCCCTAGTCTTGAAATCCCCCACCCTGGTGTAAAGTCACCTACCGTCAACCATATCTATGCCTCTCATGATTTTGTAAACCTTCACAACCTCTTACACTCTAGTGAAAAAAGTTCCAGCCTATCCAGCCTTCCTTTGTAATTCAAACTCTCCATACCCGGCAACATCCTGGTAAATCTCTTCTGAACCTCATGAAGCCTTTTAAATTAACCTGATCGTGACCTTAAAAGGGCTGGTACAAACTGAGATTCTTACTGATCCTTAAGGTTGATTCTAGTCTTTGTTCTGTACCAATGCTGTGTGATCAAAGATTAAGGAGATTTCTGCCCTTTCGTAAGTGGAGCAACTTATCTGCACCACTTTTAAAAATGGGTTCTATTTTTAAACTTCATCTACTAATGCTCTACTTTTAACAATGGCCACAGGGATTTAGGATCTGAAGGACAGGATAACTATAATCAGAGAAATACATTATTGCTTCTGACCAGGGTCAAACTAGATTTGGCATGGTCCTTATCTCATTCAATTTGATTTCCGCAGAAGAACTGAATGAATGCATTAACCCAACAGCAGTTCAGATGGTTGATGTAAGTGAAGGCAGTTATTAAAGGAAACAGGGGAAAGTTGGCCCATTATGATTGGGAGAATAGATTAAAATGTACGGAGTGGAGAGAGCTGTTGTTGCGCAGTGGTAGTGTCCCTATCACAGAGCCAGGAGACCTGGTTTCACACCTGCTCCAGAGATGTGTGGTAACAGATTTATAGAAGCTAGACTTTATAGAGTGGAAGCAGGCCATTCTGCCTATCAAGTCCACACTGACCCTCCAAATAGCATCCCACCCAGACACTCACTGTAACCCTGCATTTCCCATGGCTAATCCACCTAGCCGACACATCCCTGGACACTATGGGGCAATTTAGCATGGCCAATCCACCCTAACCTGCACATCTTTCGATCGTAGGAGGAAACCGGAGCACCCAGAGGAAACCCACGCAGATACAGGAAAAATGTGCAAACTCCACACAGTCAGGTCACCTGAGGCTGGAATCGAACCCGGGTCCCTGGCACTGTGAGGCAGCAGGGCTAACCACCCTGGTTAGGAAAATATTTAAAAGGTACAGATGCTGTTGATTATTTTGTTTTAAAGTAAACAAAGTTTTCAATAAAACACACTCTATAGAGAAACAATGACACTGGAAAAGTGATAGTCAGAGACTGACTAAGAAAGCTAACATTAGGATCAAATTCAAAGAAGAGGCTAATTATATCAGGAAGAATAGTCGCAAGCCTGAGAATTATAAATATTTAAGACATCAGTACGTGAGAATCAGAAATCCTACTGATTTCCCACCATTCCCGCAGTGAGTAATCCCACTGTTCTCCACTGTCACCCCACTGTGACCCCACAGTAAATAACCCACTGTTATAGTGAATGACTCCCCATCCCCCAGTGTTCTCCCATAGTGAGTTACCCCACAGTAAATGATCCCATTGTTTTCCACTGTGACCCTAACCATTCTAACTCCAATGAAGTTCCACAGCAACTATTGTTTCGGGGAGCCCCCAATTTACAATTCTAAAAATAAGGCTGCAGACAAAGTGGATGATCTTCCAAAAATCCTGTAGATTCTAGAACAGTTCCAGCACCTGAAAGAGAGAAAATATAATACCAATATTCCATAAAGGAAGGAGAGGGGAAATACAGGGAAATACAGCAAAGTTAGCAGACTTGAATCCATTTTAAGGAGGTGTGGACACTAGAAAAAAAAGATGGGACCTTAGCTTCCCTGAAGTTTTGGAGCACAGAGACGGTCCTGTGTAACCTGTGGCCCGAGCACTGGCTGTCTAGATGAGTACCATGACCTTAGATCAATCTCCTTCCCCATACCCTTCACATTGGTTCTATTTAAATAACTATCCAATGTTCTCTTGAATGCATCAATTGTACCTGCCTCCTCACTCCAAGCAGTGCATTCCATACCATGGGAGCTCACTTCATGTTTACTTCTTTTGCAAAGCACTTTTGAATCAGTGCCTTTTCGTTCTTGATCCTTTTACAAATGGGAATAGTTTCTCCCAATCTATCTCATCCATGATTTTGAAAGCACTGGTCAAATCTGCTCTTAACAGCCTTCTCTCCAAGAAGAATGGTCCCAGCCTCTCCAATCTATCCTCAGAACTGAAGTTTCTCATCCCTGCAACCATTCTTGTACATTTTGCGTGGCATGGTATCTCAATGGTTAGCACTGCTGCCTCGTAGCGCCAGGGACCTGGGTTCAAATCTAACCTTACGCAACTGTCTGTGTGGAGTTTGCACATTCTCCTCATGCCTGTGTGGGTTTCCTCCAGGTGCTCCAGTTTCCTCTCACAGTCCAAAGATGTGCAGGTTAGGGTGGATTGGCTGTGCTAAATTACCCACTGTTTCTAGGGATGTGCAGGTTAGGTGGGTCAGCCATGGGAAATGCGGGGTCACAGGGATGGGGTGGTTCTGCGTGGGATGCTCCTCGTAGGGTCAGCGTGGACTTGGTGGGCTGAATGGTCAGCCTTCACACTGTAGGGGTTCTATGATTATCTCTTCTGCATCATCTCCAATATGTTCCCATCCTGTCCTTAGTGTGGTGCCTGGATCTGTACACAATGCTGCAGCTGATGTCTAACAGGTGTCTTGTACCAGTTCAACATCACCTCCTTACTCTTGCTTAATGTTTCATCTGAGAGGCATTCCCTTCAACTACAAAAGGTTGTTCTTTTGAGATTAGATTTGTTTCTTGCTAGCCTAGGCTCATGTGGTAATCAACATTTATCAGTCAACCAACACCGATTACACAGATGATGTTGCCTTTTGTTTTTATTGTTTCCTGCGGGAGCACAAATTATTGGTCTTGTTTCCTGATGTTGGCTGTAAGGTTTGGCTCATCCTGAAAGGTGATATAAAAATGCAAGTCTGTCTTCATTGTGGCATTCTTTTTTCTCCTTAGTTTAAACAACACAGGCGATTACATCTCTGCGTAAGGGATTTCATTTTAAACTGGAATGTATGAAGGTGCAAATCTTTTCCCTCATCCAATACAGAGACTACCCTGAACCATCTTGGCGTGTGAACTGCGTCTGCAGTGTAGACTGAGATACAATTGGTTCTATCCAGGCGATGCATTTGTTAAGCATGTCTCCTGAATATTTAACCCTCTGAAAGCCAACTTTGTCTGCGATTTTGGATACAGAGTGCCAGCCGCACAATAGACAATAGACAATAGGTGCAGGAGTAGGCCATTCTGTCCTTCGAGCCTGCACCACCATTCATTATGATCATGGCTGATCATCCTCAATCAGTATCCTGTTCCTGCCTTATTTCCATAACCCTTGATTCCACTATCCTTGAGAGCTCTATCTAATTCTTTCTTAAATGAACCCAGAGACTGGGCCTCCACTGCCTTCTGGGGCAGAGCATTCCACACACCCACCACTCTCTGGGTGAAGAAGTTTCTCCTCATCTCTGTCCTAAATGGCCTACTGCTTATTTTTAAACTGTGTCCTCTGATTCGGGACTCACCCATCAGCGGAAACATGTTTTCTGCCTCCAGAATGTCCAATCCTTTAATAATCTTATATGTCTCAATCAGATCCCCTCTCAGTCTTCTAAACTCAAGGGTATACAAGCCCAGTCGCTCCAATCTTTCAACATAAGATAGTCCCGCCATTCCAGGAATTGAGCTCGTGAACACGCACTGCACTCCCTCAATAGCCAGAATCAATAGCACTGTCGCTTTTGTGGCCTGGGGTGGGAGCAGGTGGGGAGGGGGGGAGGAACAGTTTTCCACGTTTATGTTGACTGCTTTAGGTTGCAGTCTCTCTTCGGGGCGGCTTCAAAACTTCCAGCAGCTCTTCAGCCTTGCGCCTCTGAGTTATGGAAATGCCATGCAGAGAGGTGGGGGGGACAGGTGTATCAGAGGGACATTAACAGGTCCACATTAGCATTGGGCCACAGTGGGAAGTCATTGTGACTGCCTGCCTCTCCAGCATCGTTACATCCACACTGGGGTGTCCATTGAGACTTAGAATTCCTATAGTGTGGAAACACGTCATTTGGCCCAACAAGTCCACACTGACCCCCCAAAGAGTAACCCACCCAGACCCATTTCCCTACCTTATAACACTCCATTTACTCCTGACTAATGCACCTGACCTACACATCCCTGAACACTATGGGCAGTTTAGCATGGCCAATTTACCTAACCTGCACATCTTTGGATTGTGGGAGGAAACCCACGCAGACACGGGGAGAATGTGCAAGCTCCACACAGACAGTCACCTGAGGCTGGAATTGAACCCGGTTCCTGGCACTGGGAGGCAGCAGTGCTAACCATTGAGCAACCATGCCACCCAAGAATGCAGTGTCCACCACCATGATACAGATCTGTAGAAACCAATATGATCCACAGGGGGGCCTTTGCCCCAGAAAATGGATATCTGTTGACTAATACTTGAAGCAAATACTTCTAACATTAATAGAAGCTTATCATTCCATCACTGCTTCAATAAGAATGAGAGACTTAACGACGACGTAACAGACCATCAGAGATTAATTAAATTAGAACATATTTTGAAGTTGTTATACTCTCAGATTTAAAAGCAGATTCAGCTATGGTTACACACATGGAAAGTACTGGAGAAGCTCAGCAGGTCTCGCTGGGGTGAAACACGGTGTTGACATTTTGAGTCCAGTGATCATTTGTCACTGGACTCAAAACGTTATCTCGTTTTTTTTTCCCCGTTCTGCAGATAATGCCAGATCTCCTGAGTTTCTTCAGCAATTTTGGTTTATGTTTCAGATTTCCAAAAACCTTGGTTCTTCGCTTTCACTTCAGCCGTAGGTACACTGTGCATGTTACACTTCCTGTGGACACAAAACTGCCCCACAGAAAAATCAAATGTGCAGCGTTTTGGTTTGACTTATTGTCACATGCGCCTCTGGATTTAAAAATCTCAAAAGGTGTAGGATTTTCTGCAATAATTATTCAGGTTTCAAAAGGAAGCATTGATGACACCAAAATTGGGCCAATGCACCATGGTGTGGCAGATGGAGTTTAATTTAGATAAAGGTGAGATGTTGCATTTAGTTAAGACAAACCAGGGTAGAACTTACACAGTTAAAAGTAGGGCCTTGGGGAGTGTTGTCAAACAGAGAGACCTAGGATTACATAGTTCATTGAAAGAGACATCACAAGTAGACAGAGTGGTAGAGAAGGTGTTTAGCATGCTTGCTCAGACCATTGAGTATTGGAATTGGGATATTATGTTGTGGTTTTACAGGATGTCTATGAGGCCATTTTTGGAGGATGGTGTACAGTTTTGGTCACCCTGCTATAGGAAAGATGTTATTAACTTGGAGAGGACTCAGAAAAGATTTACAAGATGTAACCGGGGCTGGAGGGTTTAAGTTATAAAGAAAGGCTGGGAGTTTTTCCATTGGTGTAGGGTAACCTTATAGAGGTTTATAAAATCACAAGGGGCAATGATAAGGTGAATAACAAAGGTCTTTTTTCCCAGGGTAGGGAATCCAAAATTAGAGGCTATAGGTTTAAGGTGGGAGGAGGAAGATTTAAAAGGCACCTGAGGTACAACTTTTTCAGATAGAGTGTGGTTTGTATGTGGAATGAACTGCCAGAGGAAATGGTAGATGTGGGTACTGTTACAACATTTAAAGAACATGTACATGCAAAGGAAAGGTTTCGAGGGATATGGGCCAAATGTCGAGAAATGGGATTAGTTTAGTTGAGGAAACTTGGTCAACATGGACGAGTAGGACCGAAGGGCCTGTCTCTGTGATGTGTGGCTCTAAAATGACTTTGTTTAATAGATTTCCATTCTTCTCTCAAGTTTTCGTTAACTGTTTGATTTTGTTCCTGCCACAGTTTCTGATAGTCAGCCCATTGTTTTTAAAAGTGAAGAAGGGATAATGATAGGGCTCGAGTGGCACAGTGGTAGTGTCCCTAACTCTGAGGCAGAAGGTCTGGGTTCAAGTACCAGCTGCTACAGGGGTGTGTAATCAACGGGAAAATATCTACAGGCCATAAAACTCCTTCTACCAGAGCAGTCAGCTGACAGCTCGAACATGATTGGTAGCTTTCCCAAACTTAAACCAGAAAGTTGGGACTTCAAGTCCCACACGTGCTGAGTGAGCCCAGAGGCTTGGACAGACAAATCCAGTGCAGTAGCTTCCTTGTTGGGGGGACCCACCTATTAAACTCAAGTCTAGTGTGCTCTTTCAGAGGTTTGTAAACGAGTGATAATGCTGTGATGGTATTTTCGCTGTATTGTTAATCCAGAGACCTAGACAATATGCTGAGGGCCTGGGTCCAAGTCCATTCTAATGATAACCATGAAACCATTGTCGGTGGTCAGGAAAGCCCACTTGGTTCACTCATGTCCTTTAGGGAAGGAAACTGCCATCCTTACCTGCTCTGGTCTCCATGTGACTCCAGACCCACAGCAATGTGGTTGATATCGAACTGCCCTCTGGTGTATTAGAGATAGGCAATAAATGCTGGCCTAGCCAGCAACTCCCTCATCTCATGAGTGAAAAAGAATCCCACAGGTGAATTTGTGGAAGAGTGAGGAAGAAAGTCAGAACAGCAGCTAAACCAAGAGCAACGCTGGCAGAATTCGAAAAGACTGACAAATGTAAAGTCAGCAGAAAGCTGGTTAGTTGGCAATGGGTGAGCTGGTTGTCTCTACTTTAAAACTGCATTAAAGATATGATTTGGAGATGCCGGTGTTGGACTGGGGTGTACAAAGTTAAAAATCACACAACATCAGGTTATAGTCCAACAGGTTTAATTGGAAGCACACTAGCTTTCGGAGCGACGCTCCTTCATCAGGAGATCACAGAGAGTTAGGCAGGAATTTAAAAATGAGGTCCAAGAGAGTAGTAATATCTGGATTACTCCCAGAGCAGGTGAGGGCAAGAATTGAAGGATAGAGTAGATGAATGCATGGCTGAGGAGCTGGTGTACAGGAGAAGAATTCACATTTTTGGTTCATTGGAAGCTGTTTTGGGGTAGAAGTGACCTGTACAAGAAGGACGGATTGCTCCTAAATTGGAAGGGGACTAATATACTGGCAGGGAAATTTGCTAGAGCAGGTGACTGAGGTGTCAGTGGGGGAGCACTCTGGGGCCGGTGACCATAATTCTATTAGTTTTAAAATAGTGATTGAAAAGGATAGACCAGATCGAAAAGTTGAAGTTCTAGATTCGAGGAAGGCCAATTTTGACGGTATTAAGCAAGAACTTTCAAAGACTGATTGGGGGCAGATGTTCGCAGGTAAAGGGATGGCTGGAAAATGGGAGGCCTTCAGAAATGAGATAACAAGAGTCCAGAGAAGGTATATTCCTGTCAGGGTGAAAGGGAAGGCTGGTAGGTATAGGGAATGCTGGATGACTAAAGACATTGAGGGTTTGGTTAAGAAAAAGAAGGAAGTATATGTCAGGTATAGGCAGGATAGATCGAGTGAATCCTTAGAAGTGTATAAAGTATGAATATACTTAAAAGGGAAATCAAGAGGGCAAAAAGGGGACATGAGATAGCTTTGGCAAATAGAATTAAGGAGAATCCAAAGGGTCTTTATAAATACATTAAGGAGAAAAGTGTAACGAGGGAGAGAATAGGGCCCCTCAAAGATCAGCAAGGCAGCCTCTGTGTGGAGCCGCAGGAGATGGGGCAGATACTAAATCAGTATTTTGCATCAATATTTACTGTGGAAAAGGACATGGAAGATATAGAATGAAGGGAAATAGATGATGACATCTTGAAAAATGTCCAGATTACAGAGGAGGAAGTGCTGGATGTCTTGAAATGCATAAAAGTGGATAAATCCCCAGGACCTGATCAGGTGTACCCTAGAACTCTGTGGGAAGCTAGGGAAGTGATTGCTGGGCCTCTTGCTGAGATATTTGTATCGTCGATAGTCACAGGTGAGGTGCCGGAAGACTGGAGGTTGGCTAACGTGGTGCCGCTGTTTAAGAAAGGTGAACTGTAGACCAGTGAGCCTAACATTGGTGGTGGGCAAGTTGTTGGAGGGCATCCTGAGGGACAGGATGTACTCCAAGCCCTCCGTTTTTCCTCTCCAGACGTCCCCAACAGTACCCTTCCACCGACATTCTCATTCGTTTGGCCGAACTGGTCCTCACCCTTAACAATTTCTCCTTTGAATCCTCCCACTTCCTCCAGACCAAAGGGGTAGCCATGGGCACATGTAAGGGCCCCAGCTATGCCTGTCTCTTTGTTGGCTACGTAGAGCAGTTGATCTTCCTTAATTACACCGGTACTACTCCCCACCTCTTCCACCACTACATTGATGACTGCATTGGTGCCACCTCGTGCTCCCGCGAGGAGGTTGAGCAATTCATCAACTTCACCAACACATTCCACCCTGACCTTAAATTTACCTGGACCATCTCTGGCACCTCCCTCCCCTTCCTGGACCTCTCCATCTCCATCAGTGACGACCGACTTGATACTGACATTTTTTACAAACCCACCGACTCCCACAGCTACCTGGATGACACCTCTTCCCACCCTACCTCTTGCAAAAATGCCTTCCCGTATTCCCAATTCCTCCGCCTCCGCCGTATCTGCTCCCAGGAGGACCAGTTCCACCACAGAATACACCAGATGGCCTCCTTCTTTAGAGACCGCAATTTCCCTCCGCACGTGGTTAAAGGTGCCCTCCAACGCATCTCGTCTACATCCCGCACCTCCGCCCTCAGACCCCACCCCTCCAACTGTAACAAGGACAGAACGCCCCTGGTGCTCACCTTCCACCCTACCAACCTTCGCATAAACCAAATCATCCACTGACATTTCCGCCACCTCCAAACAGACCCCACCACCAGAGATATATTTCCCTCCCCACCCCTTTCCACCTTCCGCAAAGACCGTTCCCTCTATGACTACCTGGTCAGGTCCATGCCCCCGCTACAACCCACCCTCCCATCCTGGCACTTTCCCTTGCCACCGCAGGAACTGTAAAACCCTACGCCCACACCTCCTCCCTCACCTCTATCCAAGGCCCTAAAGGAGCCTTCCACATCCATCAAAGTTTTACTTGCACATCCACTAATATCATTTATTGTATCCGTTGCTCCCGATGCGGTCTCCTCTACATTGGGGAGACTGGGCGCCTCCTAGCAGAGCGCTTTAGGGAACATCTCCGGGACACCCGCACCAATCAACCGCACCGCCCTGTGGCCAAATATTTCAACTCCCCCTCCCACTCTGCCGTAGACATGGAGGTCCTGGGCCTCCTTCACCACCGCTCCCTCACCACCAGACGCCTGGAGGAAGAACGCCTCATCTTCCGCCTCGGAACACTTCAACCCCAGGGCATCAATGTGGACTTCAACAGTTTCCTCATTTCCCCTCCCCCCACCTCACCCTAGTTCTAAGCTTCCAGCTCAGCACTGTCCACATGACTTGTCCGGACTTGTCCTACCTGCCTATCTCCTTTTCCACCTATCCACTCCACCCTCTCCTCCCTGACCTATCACCTTCATCCCCTCCCCCACTCACCTATTGTACTCTATGCTACTTTCTCCCCACCTCCACCCTCCTCTAGCTTATCTCTCCACGCTTCAGGCTCACTGCCTTTATTCCTGATGAAGGGCTTTTGCCCGAAACGTCGATTTCGAAGTTCCTTGGATGCTGCCTGAACTGCTGTGCTCTTCCAGCACCACTAATCCAGAATGTACATGTATTTGGAAAGGCAAGGACTGATTAAGAATTGTCAACATGGCTTTGTGCGGGAGAAATCATGTCTCACAAACTTGATTGAGTTTTTTAAAGAAGTAACAAAGAGGATTAATGAGCAGTAGTTGTGACCTTTATGGACTTCAGTAAGGCATTTGACAAGGTTCCCCATAGGAGACTGATTAGCTAGGTTAGATCTCATGGAATACAGGGAGAACTCACCATTTGGATACAGAACTGGCTCAAAGGTAGAAGAAAGTGGGTGGTGGTGGAGGGTTGTTTTTCGACTGGAGACCTGTGACCAGTGGAGTGCCACAAGGATTGGTGCTGGGTCCTCTACATTTCATCATTTATGTAAATGACTTGGATGTGAGCACAAGAGGTATAGTTAGTAAGTTTGCAGATGACACTAAAATTGGAGGTGTAGTGGACAGCGAAGAAAGTTACCTCAGATTACAACAGGATTTTGATAGATGGGCCAATGGGCAGAGGGGTGGCAGATGGAGTTTAATTTAGATAAATGCGAGGTGCTGCATTTTGGGAAAGCAAATCTTAGCAGGACTTATACAGTTAATGGTAAGGTCCTAGGGAGTGTTGCTAAGAGACCTTGGAGTGCAGGTTCATAGCTCCTTGAAAGTGGATTCGCAGGTAGATAGGATAGTGAAGAAGGCGTTTGGTATGCTTTCCTTTATTGGTCAGAGTATTGAGTACAGGAGTTGGGAGGTCATGTTGTGGCTGTACAGGGCATTGGTTAGGCCACTGTTTGAATATTGCATGCAATTCTGGTCTCCTTCCTATCAAAAGATGTTGTGAAACTTGAAAGGGTTCAGAAAAGATCTACAAGGATGTTGCCAAGGTTGGAGGATTTGAGCTTTAGGGAGAGGTGAAAAGGCTAGGATTGTTTTCCCTGGAGCGTCAGAGGCTGAGGGGTGACCTTATAGAGGTTTATAAAATCATGAGTGACATGGATAGGGTAAATAGACAAAGTCTTTTCCATGGGGTGGGGGACCCCTGAACTAGAGAACATAGGTTTAGGGCAAGAGGGGAAAGATATGAAAGAGATCTTGGAGGCAACTTTTTCACTGAGAGGGTGGTATGTGCATGGAATGAGCTGCCAGAGGAAGTGGTGGAGGCTGGTACAATTGCAACATTTAAGAGGCATTTGGATGGGTATATGAATAGGCAGGGTTTGGAGGGATATGGATCAGGTGCTGGCAGGTGGGATTAGATTGGGTTGGGATATCTGGTTGGCATGGACGGGTTGGACCGAAGGGACTGTTTCCATGCTGTACATCTCTATGACTCTGTGATGTAGATATAGAAATCAGGGAGAGGGCTGTGAGATCCATGATCAAGTTGTCATTAAGAAGGTGGAATTACTTCACTATTTTACTGGGATTAGTATTGACCCGGATAAGATGCATCCCTGGGGCTGTAGCAGGCAAGGGTGGAGACTACAGATGCTCTGACATTAGTTTTCTAATCTTCTCTGGTCACAGGAGGAATGCCAGAGAATAAGATGACAGTTACGATGGTACCATTATTCAAGAGAGTTGGTAGGGATAAACCAGGGAGCTATAAGCCAGTGAGTCTAACATCCGAAGTAGGGCAACTATTGGAAAGACAGAATTAATCTCCATTTGAAGAGACAGAAGTTAATCAAAGATAATCAGCTTAGCCTTGTAAGGAGAGGCCCTGGCAAACAGACTTGATTGATTTTTCGAGGAGGTGACTGGGTGTGTCGATGAGGGTAGTGCGGTGGATGCAGTCTACCTGGACTTCAATCAGCTTCTTGTCAAAGTCTCACGTGGCAAACAGACTAGAAACTAAGAACCCATGGGATCCATGGGAAACTTGGCAAATTGGATCCAATATTGGTTTAGTAGCAGGAGGCAAAGGTTGATGTTTTGTGACTGGGAGCTGTGTTCTGAGGGGTACTACAGGGTTAAGTGCTCAGTCCCTTTATTCTTGATGTGTGCATGATGTGTGTATGATGCATGTATGATGCATGTATGGTGTGTTTATGATGTGTGTATGGTGTGTGTATAATGTGTACATGATGTGTGTATGGTGTGCCTATGATGCATGCATGATGTGTCTATGATCTGTGCAAGATCTGTGTATGGTATGATGGGTCTATAATGTGTGTATGATATGTGTATAGGGTGTCTATGATGTGTCTATGAAGTTTGCGTGCTGTGTGCATGCTGTATGCATGATGTGTGTATGTGTATGATGTGTTTATGATGTGTGTATTGTGTGTCTATGGTGTGTCTATGATGTGTGCATCATGTGTGCATGATGTGTGCATGTGTATAGTGTATCTATAATGTGTGTATGATGTGTGTATGTGCATGGTGTGTCTATGATGTGTCTATGAAGTGTGTATGATGTGTGCATGGTGTGTGTATGGTGTACCTATGACGTGTGTATGTGTATGGTGTGTCTATGAAGTGTGTCTATGAAGTGTGCGTGGTGTGTGTGTGATATGTGTATAGTGTGTCTATAATGTGCGTATGATGTGTCTTTGATGAGTGTATGGTGTGCATATGGTGCGTCTATGATGTGTGCATGATGTGTGTATAATATGTATATGGTGTGTGAATAGCGTGTATGATGTGTGTATAATATATGTACGATGTGTGTAAGATGCGCATGATGTGTCTATGATGTGTGCATGAAGTGTGCATGATGTGTGTATGTGTCTATGATGTGTCTATGGTGTGTACATGATGTGTGTATGATGTGTGCATGATGCAGGCCTGATGTATGCAAGACAAAAGTGAGAACTGCAGATGCTGGAAATCAGACTCTAGATTAGAGTGGTGCTGGAAAAGCACAGCAGGTCAGACAGCATCCGAGGAGCAGGAGAATTGACGTTTCGGGCAAAAGCCTTTAATCAGGAATGAATGTATGAAGTGTGCATGGTGTGTGTATGGTGTGTACATGGTGTGTCTATGATGTGTGTGTGATGTGTCTGTGATGTCTGCATGATGTGTGTGTGATGTCTGCATGATGTGTGTATGATATATGATGTTTGTATGATGTGCACAAATGTACATGATGTGTGTACGAATGGGCCGAGGCATGAATGGAGGAGGTATGATCCGTAAGTTTATAATTAACTCAAAACCATGGTGAAAGTGGGGACTGCAGATGCTGGAGACCAGCGTTGAAAAGTGTGGTGCTGGAAAAGCGCATCAGGCCAGGCAGCATCTGAGGAGCAAGAGAGACGTTTCGGGCATAAGCCCTTCTTCAGGCTTATGCCCAAAACGTCTCTTCTGCTCCTCGGATGCTGCCTGGCCTGATGCGCTTTTCCAGCACCACACTTTTCAACTCAAAACCATGGTGGTTTAGTAATAAATGAGGACAATATCGATAAGCTGATCAGATGGGCAGAATAGTGACAAATGTTATTTAATCCTGAAAATTGAGAGGTGATGCATTTTGGGAGGACTTACAAGGCAAGGGAATCCATGTTGAATGGTCACACCCCAGGGAGTACAGTGGATCAAAGGGACTTTGGTGTGCATGTTCCATCAATACTTGAAGGCAGCAGTATAGACAGACAAAGGGGTTAAGAAGGCACGGAGCCTTTATTAGCCAAGGCATTGAATATACATGTATCTGAAAAAGATACAGACAGGAACTATCACAAACATTTAGGAAATATTTCGATGAAAACTGGAAATGCAATAGCAGACAGGCCATGTATGGGCCACAGGCTGAGAATGGGATTAGAGATGATAGGTGTATAACCTGAGGGGCAGTTTCTTTACACAGAGGGTGGTACACATGTGGAATGAGCTGCCAGCGGAAGTAGTTGAGGTGGGTACATTAACAACATTTAAAAAGACATTTGGATAAATACATGGATAGGAAAGGTTTAGACGGATATGGGGTTAGCGTGGATGGACATTTTGGTCAGCATGGACCAGTTTGAGCCAAAGGGCCTATCTCCCTGCTGTAGGACTATGACAAACACGGACATGATGGGCCAAAGGGTCTTTTCTCTGTGCTGTAAACCTCTTTGATTCGTATCTCTAAGCTGATATCCTGTTGAAAACCTTTCCCTGAATGAACACCATAAAAACAGGTCATCTGCTAATGATCTCTGAGTTGTTTACAGCAGTGTGCCGTGGGCATTTCCAACATTACAGCAGTGACCACGCTACACATCAAGGCAACAAACTCCATTGAAAGTATGTGAAGTGGGTTGTGAGCATGGAACGTGAGTGAATTCAGATGAAAGGACCTTTGGTGGTTCTAGAGCATGGCCCTCAAATGTATTTCGATCTGATTTCAGGCTCAAAACCGACAGTAGCTACGGGCCACTGTGCTACAACTGTGGATGAGTCAAAACATAAACCAAGAGGAGAACAAATAGTGAAGTTGGGAAAAGAGGCTGCAGGGAGCCACAAAGTAACATAGCCAGGATAAATTGTGATATCTCTCTCTCTTACCTGCCCTGTTCATCTCTGGCAATCATTAACCGCATGCTATTGGATGATGAAGCTCCTCGAAGGATTTCCACAGCACTAGAAACAAGAAGCAAGAGAGAGGAGGGGGGTGTCTAGACACACTTTTATAGCAGGGAACACATTTCTAAAATATTCCATTCACTGCAACTGTTTTACAATATCCTCAGAAGTCATAAAAGACACAATAAAAATCCAAGTTTCTTCCTCTGCGTTCACTTCTTTCATCTGCTTTATTTTGTTTCTCTTTCTTTCCCTCCCTCTCCCTTTGGAAATATTTGAAAGCAAATGTTTCGCAATGTGCCTTAAATTGGGCTGGGGAAGGACATTCCCACTTCTCCTGGTTACAGGAGGATGCCAAAGGTGGCACAGTGGCTCAGTGGTTAGCACTGGCTGCCAGGGACCCAGTTGGTCCATTGCAGCTGGGGGTCTGTTTACTGACCCATCCGGTTCGTCAGATGTGAATGACTGAGACAGTCTCTTTCACATCACTGGCCATCGCCTGTACCTTTCATTCGTCACTCCAACCAGACTCTCACCGTTAACCTCGAGAATCTGGTCTCCAGGTTGCAGCCGCCCTAGAAATGAAGAAAAATGTTTCACTGGTGCGTTGGAGTCAATGAATGAAACAGCCATAACCCTCACATTGCAACTGGGAAAGCTCATCACTGGAAGACATTTGCAAAACAATTGGACACAAGTTATTTAGAGGCGGAGTAAAGCTTTAATGCTACGTTTCTGATATCTGAATAACAAAGAGAGCCATTAGATGGCAGAGTAGACCCGATGGGCCAAATGGCCTACATTTGCTCTCTGTCTTATAGTATTAAAGGAGGAGGGAACTAAACCTGTGCCTGAAACTATTGATACATATATTTTTGGTCCTGCTTGAAAGGATGACTCATCACCTTCTCCAGGAGATAACAAGGCCCATCCCAGATGATCTGGGACAAATGGTGGGCGTCTTGGCATTACCACAACCTCTGTCCGAATCCTGAGAAGGACACTAGATATTCTACTCAAAACAGTTGATGGCATCAGGAACATTGGCTCCTGTTCTCACTGATGTGTGAACATAGGGGTATAAGAAATAGGAGAAACGGGTGGACTATTCAGGTCCTTTATGCATGCTTCGTCATTCAATACAATCAGGACCGATCCAACTTCCTGATGAAGGGCTCTGGCCTGAAACGTTGATTCTCCTGCTCCTCCTGACCTGCTGTGCGTTTCCAGCAACACATTCTCGACTCAGATCTAACTCAATGGCACTTCTCCCCCCTACACTCCAGATCCTCAAATCCCTGAGAAATCGGTAATCTATTGTTTATTCTTAGTCACTACTCAACAGTTGAACAGTTACAGCCCTCTGGGATAGAGAACTTCAAAGGTTAACTATCCTCTCATTGAAGAAACCTCTCCTCAAGGTAATGCTAAATGATTGTCCTGAGGCTGTATTAATAATTCTCGAGACATGGGAACGAATGTCTTGCAAAGTCTAGTGTGTTTCAATGGGATTATATCGCACTCTTTACACAGGAGAGAAAGGACACCATTTCCTGTTGCCTGCAGACCAGTCAGTGCCTCCGAAGTGAATGGCCTTTCAGCCTCGAGGATCCATTGGAGGATGAACTGGAGACGTTGGGACTGCTTTCCTGGGAGAGATGAAAGCTAAGAGGAGAGCTGATGGAAGTTTTCCAAATCCATCAGGATAGGGAGAAGAGAAGAGGCATCAGAGGAGTGTGGAACAGGCCTGTGGATTTAAAATGTTTTGCAAAAGAAGCAAATACGCAATGAGGAAAAAGATTGTTCTCACAGTGAAATGGTGTCTGGAATGCAGAGTCTGCAAATGTGGTGGAGGGAGGTTCAATTGAGGGGGTCTAAATGGCATTGAAATCGAAAGGGGGTTGGTAGGAGATTGGCACTAAGTGAAAATGCACAAGGCGTTAATGCAAACACAATAGGCCGAATGGCCTCCTTCAGTCATTCTGTTTAGAGAGTGTGATGGAACATGACCACTGTAGGTTTAGGCAGTGTCTCTTAGGATTGGCAGGATCCAGTCAATACCATCAGACCAGGCCTTCTATTGATCCCTGGGATCTAAGACCTGGTATGAAAGGCATTTTGCTTCACCTTGGCTCCTCCTCCCAACTCAGTTTTACTGGACTGCCCATGCCCTGTGCTCCATTTCCAACAGAGTATCGAACCCATCACGTCCATTGGTGGTGTACCCTAATCCTTGTCATAACACCTGTTACTGAAGCCATTATCCCAAGGGCTGTTCTCTCAATAGAGAGAGATTGTTGGTGGTGGTTAACCTGGGGTCACCACGCCACAGTTGGGGGCAGAGGTTGAGAAGGAGAGTCCCCTTCGTGATAAGCTCAACCAGCTGTAGGAATTGAACCCACAGCGTTGGTATCACAAGCCGCCTCTCCAGCCAACCGAGCTAACTGACCCCCTCACATCTGCATTACCTGCTGATAGACCCAATAGCCCAGTACTCTCCCAGCCATCAGTCATATGTCATGAACTTTGGATTGCACAACGCACAGTTGTTTGTATCCTATCATGCTCCAGATCTCAGGTACCCATTATTTTCCAATTACTCCCTGATTGTCCTCACCCCAGTCCCCCAACAGCTCAACCTTAAAGCTCCCATCCAGATGTTTAAGATTGGTTTGTAATCTCAAATCTGTTTCCCTATCTCTATCTCTATCATCCTCCTTAATTCTATTAAGGTCCCCAGTCTTCCTCAATACATTCTCTGATGTGACCTTCTGGTGAATCCCAGCCTGACCCCTTCCCTTTGTCTCTAACTGTGTGCCTCTATAGGCCCGAGGATTCCCTTCTTAAACCCCTGTCCTCCTCAATGACCACTGCTTTAATCTAGCTTTCAGAAAACCCCTCCCTCTCCTTCTTTAATTCTGCGATTATTTCTTTTTGGTTATGCCTCGGGATCCCATCCTACGTTAAAGATGCAGCAGGAAAACGAGCAGCCATTAAATTGTAAGTGAGCATGACATAATAATCTGCACATTTTGATATTGTCAGTGTTACATTACATGGTTATAACCATTGGCAGTAAAATGACCACTCACCATCCACTGAAGCTAGACCACCAGGTAGAATCCTCTTGACGTACACCCCATACTCCTCACCCGTCAGCTCCTTTAACCCTCCAATCACCTTAATACCTGCAAGCATAAGTTACTCACATGAAAACATCAATTGTGTATGATTTCTGCAGTAGGCCCATCATTCAATATGCTAAGGTTGTGTTTCTCTGTCCAGTATTTTCCAGTGACTCTCTCTGTAGCTCAGTTGGGAAAGGGAATTAGCTGAATGTACTTCAGATAAGTCTTAGACTTCACTGAAGTGATTTCATTTTTTTTTCCCTGCCTATCTATTGAGTAAGCTCCCTGTTCTTCTCTCTTTTTATCCCCTTTAACCCCCACACTACCACCTAAGTGTGGTAGTGCTTATTTTTTTCCCCAGCACCCATGGTGTGTGTGTGTGCAGGTGTGAGACACAGTGAAAGACACAAAGTGCACAAATCTTTATTCAATTTCCACCACCAGGAAGATAGGAAAACACTGAAGTGATTTCATTAAAGTCAGTCATGCTTCAGTTATTGGGTGGACTGTTAGAACATCGAGATGTTTTCTACCAACTACTTTACAGTTCCATCTGTGATTTCTACACGGTTAAAGCTGTAAAAGACTTCTTTACTTAAAGGCTTACAAATTAAAATATCTTTGAGAGAATGAGTGGACATGCTGGAATGAGTGGATAAAGCTTTTCATGACTTGTCCTAATATCTCCTAATGCACCTTTTTTTAAAATCACCTGATATTAACCACCCGATGAAGGAGCGTCGCTCCGAAAGCTAGTGCTTCCAAATAAACCTGTTGGACTATAACCTGGTGTTGTGTGATTTTTAACTTTGTACACCCCAGTCCTACACTGGCATCTCCAAATCATTTTTTTAAATCTGTATTCTTTCATTGAGTCATACAGCACGGAAACAGACCCTTCGGTCTAACCAGTCCATGCTGACCGTAATCTCAAACTAAACTAGTGCCACCTGCCTGCGCTTGGCCCATATCCCTCCAAACATTTCTTACCCATGGACTTATCCAAACGTCTTTTAAATGTTGTAACTGTACCTGCATTGACCACTTCCGCAGGAAGTTTATTCCATAAATGAAACACTTTCTGTGTAAAAAATTGCCCTATGTCATTCTGCTCCTCTTACCTTAACCATTAGTCTTGAAATCCTCTCCCTAGGGAAAAGACCTTTGTTATTTACCTAATCCACACCCCTCATGATTTTATAAACCTCTATAAGATCACCTCTCAATCTCCTGCACTCCAGCCTATCCAGCCCCTTCTTATAACTCAACCCTCCACTCACGGCAACATCCTGGTAAATCTCTTCTGAACCCTCTCCGGCTTAATAATATCCTTCCTGTAACAGGGAGACTGGAACAGCACACAGTACTCCAGAACAGGCCTCACCATCGTCTTGTACAACCTCAACATGATGTCATGGGGTATGGGTGTCGCTGGCATTTCTTGCAAATCCCTAATTGCCCGAGAACAGAATGATTTGCTGGAGCCACAACAGAGAATCAACAACATTCCTGTTGGTTTGGAGTCACGTGTAGGCCAGACCAAGCAAGGAAGGCCGATTCCCTTCCCCAAGTTAGTTAACCTGGTGGGTTTTTAGGTCATCGATGATGGTTGTCATGGTCACCATAACTGTGACTAGTTTTATGTTCCAGATCAATTAATTAAATTTCAACTCCATCACCACGGTGGGTTTGAATCCATGCCCCCAGAACATTAGTATAACCGCCCTGACACCACCATCTCCCTTTTGGTGTCTACTTTTGTTTAATAGTCACTCCCAAGAAGTGACAAAATACAGCCTCAATGATATTGTATAAATGCACATCCTTGTTGTTGGTGTTTCAGCTGCAGCTATCTTCATTCCATTGAAACAAACAATAACCTTAAATGAATCATTCACAATTGTTTTATCATGGCTAAATCCAAGGATTTGTTGGGATGAGACTTTAGTGAGTCAAGTTCTGGAGTCCACATTATAGGGGGGATGTGTTTGTACTGGAAAGGGTATAGAGGAGATTTACCAGGATGTTGGCTGGACTGGAGACTTTCAGTTATGAAAAAAGATTGGACTGATTGAGGATGTTTTCCTAAGAGCAGTGGAGACTGAGGGGGGACATAATTGAGCTGTATAATACTATAGGGGGACACAGACAGTGTAGATAGAGTTTTAAGGTAAGGGGCAGGACGTTTAGAGGTGAAGGATTTTTTCACCACCTGGGCAGTGGAAATCTGGAAGTCACTGCCTGTAACAGTGATAGAGGTGGGAACCCTCATCACATTGAAAAAGTGTTTAGGTGCACCATAGAAAACATTCTATCCAAATGCGTCATGGCTCAGTACAGAGTCTGCCCAAAACCATAAGAAACTACAGAGAGTTGTGAACACAGTTTTTGAGAAGATTTGTAGCTCGGATGCTTGTTGTTGTGGTTCTGTTCGCCGAGCTGAGAATTTGTGTTGCAGACGTTTCGTCCCCTGTCTAGGTGACATCCTCAGTGCTTGGGAGCCTCCTGTGAAGTGCTTCTGTGATGTTTCCTCCGGCATTTATAGTGGTTTGTCTCTGCTGCTTCCGGTTGTCAGTTCCAGCTGCCCGCTGCAGTGGCCGGTATATTGGGTCCAGGTCAATGTGTTTGTTGATAGAATCTGTGGATGAGTGCCATGTCTCTAGGAATTCCCTGGCTGTTCTCTGTTTGGCTTGTCCTATGATAGTAGTATAATAGTTGTGAACACAGCCCAGTCCATCACACAAACCAACCTCCCATCCATTGACTCCATCTATACCTCTTGATGCCTCAGAAAGGCAGCCAACATCATCAAAGATCCCTCCCACCCCGGTTATAATCTCTTCCAACCTCGTCCGTCAGGCAGGAGATATAAAAGCTTAAATACACACTCCAACAGGTTCAGGAACAGCTTTTAACCTGCTGTGATTAGACTGGATATCTCAAATTTCAAATCTACTGTTGATCCTTTTATCATACACCTCTTGCGTAGCAATAACCCTGTACTCTTCGCTCTGTCAATGCATCTGATGATCTGTATGTCATTGGATGTTATGATCTGCCTGTACTACTAGCAAAACAAAACTTTTCACTGAACTTAGGTACATAAATCAAATCAAATCAAATGTGTACCTGCAATGCCAAGACAAACAAGGAGGATTTGATTAAAAATCATACAACAGCAGGTTATAGTCCAACAGGTTTATTTGGAAGCACTAGCTTTCAGAGCATAGCTCCTTCATCAGGTGGTTGTGGAGTACAAGACACAGAATTTATAGCAGAAGTTTACAGTGTGATGTAACTGAAATTATATATTGAAAAAGACCTGGATTGTTTGTTAAGTCTCTCATCTTTTAGAATGACCATGCTGATTTCAGTTCTTCCATATATAAATCGCAAAACTTTTTTTTAGTTACATTCTCAAGTGAACTATGAAATAACTTTTTCAATATATAATTACAGTTACATCACACTGTAAACTTTTGCTATAAATTCTGTGTCTTACAATCTTATACTCCACAACCACCTGATGAAGGAGCGTCGCTCCGAAAGCTAGTGTGCTTCCAAATAAACCTGCTGGACTGTAATCTGGTGTTGTGTGGTTTTTAACTTTGTGCACCCCAGTCCAACACTGGCACCTCCAAATCATAAAGGAGGATTTGGGGGAGCATTGGAGCAACAAGAAACCACGCATGAGAGTCAGCTGATCGATTCCGAAAAAGTTTGTAAAGAAATCAGTGATAGTACGAGATTGCCAAAGGTTATCTGCTAAACTGGTGGAGGAAAGATATTGAGTGGATTGAGAAGCCCTCCTGTGGGTTTAGGGGTAACATGGCATTCACACACAAAGGGGAGAATGGAATGTCTTTACAAACAGTCAAATGCATGAGCAAGAAGGTGCTGTTGAGCTAGATCAGTAGTGATGCAGTTGATGCAGTCAGAGTGAACTTAGAACTGTACAGCACAGGAATCAAGACCTTCAGCCCACAATGAACTAGATGGACTGAATAGCCTACTCATTCTATTACTCATGTCCCTCAAGAAATGTCAAAAGGACATATGGTATAACCTCGCCAAGGTGGCTGGCTGATCATGTATGAGGATTAATCAGGCTTAAGCGTAAATATATTAACCAATTGAAACAAGACAAGACTGGCTTATAGGGAGGGGTATCATGCACTGCTTAAGACAGTGAAAGCTGCTCTCCGCTACAGGTCAGCGGAAACAAAGGTGGCGGAAATCTCCAGTAGAAATAATAAACTCATTCCCCGCCATACTAGAGGTCAGAGGGTGATAAAGACCTTAAAGGATGCTAAAGGATTACCCAGGAAATACTCAGACAGGCTCCAGATAAAATAGATCCTTTGCTTCAGCCTCTGCTGAATGCACAAAGGGACTATGCACAGTTACACAATGTGTCAGTGCCACTAAAACTAGATAAAGTGTTAAAACAGATACAAATCCTTTTGCCTGGCTTTTAACGCTGGCCAGGTTGCTGGCTGCTCTTTGTACGAAATGAGTTAGAAACTCACATACTCCCGCAGAAATGAGGCCCCAAAGCTCTGACTCAAAACCTGCTGACTGACTTCCCACTAGAAATACGTAAAATTAGCTTTTAAATTTAATTCATCGTTGAAGTGGAGCAAATGTTTGAAAACTGCAGCCTTTCTCAAGAGCGCTTCCTGTAAAATAGAATCAATGCTTCGATTCAAAACAAAAAGAATGCTGCAGCGTAAACATTGGAAAAGTAGTAATCAAATATTTCACTTAATCAACACTTCTCTTTATGCAGTGGTGCCTGGTGCTAATTAAGTAGGCTAATTGTGACATTAGGATTGGTAACAACAGCAATAAATACAGCGGCTTGGGATCAATTATAACAGATCTGACTGATCTGATTTACCTAACCCCTGGATCATGTGATAGTGGGATCATTTGCTTCCTTGTATTAGATGCCTTCTATAAACACACAAGGTCATTGCTGCCCATTTCTCTTTTTTTAAAGATATTTTTATTAGAGATTTAACATTTTTACAAGTTTACAAAAATAAACAAAACTTTCAAATACAAACATTGATATACAATTAAATCAAATATACAATAGCCAAAATTTAACAAAAGAAAAAATACCGAAAAGGAAAAAAAAACAAAACTCAACTATCTACTAATCTAACCTACAACTAACCAGGGTGTATATTTAAGTCTCTTACATGTTCGGAATGTGTTAACATCAAATGTAATAAAACCCGTATTCGTGTGGGATTCCACTCCTAAGGGGCCCCGGACCAGCCAGGTTTGTAATCTCAATTAAATAAAAGCCCTTGTTAGGATAGCCGAAATATCTGTATTTATGTAATTCAAGAAGGGCTGCCATATTTTATAAAATAATTCGGTCTTTCGGTGCACCATATTTGTAAGGAAGTCAAGGGGAATACATTCCATAATTAATCTGTGCCAATTTGAAAGTCCAGGGGGACCCTCAGCCACCCAGTTCACCAAAATATTTTTCCTTGCACAGAAAGAGAGAATAGAAAATAGTCTCTTCCCATGCATGTCCAGGGAGGGAAAGTTCGAAAAGACCAAAAGGAGAGATACAGGGTCCACTTTAATTTCCGTTCCTAAAATTTCTGTCAGGGTACTTGCTACTTTAATCCAATATCTACGGATCTTATGACAGGTCCATAGGCAATGTACAAGAGTGCCCACCTCTATTTTACATTTGGGACACATTGGAGATGCTCCTGCCTTAAATTTTGCCAATCGAACCGGTGCAATATGGGCCCTATGAAGTATCTCCAGCTGGATAGCCTGGGTTCTGTTACAGATTGTGATTCTTCTAGCGTTTTCCCAAATATCATTCCATGTTTCTATAGAGATTTCTAGTCCCAAATCCTGATCCCATGTTTTAAGCAGATTATCCATATCTCCCGATACTTCATCATGTAGTAAATGATAAATAGTACTGACGGAAGATACCCCCACTGGTCGTAGGACACTACATTCTCTATCTGATTTATAAAGACTATCTAATAACGTAGTCTTCTTCTGTATATAGTCTCGAATTTGGAAGTATCGAAAGAGGTCTCCATTAGGTAATCCGAATTTCTGACGCAGCTGTTCAAAAGACATCAGGACCCCATCTTTAAATAGGTCCCCTAGACATGAGATACCCCTGGATCTCCAGAGTTTAAAAGTGACATCTGTAAACCCCGGTTGGAATCCCCATGCTCCCACTATCGGTGCATAGGGGAATATTTTTTGTGAATTACCCTAATTTTGCTGCATTATATTCCAAGCCTTAATTGTGTTTAGTATTATAGGGTTTTTGCAGTGATCTGTAATGATTTTCCTCTTGTCTGAAAATAAAAGG